>NW_026136707.1:18542038-18912038 GCF_905237075.1 Dicentrarchus labrax | reverse complement strand
TCCCATTCAAAAAGATAAACTAGGATATGCGCACGTGAGCAAACAGGCACACACCATTTCCCCTTCCACATCATCTCCCCATTCCCACTATGAAAACAAAGCCTTGTGACAAGCGGTGCTGTCAAATGTGCATATGGTGAACTCGTCAGTGTGTTATACACACAAAGCAGCTGCTTCACTATGCTCTCACTCTCTCGTGAATCGGTCTATCACTGAGTTTGTTTGTATCCCTGTTTTTTGGCCTAGCGTGCATGTTCATATGCGCATGCGTGTGTGAGTCAGGCATACTCTCCGCAGGGCTTGCTTAACTAAGATTAATTGCAGCTAATCCACTGTGCCAGGTGGAACATGGACCATGGTGGGTGTGCTCACACAAACACAGACTGACTCACAAATAGGCACTCACTTCCCATTATGGCTGTGCTGCTGAAAATTAGCCCTGTACCTCTCCTGACACCCGGGACCAGACCACAACTCGATCCACCATTTACTTTCCGACGACTCGCACATTTATCACTGCTCCCTTCTTCAGACAGATGAACACGTGGATGGACAAAGTGCCATGATAGAGGGACAAGCTATAACCTCTTTCACATCAGCACCAGCTGACCTTGACATTACGTAGAAAGAAAGTGTTTGTCCTCTTTTCTCTTAAGAGAAGGAGAGAACGTGTCTGACGGTAGCATTCAAGATGCATCATATCTGTAGGGACACCCATGTACTCTGAGGTGTAGTCAAGTTTTCTATTGAATTAGTGGCAATAAGACAAAAGGTCAGCGGTTGGCTTACTGAGCTAGGTAGAAAGTTAATAATTTTAGCAACAGAAATGAACAGCAGTGATTTTTGATTGACACTATATTAATCTGTATAATCGAGTGGCCTTAAATGAAAACGCATATTACCATGTTGTTGATAAATGTTGATAAGCCTGTCAGGTTACACTTGTCCTGCTTGACAGTGCCATTAAAACAGAGTCAGGGTGATGGAAATGAATATTTGAGAACAAATTCATTAACACCACATGTTTCAAATCTGTTAATTTGAACTGATTTATTCATCTTCATGTATTCATCTTTGTTTATGTTTGTGGGTCCTTCTTGCTAGCTGGAAGCAAAAAAAATGATTTTGCTGTTGGAGGGAGAAAGAGAGACGGAGACAAAGAGATTGACAACAAATAAAATCAATGCAAGGCATATGTAGATAGCACTTAGGAGCTCGCTAAAGGGCAATGTCTGTAAGCTCAAGGCCTAATTGGTGTATTGTATTGTTCCTGTGCGACTTAAGACGCACTACCTAAAGAATGAGACCTGGATGGAACCTGGCAACTTGTTGAAGGTTTGTTTTCAGTGGCTGAAATAAGGTTTCAGTGCCTTTATCATGTTGAATGTGTTGCACATTGGCAGTGTGGAGTGGGGTGTGAATGGATACAGGCAATACTATGCATTTTGAGGATGGCAAATTCTGTCTGAGCTGTACCCTTTTTTAAAAAAAACAAAAAAACATCTCACCTCAAGGGTGCAGGATACAGGGTACAGAAATCGCTGTGCTTTTGCAGATGTGTCCTTTAGAATGTGTCCTTTCTTCCCCTTTACATTCATTGTGGAGACATTGTTTTCACTTTCTAGCTCAATTATATTTCAGTCCACGAGGACAGAGCTTTCCCCTTCAAATATGAATTGTATTGACTCAAAAATGCACAGGGCATTAATGAAGCACTGGGTCTTCAAGAGTTGAGGACTCTACAGTTCACCAGTGATTTGTAATGTGATGAATAGACTCAGAGGGGGAGAAACGTGCATTAATATCAGGTATTCTCTGTTCCTGTTTAAGGAATTAGTAGCAAGGTTAAAGGAAGATGGGTAAACAGGAAAGCAGCAGTGGAAGAACAAGGCAGAACAGGCAGCTGGACTCGAGGCCTTCAAGCATCGAGATTTACTTTGTTCTCCCTTGTGAACAATAGCAGATGTAGTGATTTTTTTTTGTTGTATATGGGTTAAAGTCAAGCCAGGTGTTTGTTTATAGGATGCTTAAAAGGATTGTCACAGAGGCTTTTAAAGAAAACCGAGGATATAAAATAAATGTGTAAACACATAAATGGTGAGAACCACCCTATTTGTACCTTTCAAACACCGTGCAATGTTACTACATTTAAGCAGAGCACAAATCTTCCCCAAAGTGTATTTTTGAAATAATGTTATCCATGTCACTTGAAATTGAGAGGAAACGTATTATTATCTTAGATTTAGCCTAACCATTTGGATCTATTATCTGAAAATGATGTATGAAGAGCTACATGTTGGTATCCCTGCAGGATGATCTGTAATTTCTGCCAAGAAGCTCTATCAATGAAAAAAATGTAGGCCTACACAGGTTTTCAGCATCAGCACAACTTTTTGATTTGATTATTTGAGTCTAAAACAAAGGCATGCATCTGACTGCATGTGCAAAAATCCACTGTTCAACCCGTTCATTTAGATTTTCTTGGTAAAAGAAACTGTCTGATGCTAATGTTATGGTAACGCAGGATTAGTAGAATCTCAAATACATTGTATTCCTGGAATTTACAACTAGTGCTATTGTCATCTTTCTTTGTGAACTGAAGCCACGCTTTGGACTGTTTCTTCCTCTCCACCATGACTCCTCCTTGTTTCCAGCAGCATGGACGCGGTTAGATATTGTCCAATTCCAGCTGAGAACCTAAGCCTAGTCAACACAGAATAAAAAAGTATTCTATATATATACAAGGTTAAGTAAGGTAAGTAAGGTAAGAAAGCCCATCTCTTGACTTGTACCATGCTTAACACCACTGCTACTCTTCAGAGTGCAGTTCAATCACAGCAGTGTTTTTTTGTGTTGGAATAAAGCTTTGAATAGCTTTTTATTCACCGTTTCTCTTTAAGTGTCCTTGATCAGTGGTCCATCTAAAACTCATCATTCTCCCTTTTATTGTGACTAGAGATTGTAATTTTTTGACAAAATGTAATCAGGTTATTTTTGATTTAATTTTTGAGTTCTGATTGACCCATCTCACCTGATTTTAAGCTATTCAAATTTTCTATTCACAGAACTAAGGAAGTAGGGGAGCAGAGTGGAGGGAAAAGAAAATATAGCTCACCAAATTTCAGACATTTGACATCATTTTATTCTATTATTCATCTACTTAACATTAGTGGATGTAAACTTCGGCTAGTGCTTGTGTGTGTGATTGTATATGTGTGTAAAGCTGCAGCAGACTTTCCAGGCAAGGCCCCGTCAGCCTGTCAAGGTGGTGATTAGAATGTGTTGCGACACACAGATACGTGCATCCTCACATTCAGAGACACATACACACTCTCACACACACCTTCCTGCCTGCACTGAGATGTTGTGGCCTGCAGCAGCATGCAAGGTCTGCTGCAGTTCACCTCTTGTGTCATTGAGTATTAGAGTAATAGACTATCTGTCTGGTTCATTGCAGAGACGCACGCACGCACGCACACGCACACACGCTGGTAGTGCCTTGTTGATTTTAATTCTTAACATTAGTGCCCAAGGTGAGGAGTTTAGCTCCAAACTGATAAATACATCCACTCCATCATACATACATACATACACACACACTCATTAAACACAATGCAGTGCATTCCATCTTTAGGCTTCACACAAACACACTTTGTCTTTCTCTTGCGTGTCACATTTAAGCACACACATCTTCTCACACATGACCGCTCCCCCACATTTTGCATTCCACTGAGTCAAGTCCGTTTCCTTCTCCATTTTCTTTTACCCACACTGATCTCATGGTTTCACACATTTTAAATACACGTTCATTTTGTTTCAGTCTTATACATGCACCCCATCCCCTTTCCTCTCTCTGTCTTTGTCTCTCCCTCTCTCTCTCTCTCTCTCTCTCTCTCTCTCTCTCTCTCTCTCTCTCTCTCTCTCTCTCTCTCTCTCTCTCTCTCACACACACACACACATGCATACGCACACAAACACACACACACTCACACACACAATCAAGCAGTGCAAAGGGAATGGGCAGACTCATTCCCTGTCTGGCCCCAGGACCCAGATTGATTGATAGGAGAGACGGCAGGGCAGCAGAAATGAGTGAGGAATAGCAAACGGGGGCGCATGCTCCCACCTCCGTGCCTTGATGATATTGTTAAATTGGCTATTCTCTGGCTAAGTCTTGTTTTTTGCAGGGGGGTTGAACAGAGAATATAGAGGTCTTCTAAACTACTTTGTCATGCTGGAACCTACATTTTCTTTAGTTTTCTTTAGTTTCACCCTGAACAGCATCTAAAGAGGATCTACATATCAAATAATTTGACCCTCACGAGGTCTGTGACCCATGGTAACAGATTAGGAAAGAGAAAGAATATCACAGATATCTGCTACCTTGCCGCCAACCCTGATTTGCTTACATCAGTGCACATCAACATCAATCTCCATACTAAAAAAAAAAGTATACTAGTCTTTTCATGTTCCTTTTTCCAAGATCATCAATCCAAGGGATATTTGCCAGGATATGCAGGATGATGTTTTCATTTCATTTGGTTTGGTTGGTTGATTTTTTTACATCACACATTGTGGGAGTTATCCAGATCTCCAGAGGATTTACTGCTTCACTATATGGTATATGAGTATAGACACAAATACACAAACATATCCACCTATGTCAGATGGTCACACAGTTTGTTTTGCTGTTTCTCCCCGCAGTTGTAGTGCTTCATTTATGAGCAAACAAGGGAGTGATCCTTTGGCATTGTGGCAGGCTCTGTGCTCTGTATTAGATCTGTGGTGGATGAGCTGGCTGGCCTGCCGCTGGCCTGCAGTCTCACTCTGCCGTCTGAATCTCAGTTTAGTTATCAGGCTGCATGTCGGTTGGTTGTCTGCCTGTGTCTTCTATCTATTTCTTTTTGACCTGGGTACGGCGTGTA
The DNA here is from genome assembly GCF_905237075.1 of Dicentrarchus labrax. Lineage (NCBI taxonomy): Eukaryota > Metazoa > Chordata > Actinopteri > Moronidae > Dicentrarchus > Dicentrarchus labrax. The sequence continues at coordinate 18,907,113 of NW_026136707.1, read as the reverse complement.
GTAGTTCGTAAGTCTGCCTGTCTGCTTGAGTCTCTAAGGGAAGCAGTGTCATCCAGATGGATGGGTAGACTACGAGTCAGTCTCTTTACTACTTTCAGAAAACATTCAACCCCCTTCTGTTATTTGTATATATTTTGTTTTGTTTTAGACTTAAATGGTAATTACATAAAGGTATGTGCAATGTTACTACATTTAAGCACCAAAGTGTATTTTTGAAATAATGTTATCCATGTCACTTGAAATTCAGAGGAAACTTGAGATTTAGCCTCACCATTTGGATCTATTATCAGAAAATTATGTGTGAATAGTTACATGTTGGGATCCCTGCAGGATGATCTCTAATTTCTGCCAAGAACCTGTATCAATGTGTTTGTGCTCTGTGGGCTCTTGGTCACTTGGTAGCTCTCCGCTGCTCAGTGTACTTATCAGCTCAGTAGTCCCATGTTCTTTGGATTTCTTTGGAACTTAGTCTGCGCTTTTGAAATTCTCCGTACTTCAGAGGTAATTTCATAACCTTCCCTAGATCCGTGCCTTTGAATTCAGTATTCGAATTCTACACAAAATACTTTGTACACTCAAAATAAATATAGCTGTAGAGACCTCAAGGACATTGAGAAAAATGTGGACACAAATCTAAACTTTAACATCAGATGAATAAAATGCTATCAACCTCGAAGTCTTTCTGAAACCATGGTAGATTAACAGGTTAATAGAAAAGTGCTAGGCAAGTGATTGCCAGTTGGGCCTATTGTCACTTACCAAGATATTGTAAACTGACTCAGGTTAAAACAGGGGGGCAGCTCTCCTGATGACATGCTGACTTAAGCCTGATTTATACTTCTGCGTCAAATTGATGGCGTATGTATGGCATAGTCTCTGACCCAACAGCTTAGCCTGCACTGTAGCCTGACGTGCACCTTCCCAGAAATGTAACAACGTGGCCATGCAGACAGCGACAATTGTGATTGGTGTGTGTGTGTGTGTGTGTGTGTGTGTGTGTGTGTGTGTGTGTGTGTGTGTGTGTGTGTGTGTGTGTGTGTGTGTGTGTGTGTGTGTGTGTGTGTGTGTGTGTGTGTGTGTGTGTGTGTGTGTGTGTGTGTGTGTGTGTGTGTGTGTGTGTGTGTGTGTGTGTGTGTGTTCTAAAAATGGGAAGCGACTCACGCAAAACTCAGATGTGTTAATAATGCTGCTTGAGAATTCTTCAAACAAACACACACATTCTCATGCACTGAGAAACAAACAGGCACACATGGGACCCTTCCTCACTGCATGACATGCTCTTGTCTGTCCCATAGTATTCCCTCGTCCTTTCTTTTCACGGTCGGTGGGAAAAAAAAAAAAAAAACGAGAAAAATACAAGACAGATTGAGGGGAGAGATGACTGAGAGTTTAATTTCCAATTGAAACTGAGCACAATGGCATAGAAACCCCACCACCAACTAGCATTGTGGTGGAGCTATTTGCAGAGCAAGGCAGACACACCAGCAAGTATATGTCTATACAATCAATCTTCTCTTGCTGTTGATGGTGTGCTTACGGTGGTCATAGAGAGGCACCAGTATTAAATTGTGGCTGTTTCATTACCAGCTAAAAACTCTTTGTTGTAGGTTTAATAAAACAATGACCATAAATCCCATGCCTATTGGATAAGAAATATTAAAATAAATAATAAAAAACTATGCAATATCATTAATTAGAATAACATTGTTATACTGAGTTAACAGTAGTATTCTAGTCGAGTTTTCGTCTAAAAGTGAAATCATACGTTTATTAGAACTGATTTGACGCTGCACATAAAGATACTGTTCACACATTAAGGTTCTAAAGAACTCGGGAGTTGGTGATTGGATGAGACAGGGAATAGCTGATTGGTTTTCCTGCCTCTGTTCTCCAGCCATCAGTTTTTGCTTCCGAGACAGATCACTTTGTGCACAATTTCCTTGCTAATGATCGGGCTGTTGGAGCAGGTATACGCATCAGTGGCGCTTGAGGGGTAACTACACATACTGATTGGCATGGTAGTGCAGAGAGGGATACAGTAGTAGTTATGTGGCAGGCTGCCTTCCCTCTCAACTGAGCTCTGTGTGTCTTGGGGTCTGCTGCTAGCTTGCCCCTGGGCAAAGCCACTCTCCAACACACTAACTCTCAGTTTGTCACAGACACTTTCTTCCTTTCTCGTGCTCTCTCTTTTGCTTCGTCTGTTACTTGTTTCACCCCCTCCATGTTTTAATTCTCACCTACTTCTCATTCGTCACCCTAGGCTCAGAATGAAGAAGATACTTGAATCTTCTCCCACCTGCTTCCCCCACCATTTAATTTTTCTTTATGAAATATACACACATTTCTCCAGTGTGTTTGCTACTACGCTTTAGAATCACAGCTAAGAAACATACACGCACAGTGACAGACACACCACTTGACACCTCCTCCTCCTCCTGCGGTTTGTCACAGAATTGCTACACGGTCTACAATCCCTTTTCTCCCTCATATACCCTATGTTCCTCAATTCCTCTCCTTCCTTCCCATCTCCTCCCCTCGGTATCCTCCTGTCCATCTACTCTGGCTTGCTTTTTGTCTCACTGACCACATCAATCACTAAACAAAAAAGCTAGATTAAAAGGTTAGATTGGTACATCCAGGCCATCCCTGCAGAACGGGCTGTGAATAGGGCCAGCCTGCCTGTCTGCCCCCTTTTTCAGAGCTCCAATCCAGATGTTGTTGACTTCATTGTCAGAAGGAAAAGGTACCTCAGCCCGCCCTTCTCCACATGCTGCACTCTTGCAGGGGTTGAGTGTGTAATTGTGGGCAGGGCAGTTTCATTTGTTTTCTGTGTGGAGTACAGCAGAGGCAGTGGAATGAAGGACTTTGAGTGAGAAGCATGTGTTTGTGGGAGGTTTGTTAAAGACAGTTAATGAAAATTAAGTATTATGTGCATGACTGTAGACTCTGATCCCAACACGCAGTTCTGAGCCTCTGTGTGAGTGCTACATGAACTCTAAGAGGTCAGATGCCTAGAAGTGACGAGCTGAAATGTTTATATATTTTCACCACTGCTTTACATAACATCGCCACCAGGGGTCGAATTCAGGCTGTTAGAAAGACAGGAAAAGAGAAATGTCACCTTAAAGTGACATTACCTTTTCGTCCTGTTCTCCCCTCCACCCTCTTCATTTTTTATTTCTCTTTTCCCCCTTATTCTTTCTTTCTTAATCCAGTTTCTTCCTCTCTTTCCGCTGTCCTCCACCTTTCCGTCTTTTTCGCTCTTTGTCTGTTCGTCTGCTATCCGCCATCCCTCTGTTCCCCCTCTCTAGTTTGTTCTTGTTAACAGCCCCAACAGGAGAAGGATGTGCTCTACAGACTGGGGTCTAGGGGGCCACAGCTGCCCAATAACACCCTGATTTATCAACCTCCTCCAGCAAGCCTGCATGGAGATGCTGTTTTGCTCGCTTGCTTTGGTTGTTACTTACAGCCAGCGAGGCAGGTTGTTTGTATTTCTGGCTGCGCATCCTTAGGATGTGTCTGGCGTAATGAAATGGCTCTCCTCGTAATGTATCCAGCCTTCTCTCCAGCAGCTGAAGTCTGTCAGTGTGTCTATCTAGCCTCTTTCTCTCTACCAGGATATATTTACTGACATAAGGAAAGAAAGGGTGACTGGTGATCCCGGTTAATGTTTGATTTATAAATCTGCACCACAACCGCTTGGTATCAGACGATGAAGCCTTTGTTTTTCTCAGTTTGAGTGCATTTCTCCTTCACATCCTTGTTGCTCTTTTCTTTTCACTGTATTTCTCATGTTTCTCACATCTTTTCCCTCCCTCCCTCTGTTTGTACACCATGTCCAGTTCCAGATGGAGACCAGATACTCACAGATCCAAAAAAAATCCTGAAGCTGATTTCAATGAAGTTCATTCTGAAGTTAAATGTTTCTCTCTCTCCCTTTCTCTGTCCCATTCCTTTCCCCCTCTTTCTCGCTCTCCATCTCTACCTCTCTCTGCCTCTAGTCCAGTACCAGATGGAGATGATGCGTTCTCTGCGTCACGTCAACATTGACCATCTGCATGTGGGCTGGTACCAGTCCACCTACTATGGTTCCTTTGTCAGCCGAGCACTGCTAGACTCTCAGTTCAGCTATCAGCACGCCATCGAAGAGTCGGTTGTACTCATCTATGGTAAGTACTCACATCATTGTCCACCATATAATACCCAAAACTGTGTATTCAATCAGAGAGATAAAAGACCACTAATGATCCAAATTGTCCATAGCTGGGACCTGTCACATCTGGTCAAAGAAAATGTGGCATATGTCCATAACTATACAATGTAAAGATCAAACATATTACATATAATTGGAAGAAAAAAAGGATTTTGTACTATACCAATACCATAAAGCAATGCCAAGTTTATATATTTAAATTGTTGATAGTAATGAGTGAATGAATTTTCCCCACAACCTTTGGTTAATGGTCACCTAAAATTTAAACTTGTCGTCATTCAGTGTGTTTGAAGTGCCAAGATGGTTTCAACCATAAGTCAGTACAGGTAATGGTCGGATGAGCTACTATAATTCTATTGTTTTCACTAACAGAGAATGTTTTATTGACAAGCTTGTAAAAGATCAAGACTGCAGAGAGCAGATCCACTGCTATATTGTTCACCTGTCACACAACCATTCAGCCTTTCCCAGACGACCACTAATGACAGAAGAGTGGGCCAGAGTCTTCACAGAACAATGGGGGAAAAACCCGTTTTATAATCACAAAAGTTGCTCAGGTTGCAGATTCGTTTAAGTTTAAGCCATGATGAACATGAACAATTGCAAGTCAAATTTAGTCTCAATATGTGTATCTCTATCTTAGTATCTAAGAATAGGGGGGTTTTTTATGAAATTAAAAAAAAAAAAAAAAAAAAAAAAAAAAAAAAAGGAGATTGGTTGCCGCCGCTTTATAGTTATTATTAATAATGGATGCAGAGTGATAGGAGCTTGAACCATGAGAACATCTGTAATATGAAGTAAAAGTTATGATAAAATAGTTGTAATGTGGTTGACATTGGCAGGTGAAAAGTGGCAACACCATGTCTCATGGAGATGGTGCATGTCTGTCTGCAGCCCTTGAAAGCCAAACAGGGAAATAAATTAGTGTTAGCAGTGTTGGACTAACACGACACTTACGGACCGTCTTTGCCCCCCCCCTCCTCCCAAATAAAAAACAATAAAAACAAAAACTGCACCACAAATGCTATCCCAGATGGTGTAAGCTTTCTTTCAAATGACAGAATTAAAACCTGTCACTATCATATATATAACGGTGTGCATTCAACACTTGTGACACACAGTGTCTAAATAAATAATTATTACATAACCACTCCAAGTGGTCATTGAGTCCATAGACACTATATGAGAGGAGGCAGTTTATTAGTATGTTACACGGATAGGTGCACATTTAAATAAATGACACAAATGATATGTTGCTTCAATGAGAATAAAGCTGTACTTTTATGGTGCTGAAATTCGCCTCTCACATCACAGGCTTTTCAAGCTGAAGATATACAATCCAATATAGACACTGTCTTTATGCCAGATAGTATGAAGATAGTACTTTCTGCCCATATTGTATACTTTATAATGTGTTAAGTCTACCTCCTCCAGGTTTATGAACCAAAAAATAAGTGTATAATAAGTACAGCTAATGTGACACAAAAAGTCTTACAAGGTCCGCTGACCTGAAATCACAATCTTTCATTAAAACAGCTCAGTGTTTGTCCACTCACCTCAAGTCAAGTGAGAGGCGGCAACCGGGATTGTCATTTTAAAAAATGATGAAAACAGCTTTGAATTTCATCAATGTTTCACTGCTGGTGAGTGTAAAGAACTCCTCCCGGTCCTGTTCTTTCTCTCTGAAATCACTCCAGGGTTGTCATGTTCTTAGATAGTACAAATCCATGCTAGGAAAAGATTAATTTTAACCAGCTGACATATGAACCCCTCTGATCTACTCCTGCCAGCCAGCTGGCCACTCAAGCAGTCAGTCAGCCCTTTCTCATTCTAAATGAGGGCTCCTGTTAATGTCAGTCAATAATGCAGCGCTTAATGGATCAGAGCACCTCAAAGGAATTGACATTATCTCTGTTTAAAGTCAAAGAGAAAGAAAATTGATTTCTTTTTTGTTCTGTTCGTCATTAGCTCACAGGTCGTTTTATGCCGATGGATGAATCAATCATGTGACCAACTGGCGAGTTAATGGCTTCCTTCTAATGGCGGCTTGGAATTAGAGTGGTTTGTTAAACCAATTGGTTAAATATGTTCGCCATGAAAACAATGAAGTTTTCCTTATGCGCAGGACAGTTAAAGAGGTTAAGGACGGCCCTAACCTTCAGCAGCTCTTTGGTCTAGAGCTTTTGTGGTACAACAGACATTAAAAAAATCTAAAAAAGCAAGTGTTTTTGTGCCGTTCTTAAATGTTTCTTGATTTTTGAAAACCTTAAAAAACAAACCACAATAAATCTGTTCCATTTTAAGTACCACTGTCAGCACCACTCTTTGGCTCCTTTGATTAGCTTGGTTTGGTGCTTGCTTTGCACAGATTGAGACAAAACTAAAACAAACCCCCTCCTCCCATTCTCCATAGCAGCTTACTTCATTTTTACCCACAGAACACCTGTGTGTATAGATAATGTGTGCAAAGAAAAGTGTTAGGAGGCCATTAACAAATTAATAAGCTCAAGCTAGATCATGCAGTGTTTTAGTTTAGTTACCAAGCCCCCTATGGATAGGAGAGAGTTGTCTAAATCAAATGTGGCTGTCACCAACCAGTCTCAGAGAGAGTGGCCAGCATGAATTGAATTGGCTATATCTTGTTTTTGGGATTGGCTTTGCTCTAGGCAAATGGCTTGTCACAGTTGGCTGTTGGAAAGGGAATAAGTCACACTCAGATTTTTGGTAGACTGTAGTTTGGTGGCTGTCAGCCTGTCCAGTCTAAGTCTATTACCACTTTCTCTCTCTCTGTAGCAAGTAACAAACAGGAAGTGGAATAGAATTTGACAGAGCCATTCCTCATTCGATCTACTTTTACCTTTTCTGTCTTTTTAAATGTTAGTTTAACTTGACTGTTCAGTTTGTTGAATTGATTTTAGTTAATACCCCTGCTGTGTAAATGTAATTTTGCCATGGACAGACCAGTAGCTCCTCCATTCCCTTCCTTCCTGCTCCGATTTGTAAGCCTGTAAGTGACAAACTCAATCAAGTAAGAGATCTGATGGGAGGTACTGTATCTTCCCAGATTCATTGTTATGGTAGCTCCTCTTCACTTCTAACACTTCTTGTTTTCACTGAGGACACTCGTGATCTTCAAACTTTTTTCTGTGCTTGTAAATAGCAACTTACCCGGAGTCTAGACTCTGGCTAGGCTGTTGACTGTTTGTAGGACTATCTTCACTCTACATTTGTTTTCTTTGCAAAGCACTGGACTTGAAATAGTCAGTTGGAAGCAGATGCCCACAGGGTAGAAATGGAAACTTGTGAGGAGAACCTTGTTGACTGGGAAAATGTAGGAGACACAACCCGGACAACAAATGTTCTCGACTCATTCAGTCATCCTTAAGACGCCCTTGAGCTACACACTTAACCCCTGACTTCTTCAGTAGATGCTCAGAGGCCAGCAGACTGTGGTTCAAAGGTGTCAGTACTTTAGAAATGGATACAAATATTGAATATAGAATGTAAGTCAGCAGGTGCTCATATCATTCAGACAATCCAAGGAAGCCACTGTGGTCTATTTTTTAGAAAGCTTAACTTCTGTTTGTTTGTTTTTTCAACTCGCATCTCTCTTCTGTCGTTCTAGACCCAATAAAGACGGCCCAAGGCTCCCTCTCCCTCAAGGCCTACAGGCTTACCCCAAAACTCATGGAGATCTGCAAAGAGAAAGATTTCACACCTGAGGGGTGAGTAATGAAACAAACAAAAATAAAGACACTATGAATAAATGTCATGATTGCATGCACACAGAGGTGTAGAATTGTCATAAAGACATGTTTTCATTTGTGCACATAAACACATGGGCTTAGATTGCTTACATGGATACACAATTATGCATTTTTGCTCTTTTGATTCTGCTTATTCAATGGATGCAAATATAGGCTTGTGCATCCACAGGGGAGGCATTTAGTAGCAGTTGGAGATTGATGCTGATGATGATGATGATTTATCAGTTTGCCCTTGCCCGTCAAACAAATGTACCATGTTTACGCTTTTTTGACCCGAAGGCTTATCGTAATTGCTTTTAAATTGCAGCTAAAAATGAATGTAATGAGAGGACCGTTTTCCAGGCTGTTCGGGGTAGTCTAAGTACACAAACTCACACATGCATAAACACATGCATGAAGGGGCACACACATCAAAGTTATCAAATTGCTGTCCATTTAGAACCTTTAGATAAACATTTTTAAATCCACTAAAACAAGTTTATTTGCAGAGAGAGGGCACAATTTAACTGTATTATTATTTTATTTCTCTTGCCTTGTTTCTTCTGTATTTCTCCACCTGTGTGTCTCAAGCAGGCCTCAGGCAAGGAGTGGTTGCAAGTGTTATTGACCCAGCATGTTTGGCCCAGAGTCAGGATCCTTCTCATTTCTGCAGCTTTTCATTAGTTCCTATGATTTATTACTGCTCCAATCTGTAGCTATCAGTGTTCCCAATAAAGCCCATGATTGAAAGAGGGCAGCTCTGGACAGGAAAGGACAATATCGCCACGTAACAACAATCTTGTCTCTATCCTATTATTTTCAGAATAGACTGGAAATCTGAATATCAATAATGTTTCTTTATTTCCAAAGATGCGAAACTTCAAAAGCTTTTCATTCACCCCACCCTCACACACTACAATGTGCAGAAAAAGCAGCCTCTTTCATGTTGGTATATTTGATGTTACATAAGCTTGCATATATTGTGCACCTTTTTTTAAATGAAAGGCAGGGATAGATGAGTGCTGAATAGACCCATCCCTTTGAACTGTCCTCCAAGTCCGTTGGGCTATGGAGGCAGTGGTCAATAGCCTCCACTTCAGCACACAATATGAAGCATCAAATTAGTCAGCCTGTGGAGTCAACCTTTGGCTTTGTCCAGCGGGGCCCAACTTGGAAAGAGCATGGCATTAAGTGTGCCAAAGTCCAGTAGAGTTGAGGAATTTGTCCTGTCTACAACGTGCTAGCTTCTATTTCATCATAGACTCCTTTTTATATCGCTCTGCAGACATTTGAAAAGGTCATAATATGCAGGCAATATTTTATAGGACTGCAGATGGATGATTGTGCCAATATGTACATTATTTATATCATTATAAATTTTACTTATAGACTGCTGTTATTCATACTGATGTTTGCTCACCCCTCTCAGAGCCTGAGGCGGTATTGTCCACTTCTGTTTCCTCCAAGTCTCCTTTTAAACTTTGCCTGAAGTGATGCTCTACTTGGAATACAAAACTTTTTTTAAATTACCTTATCAGAATCAGATGATGCTCCACACTCCTATTTATCACACAGACAGGCATTAATATTAACATCTCAGTTTCTGGTACAGTGCACATGGTGGATTAATGTAGCGAGGACATTGATCCCATAACAAGCAAAGACTCATCTAACAAGCCAACATTAGACATATACAGACGTTAGTTTGTTGCTCATGCACTCTGCACAAGTGACAGGCTGAACCAAGGCAGTCAGTCAATGCTATTGGATTTATGTGAGACATTAAGCAAAGTTTGAAGTTCTATTTTGTGTTAACAGGCCCATGTCAGAGAAAGTGAGAGAGAGAGATGCAGCTTTTAGCTCCCGAGGAACAAGAAGAGGTGGTTAAAAATTGGTCGGTGCTTTGCACACTTATCAGCAGAGCCCATAAAAAAGTCATTTTGGCTACCGAGTTTAACATTGCTCGGGGTGGGCAATATGGACACATTGTATCACACCGTTTTCAGATATCAAAATGCAACATGCATAACATTATTATTCATTTTGCTTTTATTTGACTGAGGTGCTATTTACTGGGAAGTACAAGCCAAGTGGTAACAGTACAATACTCCATTTGCAACTTTCCTTGTAAACATATGCGAACAACAAGTAAAATGTGGAATGTCAAACGTAGACCTGAGGCGATCTCTGCCCTCAACAAAACAGATGTTAAATACATGCATTAAAAATAGAGGTAGAGCAACCGTTAACCCACCCACTCTCTGTTCACAGTGGCAGTGTGTTCAAAATGGATATGGACAACATTTTAGAAATGGAATAACTTATAAAATCAGAAATAAAGAACAGCAGTATTTGAAACCGTTCAATAGATTGATTCATTATGTGGATAACAATTAGGATTTGTAAGAATTAGGAAGTCCATATCAGGATATCTAGTATCTATCTACCAGGTATCTTTAGGTGAAATACTCTGCAATACTAATGTATTAATATAAACCAATTGCACAGAATGCATATAATAGAAAGTCCCTGACTTTTCACTTTACTGTCGGTTCTGTTATGTGTTGGTTTAACTGTATGTAGTCTGAAAAAGTTGGTAAGAGCACTGAATATAATTGTGCAATGATAAAAAAAATCTTATCTGCAAATTGTAACTTAATCTCTCTCCCCCTCACTCTCCAGCTTGAAGAAGGCTAACATTGGCTTTGAGCATATGTTCGAGGAGGTTCCTATTGTCATCAGAAACTCCCACCTCATCAACTCACTGATGTGGGAGCTGGAGGAGAAGTCCACGGTCGCCGACAAGCATGAACTTCTCAATCTCTCAAGCAGGTCAGACATGAGCTCATGCAACACATTTGCCAAGAAAGCCTAAGGCCAGACACTATGGTTGTAAAAACGTTAAGGGTGAATGCAGGTGCATCAGCTGTCTGGATCAACTATTTATATATATTATAACAGGTTTCTCAGGGGACCAACATTTACAAGAGGTTTCTGCATGGTCTTGTTGAGCATTGTGTGGATTTATCAACATCTGTCCTCCTATAAAAATGATCCCTGACCTTCAATCCTGCTATAAATTTTCTAATCTAACTCTGACACTGGAGGGAACATGTAGGTGATCTAACAGATTTAACTGCTGTGATATAGTTTCTCTTTTGATTTCGTATGTGGATCTGCTCTTGTATTCCCAAATTAAAATCAGTAGTTTTTGGCTCCCATTTACAGAACATGCAAATGAACAATCTTACATTGCTGTTTAGTTACATTACAGCATCTTCTATTTTTACGATAATGCCTGCATCATGGTGTTTTGAAAGCACATGAGCCAGATCCAACATGGAAAAATACTGGCATAATGACATTCATCAACAGACCTCAGTGTGTCTCATCAGCCTGTGTAAAATAACTCTATAATCAAATCCAAGAAAACAAAGGTTATTGATAGAAATTACCTCACCCCAAACCATCCAACCCAAAGTTAAGTGTTACCTTAATTTGATTAATTTGCACATGGTTACCATAGTACTGTGCGTGCATATCTTTTGAAGAATACGATCTTCTTAAAAGTATCTTACAAGCTTTAAAACCATGTCATGGTATCTCTGTAAACCTGCAGGCTGCTTTCACAGACATGAGTTAAAGCTACTTCTAAATTAAAATTGATTTGACATTATGGAGCTCCTCTGCATTAATCGGTGTCTCCTACACTGTTCAGAACTGTACCAGATTGATGGAAAGAATAAAGGGTCTCTTCTCTTCTTTAGTGCTGTTTTCAAACACTTCTTAGGAAGGCTGATTTGATTTTATCTTTTAAAGATTCTCACAAAAATCCCATGAAAAGACCAAATCCAACAGTGTATTTTAAAGCTAAGATATAAGATAAAAACAATTGTTTCTGTATCCAAAGCTCGCACATCTGTGCCATTGTCTGTCAAAACCCGAATGAAAAACACACATACAAGAACCATAATATTGCAGGGGTGACGTATTCTTTTATTACAATGAACACAGCCAGTGTATTTTACTCTGAAACAACACCATGGACAAATATCACCAACTGCATTTTTGATCTGTGAAAAGTAAATGCTCACAGACACTGATCCATGTTTACCCTGCTTTGTTAGCTCGCTTAACCATTTATTATTAGCTGCAGAAATTATCATTACAAATGTATAACATGTGGGTCAGACTCAGATCACCCATTTCACAGGGTTGAATATGCAGCTGACAGCACTAATAAAGAAAGGGTCAGATTCAGTGGACCTGTAATGTAAAGAAAATACAACAATAAACTACACTGACTGTGTTTGTTTTAATGAAGGAATATTTCACCCAGAGGAATGCTATGGCTCTATTGTGTGGTTTTAATAGTTTATAGAGGATAATAGATTTCAATGGCACATAGGCATAAGCTATATGAGGCTACAAGGATACATTCTTTGTTGGTTTTGGTCTTTTAATGGAATTTGTTGATGGTAATGAAAAGATTAACAATAATGCCAGCCTAATCCTTTCAAACTTAATTTAACCTGCCAGATGGATGAGGGATACAGTATCAGGACATCTCAAAATGTGTAACTTGAAAGTCATGGAAATGCTTTCAAATGAATGAATGAGTTGAAAATGTTGTTTGTGTTTTGCATCTTAGAGGTATAAAATCCCAAGAAGCATTTGTTGTTGGATCAAATCTGTAACACACACTGGAAATTGCAGTCCACATACATATTCTAGTTTATGGACATGTTTGACCACTTATCTGATTTCAGGAACTTATCGGTGTACCTTTTGCGTTAGTATTGAATGTTTGATTTGAATATCCAGTCCCAAAACTAGGTACAGTAAATGCCACATCTAAATGTCAAAACAAATTTATTCAGAAATGTCTCCAAAAACAGGACCTGTCATCGAACTTTGTCTTCCATCACTAATGAGCACAATATGAACAGATATCACCCCACCATATCAACTCACAGGCTGGCTCTTTAAGTCTCGCATTTGGATCTCAGAGGCTCTCAGCATCAGTCTCGGGAGAATTTATCAGCAATCATTTATGGAGATAAACCGCTGCAAGTGGAGCAACAGCTGTGAAGCTTCCCATGGGTAGGTGTGAGAAATTAGCACAATAACGACTCAAAGTGCTGATTTACACACTGTTGGCGCGCAAAACACACTGTGCTTACTTATACACGGCAGTGTAGTTGCTGTGATTCTTCTTATGTGTCCTGTGGCACAAGTGAGGTTGTGAATTAAATGAAGACTCCTATAGACAGAGCTCTGTAGAATGCATGTCTGACCAACCACACCGAAACAGTCAAATAGACCGAAGAATACCTAACTTTTTCTTGCATATTGTTCCATTTTCCAAATGACTACTCTGAAGTGGAAACTTAGCTTTTGATATGAGCCGAAATGGGGAAGAAGCAGCCTGGGCCCTCCCCATAGGTTTCCCGGCATGACTGCCGATGGGATGTCTGGCAAGATGAAATTGTTTCCTGAAGTTGTCAGATTGCTGCGCAGCTCTGTCCTTGTATTGGATTGTAGCGTCCGTCTCTCTACATCTTCTACTGACAGCCCCACCCTTTTCTCCTCATTCCCACCCCTTCAAAAAAAGATAATGATAATGGGTTTTATTTAATGTTTTTCCTTTTGTCTCATTTTCCAATCTGCAGCCCCATTTGTCAATGTCATCTACGTCTAAGGCTGAGTGAATGCAGTTTCACTCCAGCAAACAGGGTTGTTCTTACCACAGATGATGATGTTGATCGTGGTGATGGATTGCATGAATGTAAATTCATTTATCTAGCCTTTTTTCCCCCAAACAGCCTTGAAATGCCACGCTGCAATGCAATGTTACAAAGCAACCTGTATTTATGTCAGGCCACAAAGCTTCTTGTGTGTGGGCCATCTTACATGGTCTTCACTCGTGGAGGGGCTTACATTGTTAATTATAAATCATCCTCCAAACCTCATATTTACTTTTGGTTCTATGTGAATGAGCAACTCGTCAGTCCATCACCTTCTGTCTGATTAGTGTAATTGGCTTTCTGCATAGAAATGCTGGACAATGGAAGGATATGTAAACATAGCTGTCTGCTCTACGGGAATACCCTGGTGATTTGGATTCAGTAAGGGGATCGAGTACAGGGGGATAAGGCTTTATGAGAGCTACAGCTGTAGGATGAGTAAGCCAAGTGAGGAGGGTGAAGAGACTTAACTGGAAATAGTTTGACAAAGTTGGTGGTGACATAAATATTGTGAGTGAAATACACTGGAAAAAGGACAAACTTCATCCATTAAGATGGACTTTGAGAAGAGATATTTTTGATCAGCCATTAATACTTTACTATGATAGTTCAATCTCAGTTATAAACACAACATGAATGGGCTGTAGGGTATTTAGTCACATAAGGATTAGGAATCTGTATCAAATCCACCATAAATAATTTCATGCATATTTTAATCTTATATTTATACAATAATACTTTGAATTTATGTTGGGAAAATGTTGGATCTAGGCTATTTCATGTCCTCTTTAAAACATATAATTCTGGAACAGAAACAAGTCAGGGATCCATATTACGCCCTAGTCCATCAGTTTAAAAAGCTTCATTAGAGTAAAATAGTCATTACAAGAATGGAATCGCTTTTTTGGCAGCTTTCTTAAGCAACTCCCCACCTGAACTTTCAATTTACTGAATGTCAGCCCATTATTGCTCACACATCAATACAGTTTAAGAGTTTGTCCTCTATTGTCCTGTGTGAATATGAGCACATAGACCCGAGCACACATACATACTGTATGGGTTGCCATTCAACCAGACCTTAAAACAGAATTGGTGATGATAGGAAATCCCTTGGTAGACTTTGATTTCTAATTCAATTCTTTTTCTGGCCATTATTCAACCTCATAACTCAGGAACAGAAGTGGGATTGTGACCGTATTTCACATTTGATCTGACACTGAATTGGTGACACTGACCTCAAGCAAGGTTCCTAGCTTAAAACTGCGACGACTGTACAGATCTTCTGTGCTGCCGGGTTGAAGATGTGTGTGATGCATCCATGTTTTGCTGGAGCGTCCTTATTTAAAGCGTTGTAGCCCACCACAAAGCTCATTGGTTTTAATGATTTTGACCTTTGGGTGATTGTAATTGCACCATGTGACAAAGCTCTCTGTCAGTCCTCTGTAAAGATAGTCTCTAAGTGAAGACAGCATGTTTCTCACTGGAAAGTATTCACAATCATCAAACATTTCAGTATAGTTTTTATTCATTTCCGACATGGGTGTGAACTGCAACTCTACTGGTTGGCAGAGTCATACAATCGTGATGCTGTAATCCTAGTTAGAAATGCTGCTAATCATTGTCTGCACAATTATGTGCCGTAGTGTGTTTTCCTTGCATAGTAACTTTTATAAACATAGATTAACAACTGAATATGCTCAAAAAAACATGGACAAACACACTGAACAACAAAGCATGCTTGATGTACTTGAGAGCTCAGGGAAAAATTATTCTCAGTAAGTAATAGTAGTTAATAGTGGCTATGTCAGGTATATTTATTTTATGCAATTACCAAGCAATGCACTGATTCTCTCTCGCGCACACACACAGACACACACAGACACACACACACACACACACACACAAACACACAAACAAACACATACACACACACACACACACTCTCTCTCACTCTGAGCTGGACTGAACAGGAGTCAAACACTTGACACGTACATAAACGACAGATGTTTTCTAGGATCCTGCTCTGACTAAATGATTTCCTTTGCATATATTATGAATGCACACCACACAAATTAGCTACCATATTGCTTGATGAAATAGTTTTAAATGGGCTTTCGTCAGCGAGAATCAATTTTGACACAGTCGGAGGGACGCAGTGGGAAAGTGTTATGGCGAGATTTGGTCCTGGGCCATCAGTTTTCATGTTTACAGCTCTGAGACTGCAGTGGAGGGTTGACAAACTGATCACACAACAGTCCTCACAGGCAAACATGATAGGAGTGGAAATGGCCCATCAGTCTAAACTGTGGGAAAGACAACTGAAACTACTGAACTACTGGAAACCATACATGATTCAAACATGCATTTATTAGAAAAAAGAAAAAAGAAACAAGCTGTGAAATCTGACTGAAAATCCATTTGCAACATTTGTCCACATACCTTGTGTGACTAAATGTTTGCACTACAAGGGCAGCAGAAAGGCATTTGAGCTGATTATTTGATCACTAACATGCCTCATGCTGGTGCCGGGCCATAATACGGATGGTGTGTTACAGACAGTCATGCATGTGAGAATTGAATTATAAAACATCAGCAGTGTTCATGCAATTATTGATATGCATGTGATTGCATTAGTTTTCTCTCTGTGCAAGCAGCTTAAGGGATTTCATCTCTGTGTTTGCGTGTACATTTAATTAGTTCATTTTATTTGTAATCTCCTTCATAGCACCAAAAATACTAAATTCATATGTTAAATAGTAACGTGTATACCTTTTAGTTTTTGATATTGTGGAACCACCAAGGCCCTTGAAAATTGTTTCAAGGAACTCAGAAGGGTATTCATTTTATTTTTCTTGTAGACGAAGACTGTAGAAGCACAGTTGCAAAGTGAAGAAGCTTTCTAACATTTGCCGTGCTTTTTTTTATGTCAATACATGTTTCACTACACCTCGCTCAAACAGCAGGAGACTGGAGTTTTAAATACAAAACAAATTGGCTGAAATTGTGACATGCAGCAAACAGTTGTGTTTGCTGCATGTCAATTCTGGTTACACTGCAGCTTGTTTCTCAGTGATACCAAATCTTAGTTATCCTCCATATCAGTATAAGAAAGGTATTCCCAATCATTAGTTGCTAGAGAAAGAGGTAGCAGCTGTGGAAATGGTTAGTGGCAATTCTATTTTTTTTTTCATCTAAAACTTGAGGGTGGTTACATTATTTCTTGACATGATGATTTTTTTGTAGCTTGTAACAGAAGACAGAGAATGCAAGGAGCTAGGAGAGGGAGAGAAAAGAATATTGATTTGCAAAGGTTGCTAATTGAAAAATCTCACAGCAGAGAGGATAGTAACTAAAATCACCCAAAACACTCTACTCTTCCTCCACATATTCAGACAAACAATGAAACGTACACACACACACACACACACACACACACACACACACAATACATCAACACAAGTGCGCACGCAGCCAAAACATACACAGTGCTGGCAGTCCTTGCGGGTACAAGTGTCATTTAAATAAACAGTCAGAATCTGCTCTCCCACAGTACATGCTGCATTATGTAGGACCCAAACATTCATAAATGAAACTATATAATTCCACAGAGGAAAGTGCAAGAGGGAGCACACTTGAAGTGGAGCACTGCAGTCTTGTCAAGGTTGAACTTAAGGCAACAGTGAGACATCCTGTTAAAAATGGGGCTCATGGGAAGGGAGAGAAGAGGAATGCTGGTAGAGTTGTGTGTTGAGTGTTGTCAGCATGGCAGTGTTGGGAAAAGATGAGGGATACGATACCAAAGCAGAAAGATGTAGTGCAGGGACAGGAGGAAGGGTCCTGAGGTCTGAGTACAAACCCCCCGAGAGTGGTTTCATGTCAGATGTCCTTCAGGATACACAGGAGCAATATATCTGGTAGCAAGTAAACTCAAAGATTAGGTCAGAATGGACAGCAAACATGGACTGTTGAAAAATGTGGATGTAGCATTTTTAGATAGCAACCACGGTCACAGGAGGGACATCCTAAAGCTTGCAATTTTGCTTACTGCTAGCCTCTGCTTTCCATTCATAGTGGTTGCTACTGGATGGGAAGGAGCATCTTGTTTGTGTTTATTATGAAAAAGAAGGAGGATTTGTGTAACATTTTTGACATCAGCTGTTTCAGAGTGGGCTTCTGGAGAAGAGAAATGACTCCAAGAGCCAACTGAAACCTGGTTATAACCACGTGACCTGTAAAATAACATCTGATCGTAGACCTTTGCATTTACACCTCATATAGATGAGCAATCTCGATTCTCCCCAAATTTTGATTTCCCGGCATGTTCCAGGTGAAGGGAAGCAGTGCTCTTCTATGGGCTCTACTAAGTTTCCCTTCACACTGGAATGGGTTGTTTTTAGCTTTTTGCTGGATTTGCTTGTTATAAAGGGAAGACGGGGAAAAATTCAACAGGTTTGGTGGTCAAGCTGTAGCGACTGCATTTACGCCTGGCTGAAGATTCGTATTACAATTTGAGCCAGTTCCCACAACTAAAATGTTACTTTTTTGAGTTGTCACTTCGAAAAGGAAAAGTTGAGGGAAGGATTAGTTAAGTCAATTTTATTTTATTTATACATCCCACAACCATCAATGTGTGTTCTCAAGTGACTCACTAGTCTTATCTCATTGCATGGTGGCTAGGGCTGGGTATTGTTTAAAATTTTTCGATACCAGTACCCATAACACGATAGCGATACCAATTGAGTACTTCATTCGATACTTTTTTCAACTTAAAAAAAAAAAAAAAAAGTTGGCGTAAATGTCACCACTCCTCCCCATTCAAAAGATTTTTACACGAATACCTTTTGAAAGTGCTCAAATATTTATTTAATAACTGTACAAACATGTACAATGAAGAATTATGATATATAAAATTATTATATATATATAATAATATATTACCTGAAGTTATCAACGGTTGCTCCGTATTAGGATGGCCATTTTATTCACATCAAAAAGGAGGACACTTTGCATACACAGGGACACGCAAGCAGATATTTGTTTGGTATGATGCAGTTTTAAATTTTATTGTTTTTCCACCAGATTACATAAAGGTGCATACACATACCACATAGCTAATAATAAATATACAAGATACAGCTCATGACAACGTGCCCTTCCAATTCAGATTACATAGGTCTAATAAACATCATACAGAAACTGTTCTTAATGTTTTTATCTGGATAGATAAAGGGTAAAAAAATGCAGCACCTTCTGTTTCAGATGAATAGGCTTTGCCTGTATATATGAGTATAAGCAATTACAGAATTTCAGTCCAAAAACCAACGTTAGCTCACGTTACGTTCTCTGTTGCTGAGAGCTTGATTGACAGCCTGGTGGTAGCAACTGCGGTGTGCGCTGTTGTGGCGAATCAACACATGGCTCATTTGAATATTAAAATTCAACACAGACTAAGCGCGCACGCTTTACCGCCATTCAAAGCAAAACCATAGAAACAGTAATTGTTTTCTTGATCTGGGTAATGGGTACAAAAAGAACCGATTGCAGGTATCATTTGACAGGCGCAGTTTCGATACTACTTGGTACTGGGTTGTTTCGCTGGGTACCGATACCCAGCCCTAATGGTGGCTCTCTGCCATTGGCGAGTGAATGAGAGGAAAAACTTGTAGAAGATTCTAAAAGTGCTTTGGATAAAAACGCTATAAAAAGTCCATTGTGTGACCAAAATAATAATAGTAAAATAACATTAAAATAAGTTAACAACAGTATAAGCGATAAAGTTTAAGGGTGAATTACTTCTAATGTATGTCTCTGCTGCACTACTAATGGCAGTACGAAAGTGTGTGAATGACATCCTGACATTTCTCTTCCAGCAACCACCTGGAGAAGAGCCTCCAGCTTCTGATGGACAGAGTGGATGACATGAGCCAAGACATTGTCAAATATAACACCTACAGCCGCAACCTGAGTAAGCAACAGCAGCAGAAGCACCAGGTAACTCTCGTTCACACAACTCGCATACACACAAGCTGTTTACGAACTGATGCGCACACACCACCTACAGACAGAATGAACAAGCAGCAGAAACATCGGCTTACCAGCACACATATAAGGGAAGGAGGCGAACACACACACACACAAAACCCACACACACACACACACACACACACACACACACACACACACACACACGGGGGCATTCACACACAGATGCACTTACAGCCACAAACTCTGCAGGAAAACAGCAGGTATATTTCTCTCAGCCATGGACACAACCAATTGCAGCTATAATCACAGCAGGCAAGCAGAAGATGCACCAGGTAGCACAAACAAATACACACAAACACACACGTATACACACACACAGAGAAATTATACTCTCCAGGCTCACACATTAATGTACATGCACCCACTGAGAACCACAAGACGTAACTACAGTTAACAGCAAAGGTTAAAAATATATAAACATTCACTAACATCTGTATCTATAGCAATATATTCACATTGATACACGTGGTTATTCCATCAGCGTTCTACTCAGTACTGCAACACTGTGTTCACTAATACAGATACAAAGTAGCAGGCAACCTCTGTCCTCTCATGAATCTGCATCTCTGTTGCGATGAACATGTAACTTACACACTGCTGTTTCCTGATGTAGCCGCCATGCTATGCAAGACATCGTTTTAGTTCCTCTTGTACAGTTACCCAAATACAGAATAGCTTCATTTGCTGTCTCACCTGCTTGCTGCTCACATTGCATTAGAGGATATTTGTGTAACGTAGATCTTTTCTCAACTTTCCCACATTGTGCCTCTGAGCACCTTTTTAAATCTCTGTAGCTCAGCAGGCATTGCCAGGCTGCAACACCAGGTCCCGTTCACTATGAATAGCAGCCTTTTGCTCTCCAAGCTTTTGAGTCTGCATGTGTCAACGTAAGAATTTCATTTCATTTGAGTGAGGCCACTTGGTTGTCACAGTGGGGGTGCCAACACACAAGACTCCGGGAAAAAATCACAGGGTCTTCTGGCAGAAATGTTGGACCTCACAGAGCTTTTGCCTGACTGCAATGATGAGCCTTCAAACTCTCAAACTTCCTGGATCATATTTGGTTGTCTCACCAGCACCTGCAGCAATACACCCCCATTAACGCAGCCTTTCTCATTGTTTTAACGCAGGGCTGTTTTTGGTATGAACTCCCACTAATGTCCGAGTGGATCTGACTGCTGCGTCAAAGCATATGAACCGTAAAGTTCAGCTAGAAAAGGCCTTTATTGCTACTCTGTTATGCATTTTAAGGTCAAGTAGGTTTTCCACATATCTGTTTCAGATCCTAGTTCGTCATTTTCAACATGACTCATTAATTTTTCCTTATGTGAGTGAAGAGCAGGTTCAGAAGGTTAAATACCATGAGTCATGCTCAGACAATCTTCGAGTACCACTCACAGAGCTGATGCATTTGGACTCAAAGCTTGTCTTTCTTCATTATAATGAGGACGTGAAAATCCTCTATTTTCGTTCTTTCCATACCAGTGATACGCATCACAAACTCTTAAAACTTAGGTATCAGTTGCACACACACGGTCAAACACAAACTCTGTGTTTGCAGACTCAAGACACACACACACCACCTACAAGCACAAACTCAGCCAGAAGCACCGAAAAGACCCGAACAAAACACACATTTGGGAAAAGTCAGCCTCGAAACATCTGCGTCTATAACCCCAGCAAGATGCATCATAAACATCCAGCAAACACACTAGTACACACACACATTACTCAGGAAAATGGAAGAATAGAGGTGCAAGATGACTCACTGATGTGCGGTGAGCGCGTGCGTACAAACTAACACCTACGTTTACACAACTACATTAATTTGTCATTGTTTTCTGCAAGTGGAAACAACCAAATGTCTGAAGTATTAATGTTAATCCAGACTGAGTCATCATCTTCTCAGCCGGCAGCAGATGGAACCACGGCCAAGTTTACACACATTAGGCAGACTTACAACAAACATGCATTTATAACCACAGGTAGCCCGCCACATGCACACAAAGCATTCACAACCGGGGCCGCAAAGAAACACACACCTACGTAGCCAGCCACACATCCCCGGGCCAATCACCCCCACTGCAGCCATTATGATCCATCATCCTCCCCTACCGACCTTCTCATCACCACAGCCCCCAAGCCTCACCCCTTACACACACAGATATACAGTCCCATCATACACAATATTACACAGACAACCCCTTAAATGGTGTCTACTTTTTTCATGTTTCACAGGATTGTCTACAATGAACAAACAGCGCACACAGAGCAAAAGAAAGGGAGCCTCTATTATACCTTTCAGACATCTACAGTACTTGTGCCATGTAATCTTGTGCTGTGCTATTGACCCTGCTGCGTCCTGGACAAATGGAACCTTATTAATCATCATAGAAAGTTGCAGAAAGGCACATTGCTGAAAAGGCTCAATTTTTCATTTATAGCTCTCTGAATTTGGTAAATAGCAGGTTCCCAAGCAAAATCTGTGGCCAAGTTAGTCTTTGTACCTCAAAATGTATGTCTCACTGCCCCTGATTTATTCAATTTCCAGTTGCTTTTTCTCCTCGTTTCCCTATCCACACAAGCAGGCAACACTTTGCAGAAGATTAAATATGGAGCAATGTGTTAATCTTATGAACTGAGGAATCGTGATTTATGGTTAATGATACAATTCAGCTACCATTAGATGATTCAGCAATATTTTCCAAGTCATTACTTCTGTGCCATATCGTTATTTCTGAGGTAAACACGTATTGCAACTCAAAAGGTCAGCAGTTGAAAAACCCATATCTTGTACATCTGGGAAAGGACTGGGGGAAAAGCTACCAGAGCCCAATATGCATAGATTCATTAAAAAAAATTAGACCTGATCCAAAAGTGAACCATGAATAATCAGACCAGATCAGTCAACCCAAACCGACCGTGCTAAAGAGAGAATACAAACACATTCAACATGATGCACCATCAATTAGGAAGCAGTTGAGATCAAAAAGAGTAACAATGTAATGGTAACAGTCTGAGAAAGAATAAAAAGTATCTCCAAAAAATGATTAATTCATTCAAAAGCTAATTTATTTAAAAAACTGGTTGTCCCATTGTTACCTCCTAGACCAGCAATACAACAGTATGTAGCCAATTGGATTGTAGAGAGACAGAAAATAATAATTTTCTAACTAGTTTCATATCTTTTGAATCAAAGTCCAAAAAAACGGTCTGACATATTGATCCTTGGACCCGAGACAAAATGTGTCCTTACCCGGCCCGTTTAGGCTAAGTACAATAGACCTTTTGAAATAGCATGGTAATCACAGGTGTTATCAATGATACTTACCAATGATATAAAGAATCTGCTCCATTTAGTGTAGCAGAGCCTTTCCATTGAGCCAAAATGTATAACATCAGCACCCTCACTCTGTTTGACCTGAAAGGATCAGAACCTTAATTAGTGTCATTGGTAAAACTGGCGGTAACACTTTATAATGAGTACACACTATTAAGAATTAGTTAAGCATGAATAAATACTGAATTCATCATTTATAACGCATGAATACACATTAGTATGTAGTTTATAAACACAGTTAAAAATGTTTTATTCATCATTGATAAGCACATTAGTTATGGATTAGTAAATACTGAATTCATCATTTATAAAGCATGATTCTGCTGTAAATAGTCATTACTATGTGGTTTATAATCACAGTTATAAATGTTTTACTCTTCATTGTACTGTACATTTCTGCATGCACTTGCACATCCACTATTCAGACATGTATTAATGATTAGTGACTGTGTTAGCAGATGTTCTATAAAACCCACAACAAATTCATTTTCTAATGATGGCCTATAAACAGTTATTAATGCAGGAATTCACAGTTACAAAGCACTTACTACTCATTAAGTATTTTACGCGAGCTTATCTAAAGTGAGCACTATCTATGGCTTATTAAGGATTTATAAATGAGATATAAAGGCTGACAATGCCTCAAGACTCACAAAATGTTCAGTTATCTTAACAGACGAAGAAGAGAAACAACACAAAGGGATATAGAACATATTGTATTGATATTTACTGCAAACTTTCCCAACATATTGTATGAAGACGAACAAGGGTGGTTCATGAACACATGCTATTGTTGTGATCTTATCTGTTTGGGACGTGTACGTTGAGCTCCCGCTCTCAGCACGTCATCGACGTGATGACGCGCTGAGAGCGGGATGTTACGTCATATTTACGTTAACTCTCAGAAGTTTCTGACAGTGCAGCCAAGGGGAGCATGGAGAAGCACATTGGAGTCGGCGGCCGTCAGCGGCTCTAGTGGAGAGTATGTGTCTTTGTTTGGTAGCACACATTATGGTTGAAAGATAACGTTAGCTGGTCACTTGACACTAACGTTACTAACGTTACTAACGTTACCGACCCGCCGCTGCTAGGCACTCACCTCGCCCGGCTAGACGAGACTAGGCTAGGTCGGCTTAGTCACCGCGGGCGGGTCGGTAACGTTAGTAATGTTAGTAACGTTAGTCGGGGAGCGAGGGCAAACACCTGCAGCTGCTGACAAGCTAACGTTATCTTTCAACCATAATGTGTGCTACCAAACAAAGACACATACTCACCACTAGAGCCGCTGACTGCCGCCGACTCCAATGTGCTTCTCCATGCTCCCCTTGGCTGCACTGTCAGAAACTTCTGAGAGTTAACGTAAATATGACGTCGATGACGTGCTGAGAGCGGGAGCTCAACGTACACGTCCCAAACAGATAAGATCACAACAATAGCATGTGTTCATGAACCACCCTTGTTCGTCTTCATACAATATGTTGGGAAGTTGCAGTAAATATCAATACAATATGTTCTATATCCCTTTGTGTTGTTTCTCTTCTTCGTCTGTTAAGATAACTGAACATTTTGTGAGTCTGGAGGCATTGTCAGCCTTTATATCTCATTTGTAAATGCTTTATAAGGCATAGATAGTGCTCACTTTAGATAAGCTCGTGCAAAATACCTAATTAATGAGTAGTAAGTGCTTTGTAACTGTGAATTCCTGCATTAATCACTGTTTATAGGCCATCATTAGAAAATTAATTTGTTGTGGGTTTTATAGAACATCTGCTAACACAGTCACTAATCATTAATACATGACTGAATAGTGGATGTGCAAGTGCATGCAGAAATGTACAGTACAATGAAGAGTAAAACATTTATAACTGTGATTATAAACCACATAGTAATGACTATTTACAGCAGAATCATGCTTTATAAATGATGAATTCAGTATTTACTAATCCATAACTAATGTGCTTATCAATGATGAATGAAACATTTTTAACTGTGTTTATAAACTACATACTAATGTTTATTCATGCGTTATAAATGATGAATTCAGTATTTATTCATGCTTAACTAATGCTTAATAGTGTGTACTCATTATAAAGTGTTACCAAACTGCCTGCTGTGAAAAAGGTTTATTTGGAACCGGGACAACCCTAGTCCCACCTCTGATCTCAATTCCTCAGAACAGAGCGGCCCTGTTAAGACCTCTAGTCCAAATACCAAAATCAGACTTTTTAACCATCATTCTAAAGACAAGCACAGCACATTGCCAGAAACACACCATCCCCAGCATGAATTGTGGTTGTTCCAGCAGCATGCTGTGGTGATGCTGCTCTGCAGCACATCCTGGGAGGCTTGTGAAGGTAGAGGGTATAATAAATACATAGAACTCTTGCTGCAGTCTGTAAAATGACTGCAACATGGGACGGGATTTTTTTCCACCAAGACAACGACCTCAAACATAACCTCCATCCAATTCAGACTTTGTGGCAGGACTTGAAAACTGCTGTTCCCTCATAGTCTCCATGCAACTTGACAGATCCTGATCAGTTTGTAAAGAAAACAATGGGGAAAAGTAGCAGTAAAATTTGCCTCTTCTAAATGCTGACCTGAAGGAGGTTGTTTTGTACTTAATTAAGATCAGTTTTTTTTTTTTTCTTTTTTTTTTTTTTTTTTGACATTTTCCACCACCATTTTCCAAGGCTTACAATACATTTTAGCCATTGTTTGTCTATATTTATATACGGAAGGTGGAGCACAAGTGCAAAAGTCTTTTGGTTAGCTTGTTTCTAAAATGTTCATATATTGGCATACAGCCGTGCTCTGACACATTGGCAGAAAAAGAAAAAAAACTGGAGGAGTAACTCATTTGAACAAATAGTCATATTTTTCATTTATTGTCTATCTTAGCCATTTGTAAGCTTCAGTCAACAGCTCAGGTGCGCTGTGGGATGTTTGGTTGAAAGCACTCAAGTTGCTCATTTTTCCTTTTCCTCTGCCGCAACCTCCCATTCCACCGGTCTGTGTCAGTCTCTCCTCCATTTTTCCAAATTAACAAGGCTTTTAGGATCTCCAGAGACCCGGCACCTCACTGATTTACTGACTGTCAGGCCCCCACAAATCACTCCATCCCTGTCAGCACTTATAACTCTTCTCTCTCTGTCCGTCTCCCCTATCTCTTCTTTCATCACCACGTTTCTTTACATCTCACTTCTTTCCTGTGATTGTTTCCATTGTCTGCCTTCCTCTTCCCTTTTTTTTTTCTTACTATCCACTGCCACTCTGCTCTCCACATCTTAATATATTTCTCTCTTCCTGACTCCATACCTCCTTTCCCTACCTTCCCTCCTTACCACTCACCCCGTCTTCTCTCACTTCCACCCCACCATGCCTTCCCCATCTTCTTTCCTGTCTATGTCCTCTTTAACTGTATATTTCCTTTCCACATTCCTCTATCATATTTTTTCTTTCCTCTACTATGCCCCCCATCTCTAATTCCCCCCCTCTTTCTCTCTGTGTCCCTCCTTCCAGTACCTCCAGAGGCGGCAGCAGGAGAACGCCCAGCGGCAGAGCAGAGGGGAGCCCCCGCTGCCTGAAGAGGACATCACCAAAATGTTCAAGCCCCCCCAGCCTCCACCACGCATGGACACGCTGCTTATTGCAGGTACGCAGGCGCACACACACACACACACACACACACACACACACACACACACACACACACACACACACACACACACACACACACACACACACATGCATACATATATCGACACAAACACACAACCACCACGCACGTACAGCACTTGTCATCTCCACCACAGAGGCCCCCCCTTCCAAACTCAGTCCAAACACCATCAGCCGCCTCTGCTCCCCTCACAGGAGCTCAGGTTCTGTTTCGTAATTATCTCCGCCATTATCTTGAAATTATATTAATTTAAAGTTTATTGACTCAATCCCCAACCCGAACCGCCCTTCTTCCTGCTGTTTCACGCTGTTCAGCTCTCCTCCGCCTTCTGACAACATTCTGATCTTTCCATGTACTCTGTTCTCTACTAATAGGATGTTTTGCTGTGCTGCTGTTTTCTCTCCCTCCCCTGCCTCTGCATGTGTCTGTGTACAAATGTATGTATGTATGTTTGTGTGGGCGTGTGTTTATGATATTGTGTGGGGGCGCTTGGACGCATGTGGCTACTCTCCAACAGGGCAAATTAACAACTACTGCCAGAACGTGAAGGAATTCACCTCTCAGAACCTCGGGAAGCTGTTCATGGCGGAGGCTCTCCAAGGCCACAACTAGAGGAGAGAAAACAGGAGGAAAGAAAGTGCAGAGAGGGAGGAAAAAAGAAAGGCAACAGAGATGCAAACCACCTTGGCGACGACTGGAGGAACACTTCGCCCTTCTTTGTTTTCTAAGAATTTATTCATTGTTTTTATGCCTAACCCCATCTTGGATACAAAATTATCTTTGAAGATCACTTGATTTTGCTTTAAATAAAAATCTTGCATCTCTACATCTCTTTACTATGTTTTCACAGTTGAACTCTATTCTGCTTCTGATGGTAATTGCAGCACATTTGACAATAGACATTGGGCATTGTTTTGTGTTTTGCTCTACAAAAATGGTTAGTTTTATACTCAATATTCATATGTTAAAATGGAGCTTGTGCATTATACAAAATAATTATACAGTACAACAGTATTTATACATAATTTTATTGCTACATGCTTTTCGCCTTGCATTTCAAACATCAAGCAGGTGGAACCAATTATTAGTGGATTTGCTAAAGTGTCTGTTTGCCTGGTGGGAACAATGATATCCTTGTAAACAGAACTGCAACAGAAGTATCAGTGAAAGTTGAGTATAACTGAAATGCCATTTACATGAGTCGGCCCCCACTGTCTCACTGCACTAAATAGACTTTTGATTTTCCCTCCCCCCGAAGTGAAATTACACAACACACCAGAATCTGCCATTCCTCTACACAGGTAGCAATTAGCACCTGTTTATTTTTAGGATGCAAAAACAAAGTCCCAGTAGTGAAATTTGGCTTGAAACAAAGATTTCTTTCGTTTTTAAGTTTTCACAACAATATTTGAAGGTGGAACTGCAGGTGTGCCAAGTGACAGACTGTCATCTGCACTAGGTAGCATTTCTTATTTAGTGGTGTTGTAATTGCCAAAAGGCCATACATTATTTGGTAACACAATATTACAGTAATGAACAACAAGGGAACGAAGTGTTTACAGAGTTTTTTTTATTCATAAAAATACACTGGAAGAAAGCAAAGCTGATGATAATAAATGTGAGCCATGGTTAAAGACGAATGTCTCAGATTATACATGAGGGTGGTTTGAATAGACTTTTTCAGATTAGCCATTTTGACATTAAATAGTAGGTTATCAATGATACCAGTTAAGGCTCTGTTCCATTTAGGTTGAACAGAGTCGGGGGGGCAGCTATTGTGTATGTTGCCTCACTGGAAATTGAATTAGTATCATTGTTAAGACGGGTTTACCCTACTATTTCATATCAAAATGGCTGCTGTCAAAACGGTCTATTGCCAGTTCTTACAGGAACAAGGGTATATTGTTTGACAACCAGCTGAAGTGGCATGTATGCATAGAGAATATTGTCGCGTGCTCACCTTCTTCAACAGTTCTTACATTTATTAATCTTTTACTGAGAGTCTTTGACCTTTACATTGCGTTTGCTTGCTTATCAGAGGAAGACAGAAACAGCCTGAACAGTATTGTTATGATCTGTTCAATAATTATTGAAGTCAAAAGAGGGATTCGAGTTCCTTTTGTGATTAACAAAGCATAAGGGAAACATTGAGCATACTGAGAACTTGCTGATGTAGGAAGCAAAATTCTCATTGTTGCCTTCAGGAGGTTTCTATGCTCTACCTGTCTGTAAAAGTAATTGTTATTCTTAATCCCATCTGCTATCCTACTAATCATGTCTTCAAAGTTCTGTTATACTTTTGTATGGCTTCTTTATTTTCATTCAGTTCCGTTTATTTATTCACAATCATCCACTCACTGCTTTCTAAGGAGTCCTGGGAACATATATCAACAAATTCAGCTTATGAGAATGTCATTGCAAGTGTTTGATCATAAACCAAAGTATTGGATAGATACAAATGTTTACTTTATGGCACAATGTGGAAAGTGATGCCCCCAAATCCTCCACAATCAACCTTTAAAATACATCAAACTGTTGGAACAGTAGGTGGAGTCAGTTGTTTCCAGATGACAGTTTCTATTTGAAAGCCTGTTGACAATTTTTTCCCTCATGTAGACCTGTCCAGCTGATTCCACGTACATCAGTGGAATGATATACTGGAAGCTGGTCTTGAACAAAGCATTTTTGACTGCATGGATTTCCAGGAGATGTGTCCCACAATTGAACAACAATCCCTGCTTCTTCCGGGCCAGCCCACCTCCCTGCTTCAAAAGATGCCAAACCTTCCAAAATAGTAAATCCACAGCGGCACTGTGAGTCAGCCACACGTAAAAGTAGAAATTTTAAGTAAAACAATAGAACAATTTTCACATTTCATGATACAAAAATGAACCATTTTCATTTTCCTGTAATCGTGTATCCTTCAGATATGAAAATACAAAACCAAAACATAACCGTAGAGTGATGCAGCATTGATCCTGTTCGTCAGTAACCAGTCCTGTGAGGTGTGCTTGCAATTATTTTATGTAATGCTGTTATCTCGAAATGACAAGTTAATTATGTCATTCAAATTGCTTTGTTATCCTGAGATAACAAAATAATCAACCCATTTTTAGGGGAAAATAAAGAGTTTTTTTCAGAGATTAGGAGTGCCATGCCAGCATGCATGGATGGCACATTATAGATGTAGCATTGGATCAACATAATGGACAATACATGAAGGAATGACATCCAACAAGCCAGTTAATATTCATTTTCATACTGACTAAAATAAGCCAGCAGCCAGAAAATGGTGCCTGAAAAGAATCTGAAAATTGCAGTGATCTTTGAGCTCATTTAATAAATCTCAATCTTCTCCTGATATATTTTGTCAGTATTGAATAATGTTGCCAGGAAATTAATAGCTTATATTCACTCTCAGATGTTCATTCCATTCACAACCCTTCTTTTTTTTTTGTTCAGTTATGAACCCTCCCTGACAGTCATGAGACTAATCTTGGAGGCTAAAATAGTTGTGCTCCAAGGAACCACATGCTCATTTTTAAGTTCTTCATAATTAGCCTATCGTGTGTACTCGATAAATGATCTTGATATTTTGAGAAATTGGCCTTTTGTTTTCTGAAGATAACAAGATAAATCGACTTGTGATCTCGAGATAACAGCAAGTAAAAAAAAAATAAACAGGCTGTTCTCAGCTTCCGCATAAAACTCTACCAGCTCTGTCAGCATGATGGCATCAGCTAAATACCTCACATGTAAATGTGAGCTGTTTCCGTGATGATCCTCCGCAGGGTATCACAAATCTCAGGATTACTCCTCAAGTCATAAAAGCACAGCTCATTTGTGAAGCTTGTCACCGGTGTCCACTCCACCCAACAGCCCGGAGCTGAAGGATGGCTCTTCTTGCTCCATTTAATAAAGAAGCTGCCAGTGTGCGGTTCATTGTATAATAATTACACTGCAGCTCTATCTCGCTGCGTGCTCCGTTGTTCTTCCTCAACCTGTAGTTAAACAGCATCATCTAATTCAGCGGATGATGTTATTTAACTTGTCATCAGCATCGCCTAGTCGAGTAATAACTTGTAGTGCTCCTGCTTGTCATCAGCACAATGTCATTAACAATAATTACTAGTCAGCCAACATGATGAACGCTTATTGGAACAGCGACACTTGAGCCGGAAATGATTTCTTCCCCAAACCATAACATGTTGCTCTGACAGGCTGGCAAGATGGAAAATATTAATTCACCACAGAGGGCCCAGTTGATATTTATTAATTGAGGTATCTGCTACTTTGACAGGCACACCTGTGCTTGTGATCGATGGGCTGTATGATGCGAGACATTTCTTCAGGCATTGGTTGGCGTTTGTTTAGTAGCTTCTGCTTAAATCTGTGTTGTTTGTAATTCTGAAGCAGCACTGTAGGGTGATGTTGCCCTTGAGGCCTGACTGGGGCACAGCCTCCCTTGTCCCTAATCCTGATATGTGTGAGGAATTACAAAACTTAAAATGGCCTCAAAAGAACCACAAGCATCGTGTAAAGCTGCAGAGGCACCGCTCACCCCTGCAGAGAGCAAACACGGTGACAGAGGATCAGCTTATATTTAAAGTGACAGTGTTTGTTCGGAGTGGAGAGCAGTTTGGACTGAATCATGCAGTCACGGCAGGGCTCAAGGGCAATAGAGTGGAGGTGCACGGGAGTCATACTGGTGTTTTACTTCCACATTACTCCACAGTGATATAAATCATGACATTAACTGTTGCCTGTCATGTTAAGCAAAGATAAAGAGGATATATTATTTACTATACGAGTTTAACCAGGAAATTACAGGGTCATAAAAGAAGCCACATTATGTGGTTTCTGGAATTAAACTTCAAATTAAAAGACATTTTATATTTTATTATTTTATAAATATTAAGTTGTTTCAATATACTATAATGCAGTTTAATGGACCAGAGTTTAAGATTTATTGGTATCTTGCAGTGTAGTTGCAGATTGCAACTTCCTCACCAAGCTCAAAGGAGAAATTATGGTAGCAACGAAACGAAAGCCCTAGAGCCAGTGTTTGGTTTGTTCCTTCTGGGCTACTGTAGAAACATAGTAATGTATATTATATTCAGTTTCTACCAATGGATCATCCTAAATGTTACACCCTGGACCTTCAAGCATACGCAGTTGGTGTATAAACAGTTGATGAATGATCAATAACACAGTGTAATAAAGCTATATTCATATTAAATGATATATTAATGCACACATGAACAACCCAGTGTGTTATAGTTAAGAGTTAATTCACATGTGCAACTCATTCACTGGCCAGTTTAAAAATTTATTATTGAACTATTTGGTCTCCCTCGATAAAAACTGCATAACCCATGAATAATATTTTTTGTTTCAAATGTTTAGCTGCTGGACACAAGATGTCTCCTTCTTCACTGAAAAATCTATATGTGGGCTGAAGATTTCAAGTTTCACCAGTGCACAAGTTGTTGCACTGTGATTGGTAACAAAATCTTGCTAATTTGTGCAAGTCTTAAAGTCTTGAGATTTAAGGTGAGCTCAGAGAAACTTTCCCTAACCCTGATGAGTGTGAAAACAGCCTCCTAGTGTTGGCACATACATCATTGTGCGCAGTCAAGCTCAAACACTGAAGTGAAGTGACAATAACCCAAACACAGTTCTATGTGGAGTGCAGCTTTAAAATATTATACCACATATAGTATATTAATTTACAAATTCTTTATATTCTGCTTATGAATGCTGACTGGTTAAGAAAGAAAATGTTTTTGTGTTGAGTTATTCCTTTGGAGTACATCCATTGTGCCATCTTTAGTGCTGTATAAATGCAACAGAGAGATTCTGCTGAAACACACTTGTGTCCCTCCATATGTCCAAACTCTTCACCTTTTGTGCTCACTGGAGGCACTGATGTGGATTTTAGAAGTGCAGAGTGTCTTTGCTTCATTGTGCTACTCGTTTTGAAATGTTAAACTGTTTGGAAGAAAGAAACCCGCAGCAGCTGCATTTGCGATTTTCTCTCCCACACTATCCTGCTCAATTGACCATGAGACTACTGCGAGTCGCAGAAAATGAGAATGACATCTTCAAATACGAGACAAAATGTTTTCACCCACGAACAGTGCAGAATCTGAGCCTGTGGTCTGCTGACGCAATACTTGCGATTAAACTTTCCACCTCTTCCTTCAAAGTGATTTCATTCGCAATCCCAATTATTCTTTTATCACTTTCTGTAATGTCACTTTTCTCTTTCGCATTTTCAAAGATTACCCTAAACTATGTGTTTGAACCAGGCATGGGAACTGAATGAGGGCTTTAGCTGTGTAAACAGCCAGGCATTTTGTACGGCGCAATAGGAGGAAATACTTAATTAGGATTATGGGATTTGTTTCTGCACCTTCAGATTCCTGAGAAGGAGGCTGGTAGATGTCAGAGGGATATAAGTTTGGTCTCATTTAATCAGGGAGTGCGGCCTGCGCAGCCCTGACCCCAGCAGTAATTTATTACCGCTCAAACACAAACACAAGCTCTTTCTGTGTGCTGGCCGTCGCCCTGTCATTGGTGATAGAGAAAATCAGCTGGCTGAATATAATGAAACCAGTTATTTCCCTGTCAACTCTGAATACTTTTCCTTTTTTTCTCCCTCTTCCTCTCTCTTTTTTTGTGCCACAGATATTGCCATGGCAACTGTAGATCCTGTATGGAGTAGCTGTTGAGGATGTAAAGTAGTTCCCGTGGAAAAATAATCTTGCAAATCCCCAAAACAAGAGCAGAAAGGAAGCCAGATGCAGTTGTAGGAAGCAGTGTGGGTACAGATAGGTTATTTAGCATTTATGGGATTACTCAAGTCCAATGCAACCAACGTCAGAACACATTTCTTCACATAACAATGCTCTACCTGTCATTGAAGCAGCTCTATATTTGCTTTATCTCTGGTCGATAGATCTACACTGTGATTGGCAACTGTATAGATTGGGCGCTGTGTTCTAGTTGCAATTCATCTCTGCCTGCCACCCAATTCGACGGCTGTCACCCGGCAGTGGCACAAATCCCACAGGCCATTATGAGGCTGGTTTAATCCCCACAACAGCAGCAACAGAAGCCTTTCAAGAAAGGTTTCGGAGCATGATACCCTGTCTGTCACATGCATCCGTGGGCTTCAGGCAAGGCTATAGTGCATTGTTGTCATCCCACTCCATCACTAAGACAAATGACAAATGTACTGGATGTCCTCCTGCTGAAGATCTGTCACATGCTGTGTGTAATCTCCTGCTGGGTTTTGTCTCACTGCTATTGATACTCAGATTTGGCCTTGGCTGTTACACATAATACATTATGTTTTTATTGATGTCTTAATTTTGGAGCTCGCGGTTGATTTGTGAAAGAACTGCCTTTGGGCCCATTTGTCTTGTGTTATTTGTTTGTTTGTGATTCAAGGTTATTTGTTGGTATTATTTGATTATTGGACCTCATCTTTTTATGCATATTTGCTTTTTGTAAACTCTCCTCAACCTTCTCTGGCCAATGCCCAAGTTTTCATGTGGATTTTTGTGTATGGGGGTACAGCCAGGAGTGAATTAGCTTAGTTTAGCATAAGGACTTAAGTCAGGTGAAAAGAGCTAGCCCTGCTCCCTCCAACATTCATAAATACACCTTCCAGCACCTGTAGAGTTTACAAATGAACACATTTAATCCAAGCTCTTTAATCCAACAAGAACTGTCATGATGACAAGGCTTCAGGAAGTCACTGGTGCCCACTTCCAGCACGTAAATCCCTGTAAAAAAACTCCAACTTGCCTTCTTAAAATGTTTATTTGAGTATGGATTAACCAAACAAGATGCAGCATGTTAATATATGAGCTTTAGAAGTACTGGTATATGTTATTAGGGTCACTCAGTAACGAGCACACAGAGAATTATCACTCGACTCTGCACTCCTCCTCAGCTTCAGTTTAGCACTTTCTAGCTCATTTTGGTTTTCTTTTCTGGTTCCATTGCAACAGCGTTGTTTACAGACACAGCTGTAGGCAGGCAGCTGTTTTCAGCAGATATTCTCCAAAAATCCAATGTAAGCAACATGCCCGGCACCAAATAGTGGACAGAGAAACTTAGCAACTGACTGTTGAATTTAGTGAATTCCCTCAGGTGTTGTGGAGCCAAAAACAGAGCTAAAAGGAGAGTGAATATTGGACTGAAACAGAACTCTAAATGAATCCTAAAGCTGCTTTAAAGTGCAGACAGAACCCTAGTTCATAGACTGGATCAAACAGATATTTGTACAGTAGTTTTGAAATCTGTGACTTTATGTCATGAGTCAATCTCATAAAGATTCTGTATCCCGGGGTTTTAGAGACTCCATAGTGTTGATGAATGAATCCTTTAAGTTCAGACACCAGCCGTGCATCAGTAGGACTTAGGACAAATATGCTGGCCATCTTCTTGACCACACGTGTAGTAGTTTTTATTTTATGGAGCGCGCATACAGTTGTGACCTCCAGTTTCTCCTAATGCTGTTTTTATGGGCCTGTTGCTTTGTATTCATTGTTATCTATCATCCTTGTTGAAACCTTGAATTTCAAACGCTGCCCTTTTTTTTTTTTTTTGCTGGCTTATCATATTTTTCCCCTAATGAAGAAAATGAGAAAATGCCAAGCGGAGTAATTTATTATAATTCATGATCAGCTTCCCTCTCTTCCTTAAAGTCTGGAGATGCCAGGTTGCCCAGGGTACAGTGATTGATGGGATGCTTGTGACCTACAATAGACAGACCCACAATTAAAGTGCGCCTTATCTCCCAGCTGTGACTCTCAAAGATAAATGCTGATAGCGCCATCCCCTTTGATGTTCAATCATGCACTCCACGCCTCGGTCTCAGCTTGTGTCCTTAGAATGACTGATGTGCATTTGAATATTTCTTTCTTGCAGGTAAACATTAACATTCAGTTCACTTATTCATTCACTCCTCCTCACTCTAGGTTCAATGTACCCTGTCTGCTCTACACAGACATTCTCAGGGTAAACCAGCACCTAATTTAAGTGCTATTATTTCCATGCTGTGTACCAGTAGGACGAATGTACTGAACATCCTTTTATGTTTAAATTATTCATCACATGATATGGGAAATGGACAATGTGTTTTATTTAATTCTATCTCTGAATACCCTTTTTTTTATTAATTCTTTCTTATTTTTTACCTTGGCTCTGCCCCAAATAGCATATTTCAGACTCTAAAACAACCCTCGTACTTTGAACTTACTTATTTGTCTTTGATCTCCAGTGGGACTCAAGCCTTTGACCCTTGCTTGCCTTTTGTTCTGTCTCGGGACACTTCTTGGGCCTCAACCCATGAAAGATTCATCTTGCCAGCTCAATTGTTTTGTCCAACTAGGGTTAGGGTTAGGAAACTAGGTTTCCTTTTTCCCAGTTGGAGTCCATCTTAATACAACCTTCTGAATCAAATCTGGTGCATTGTGGCCAATCCAATGCAGATGTTGATGCTTGATCTTGAGGAACATACTGTTGCTACATGTCCTATTGTTCAGGATTTTATTGGAGAACCGGTTTGACCAGAAGATAGATCAACTTGTAGTTAGATGTTTAAATGGGATCGTTTTGTTTTTTTGTGCACAGCCGTATTTATGTTGAAAGGTACATCCATAAAGGTGTTGAAACACATGATCTTAATCTTGGAGGTGCAGTCTGAAATGCATTGTGATTCAGACTGTTGGACAGTTTACTTGAGTGGAGAGCCCTGACAAGTCCAGATCTTCTAAATGACCAAAAAAAAAAAAAGTTTACTGGATGTTTCTATGTCTTTTTGATAGAAGGAAACTGTCAATGACAATACTTCATTCAAAGTGGTAATAAAAGTAAAACTGCTCTATCAGTGGAACTGTCTTTTGGGGAGTACCATATGATCCTAAGATCATATGAAATGCTTTCATGCGTTTCATGAAAAGCACTGTTCAATTATGTACATACAGTGAAAATTTTATCAACGCTCCCCCTTTCATTTTTGATTCCTTTTTGTTTCTCCCTCAGCTTATTATCTATTATTGACTCTCATTACACAAAGTTAGACTATACTATATGAGCAGCAACGTATTGTCGCTCAGTAGATGTAATTTCTCTGATCTGAAGCAAAAAATAACTGCACAGTTGGGTATTAACATTTCAAATGCACCGATGCTGAAGTAATGAAACTTTTGCTCACTTGACTGTTTCTAAATATGTGTTTCACACTGTTAACACAGGTGCAAACTGTCAGAGAGGCACACAGAACAGCTGCCACTGACCTTTTAGCAGTATGAACCAGCACATTATCTCCCAGCTGAGAGGACAGATTACAACAAATTTAAACAATGAATTGAAGCCGTTTAAAAAAAAAAAGATTTATGGCACTTTTAACCTTCAGCTTCATTTTTCCTTTCCACACGCATTTTGATTATAACAAATGTTGACGCCTGGGCCCTGAACCTTGTCATTTGGTGTCCATTTATTTCCTTTGAGGGAAGCAGCAAGCCCACTGACATTCAATCACATTATTTTGGCACAATGATTCGCTGCCTCCACCTGTGACCTGAACCACACATAACACAGTGCATGACAAGCACTGTGTAAATCAAACCAGCAGGACACATATACACGGATTCCTAACCAAATCTCACAGTGAGACCCTGACTAGCAACAGAGATGATCACATGCACATCAATAAACAAAGCAGGTAGTGGTAAACGTCCATGATCGCACTCTTACCCCCTTCCACAATATTTTAATTCAATTTCTCCCAAGTCACCTGCAGGGTGATGCTACACCACCTGGATGCAACTGCCGACCTGTTATTGCGGGAGTGTGATAGAGAGTAAGCTTATAGCAGCCATAACAGGCTTTTGTAAGGGCATGAAGGCCTGCAGGTAAGTGATTTAGAGAAAATCAGGTTGATGCTCTCCCAAACCTCTGCCAGAGACACACGGGCCAAGGCCAAGCAGTTGTAAATTTTCTCAAAGTGTCAGCATTTTCCACATCGCTTACCTTAGGCTCGACTGGAATAAATTCTCACACAATTTTCAGAGTTGAAATTGGGCATTCCTTGTGCAGCTTTTCACTCCAGGACCTCAAAAAATTGTCTGAAGGTGCCGTTTGGAGGCTTGTCTCAGTGTATTTGCTGTGGCATCTGATCCATATACTCAGTAAAGAGAAATTTCTGAATCTTTCACCCAATTTAGAAGGAATTGGCTATGCTGCACAGGGCTGATTTGACATGGTCTGTGCACAAAAAGGCAGCATATCTGATGGGTTCAGGCGCACCTCAGCTGGACACCTATAACCTAGGTACATAAACAGGTACTGCTGCACACTCCACTGACTTCCAGGTCTGTGTAAATTCCTCACATGCTGTCCACATCCTGTGTAACATTTGAGCAAATTTGCCTTGCATTATTCGCATGCCATTTATGACGTGGGATCTTTTAAATTACAGAGTATAACCTTGTAGAAGCCCACACAAAAATGATTGGTACAGTGTCTGATGAAGAATATTTGTTACAAGCTTATAGTTATTATATCATGAATCATGAAAAAGAAACTTCTTT
Source organism: Dicentrarchus labrax (assembly GCF_905237075.1). Taxonomy (NCBI): domain Eukaryota; kingdom Metazoa; phylum Chordata; class Actinopteri; family Moronidae; genus Dicentrarchus; species Dicentrarchus labrax. The sequence continues at coordinate 18,868,734 of NW_026136707.1, read as the reverse complement.
AAACAGGAAATATGAGTGAAATACTGTAGGCCTGTCATTGTATAGGATGTCCTTTGTAATGTATATGTGACAGTCTCAAACTAAATAGAATTAAGACACACTGTGCACTGAATAACAATGTAAGAGTTCAATGTCTTGAAAAGAAATCACAGGTTAATAGAAAAATTGCCCCATTTTTCACTCAGAACAAGGACACGGCCCCTGTGTCTCCCATTATTTCAGATTTAAAAAGGAAAATGGTCCTGGGTTTTTACTGAAAGAGACCATGCAGAGAGTGGGGGTTATGTGTGGGGTTGAGAATTAGCTTCTCTGTGGGTTGTCAGTGCTCGTCACATTTTGACGTGTGCCCTTCAATAAATAGATTTGCTCCAACACTGGCCCAGACATAAAGGACAGTGATCTTGGACTTTATATCGCTCTTAACACACAATCACATATGAAATTGTGTATAGTCTTAATATTGACTGAGAAGACTGCTGTCTGGATTGCCTGCTGTACAGTTATACATAATGAAAATGTCTAAAGGGACCATACAACTGGTTATGCATATTTAAAAACATTTTCTGCAACCTATACATGTAATATTACTGACCACTTATCAGAATTAGGCACTACATTTCCTTTTCCTGCAACTTAGATTTCCTACCTACTGAACCAGTCAGGGTGTCAAATGGTTGTAAAAGAAAATGTGTGAAACCTTATGTTCATGGATTGATATATCAAACACAAATATTAGTGAACTGAGAAAGTAAAAATACTTGTAAGCAATGAGGTCTAAGTCAATATGCTCTAGCACAAAATTAAAGGAATTTAATTTAAAAATGTAAAGGAATTGTTTGACATTTTGGGAAATGTGCTTATTTGCCCTTTTGCTGAGAAATAGATAAGCCAATTTTTATGACTTTCACATCTTATACAGTAAACATGTGGCTAGAGAAGGCAGCCAGTTAGCTTAGCATAATGGCTCTGTCCAAACCTAACAAAATCCACTTACCAGCACCTGTAAAGGTCACTAATTAATAAATATATCTTTTTTTGTTTAATCCACCTGTAAAACAGTGAACTGTAGTTTTTACTGTCTCCTGTTTCATTCTTCAGACTAAGCTTAACCACCCATCTGCTGTCTCCAGCTACATATTGACCATACACATGTGACAGTGCATCCTTTACACTGTCAATACTGAGTTGTAAAAGACTGATAATTAGCCAGCCATAGCAGTGTATGGATTAGACACTACACTATTCCTCTCGTTGAATGTTAATGTGGCTATAATCAATATTTTAAAATAACAATGTATCAAATGATTGAGAAAAAACCCACTGTACACTTCCTCCTCCACAGACAGATGGCAGACAGACACAGTTAAAGACTAGCTGGTGAACATAGTGGAGCATTTAGCAGCTAAAGAGACAGATATTTCCCTCAGGAGTTGGAGAGATCTAAAACAGAGATGAAAGAGAGTTACATTTACATTTGTTAGGTGTTTCATTGTCCCTTTTGGCTTCACCAAGTGAAGAAATGCTGCACTGATTTGGTTTTTGATTACAAGATTAAACGCGCTGTGTTGAGGCAAGCCCCCCCGGAGTCTGGCCGAAGCACGCCAAACCGCCTCCAAGCACCTCCAAGTTGCTGTGACATCATGCCGACCGTGGCCAACCTGTGACACCCATTTATTTGATTAACTGCATTGTTACTCACTAACACTGGTCAATCTCTGCTGTGTTGGGTTGATGCAAACTGAGTCAAGCCAAGCCAGCCCATGTGTATGGAAAAATAATACTTGGAAAATTCTTTATATGTAAGAAAGTGATTGATTGATGAAGTTCAACATATCAACCTAAAAAGTGAGAATGTTAATATATTGTCAGTGTTGTGTTCTCAACTTGTTTCCACTGCCCACAGGTGGACAGAAATCAGTTATTAGCACAAATAATATGTGAGGAGAAAAATAATATTTTGGCAAAGATAGATGATCTTCAAAACGCTGTCAGAAATAACTACAACATAAGAGCAACGAGTGTATACAATACAACCAAATAACTGTCAGGCAGTAACTGTCATTTTTCAATCATTCTGCAAGTAACCGTGATCTGATTTTATGCTGCACACAACACGAGTCCGCAAACAGCAAGGCACAGTGAGCCTGCAACTCTTCATCTAACAGCTGACTGTGGTGTTTAATGTTTGGTCTGCATTAACTTAATACAGCAGTTCTTCTGTGAATGTCGCGACAGGCACCCAGTTCATAATACTGCAAATTAATATTGCAATACTTTCATCAGTGGGCCAAAAGTTACCTCATTTGATGAGAGATAGTGAGGTAAAGGACATTTATTGAAATTTAAAGAGTTATTTGTCATAGCGAGGAGGAATAGCCAACTAAACTTCTTAGTTGTGCATTCAGTGACTCAGCTGTTGTTAACTTCTTCGAATGGGCAGACAATGGTTGTAACTCAGGTCAAGGTTACACAATTTGTTGTTAATGGGCTGTTTGATTAAATAGATGTTGTGGTCAGTTTCAGCCACCAGTGCCCTATCATAAAAGTTAAAAGTTGTATTTTACATTGATATTGGAATAATTGTTTACAAAATGTAAATATCATCTTTAACAGTGTATTCTTTAGTCAATACAAGTTCAGGGAGTTGCAATGTAAGTACCATTTCATATTATTAGCAGATATAGTTTGGTCATTTTACCCACTTTCTTGCAAACCTTTTAGTTGTCTTGCTTGTTTGCTGGTTTTTGCTGCTTTGACAGTATCATGGAATCTGACACCTGGCTGAGAGATTCAACTTCAGCTGTCATCTGGCACCATGGCAGGTTATGATTTGTTTTTCCTTAGGTTAGCTGCTTGCCAACAGTCAAGAAAAAAAAAAAACATCTTGAGCCAAGCAGCTTAAAAGTCCCTTTATTGTTCAGTAGAAAATTTGATGGCGTAGGTGCAGGTGAAAACCCATAGCGTTTATCGACTGATATGAGTGATACTGATCTGAAAGCAGTTATTTCCTCTCCACCAGGCTGTCATTTGGCTGGCTGAGTGAATCCAGCCTGGGCTTTAGCCTATTCTTTTACTGCCAGACGGCTGGGTGATTAGTGCTGTAGCAGTCTGCGGTCGGCAGCTCAGTGCTGTTGCCTGATAAAGGGGTCAGGCTCAGCCACACACCCACTGCCAACCTACCCTACCATTTTGCAGTCTGTTTCCTATCAGCTTGCTAGCAGTGAGCAACACCAGGTCACTGTCCCACCTTCCTACCACACCACCTCAACTTCCAAAGCCAGACTGTCCATGAAGTAGATCCCCTTTTACCAGTGCTCATTGCTGCAACGCGTCTCTGCACCGTTGTAGCTGCTGATTAATCTCAGTCAACATTGGAGCCATAAAGCCAACAATGTGGTCCGCCTGTAGCCAGATTCTCTTCATTGACTGCAGTGGGATAGGAGACCACACAGAGGAGGGCAGGAGTTAGTTAATTGGATATTATATTGAACTGAAGTAGTTTAGAGCTGAAGGAGAAAATAACTTTTGTTGGTAACGGTGCAATTGCAGCAGTATGGGGAGATAAAATGGATGTGATTCCCCCATCAAAGAGCAGGTTTATTGTGTCTAGAATAGTCTTCTACAAAGGATAGAGATTGGAAAAAGAGATGGGGTTTTCATCTTTTCACAAGATGATTTACTGCACTGATATAGTTTCTAATCAGATTTCACTGGTGTTTTAGAAGCTTTTTAACATCATATCTCCACCTTAAAGTGAAATTCAGGCAGATATAAGTCCCTGCATTAACAGGTTTGCTGCCTTGAAAATTCACTGTTGCTTGATCCTGGTAAGATTTTTGTGTGGGAAATGGTGCAGTGCAAATGTAAGATGAAGGAATCAAGGGTATCATTTTTTAAATGTCCACTGCTGCATGGTATTAATTGGAATATGAAAAGTTCAGTCAAAATCTCTGCATTAAATTTATGTTTTCGATTCAAGAAACAGAAAGGCCAAACATGCAGCACAGATAAAAAACATCAAGAGGTCATGACTTATTGATTGAGTCCCTTTTAAAAATGATTCCTGCATGTGTAATTAATAGCACAAAGGGCTCTCGAACAGTAGACTTTGAAAATCAGAATTCTGAAAGCATCTGAAGGCAGTGACTTTAGTCTGAACTAACTCGTTAGTAGATGCAGGGGAAGTTCATCACAGCGTAGCAACATTTAGAAAATGAGCAATTATAGCATCCACTGAGAATGTGCAGAAGTCATTGCAGCTCACCTTGAATGCTCCTGGAGGGTCAGCAGTAGGATGATAATCTGTTAGTTCTCACATTACCACGACCTTGCAGACACACCATGAATTTCATTACATGCTTCTTACCTTTGACATGACAATGTTGCTGTTAGTTCTCTTAGGAAGTTTTCTTTAGGCATCACTCAGAGCCAGGAAATCCATCATGTTACAGGCCCATTTACCAAAAGCAAAATATTACTTTCAGTTCTGCTTTGAGATTCAAGGCTCAGTCAGAATTCAGTCAGATGTATCTCTTTTCAGAATTCATTTTATTGTTTCATTTTCAATCACACGCACACACACACACACACACACACACACACACACACACACACACACACACACACACACACACACACACACACACACACACACACACACACACATACACCCACAGACATACACACAAACACCCTGGCTAAGTTCCATTAGTTTGGCTGACTTTTCAGACTGCATTGCTAAGCATTATCTGAGACTGGCTCATGGTTGTTGCTAATTGATGCTGCAGTCAGTTCATTATTTTAGTCTCCCATGGCTGCTCAGATATCTGATTCATACATACACCCTGCATTTAATCAGTCTGATCACACAGCCACGGAACCAAACATAATAGGCTTTGACTACAGTCTAAAGCCATCAAATCATGCCTGTACAGTCTATCAGTACCATATGAGGTGTATTACAATAGCTACAAGTCATTTCTTTTCAATGAAAATAGAATTCCACCGTTTTTTTCTGACTTACCTTTTGCTAATTAAAATTATGATTATTGTTAACTCCTGAAGCAAGTGGCTAGATTAGGCCACTGAAAATCTTGGGGTGGCACACAGGGAATGGGGGGGGGGATCGGAGTGTGACGGATAGCCAAAAGCGGCTGACTGGCTGTGCATTTGTTATTTTCTTTCACATGAACTATTGTGTATTAGTATGCATACAGTACACATTACTCATTACTCGAAGCAATTGTATTGTGGGTTCCCCTGACTGCTTCAGAGATCCAATTAAAGACTCAAATGTCCAATGAAAATTGCATGTAAGATTTAAAATTGCTCTTTAAAGCATTGTTTTATTTAACAGTTCATACACATTGGTAAATCTACAGCTGGGCCTCATTTATCAGTGCTCATTTTGTGGATTTCAAGAATCAGATTTAACAGCCTGATTGAGCCACATTAGATTTGGTGCTCTTGTCCTCAATAGGCTCAGGGGTAGATTGTGGGGTATCATTGCTATTGCTCACATGTGGTTTGTACTGCTTGATCATGAGGTACCACACCCACCCTCCTCAATAACCAGATATTATCCCATTTGAGCTTTTACTAGCCAGCATAAAGATGGAGTACCAAGGTGATTATTCAGAATTATGATGGTAGTGGTGATAAACATTGGCCTTGTCCACTAAACAGGAGCAGTGAACACCAGAAACAGCAGCTATTACAGAGTTATAAATTAGGGAAATCCCTCTGCTAGTGGGATGACACCAAGCATATCCAAAACAACCATTATTTAGTCCTTGCGTTGATAGTTTACTCAGAACATCTATCAGCTAAGGGACATCTAGAATTACCTTTCAATGGCAGACGGACTGAAATGACCTCATTTGAAGACATTATTCTGTGCATAACTCCCACAAATGATGCATTAAAATGCCATGATCAACACGTAATAGACCTTATGCCACTGGCAAAAATTCACTCAAGCAACAGAGACTGTATGCCTCTGATAAAAAGCACACAAAAAGAAAGACAATTAGGATGTGAAAAAGAAATTACCAACCTCATTGATGGGCCTGAATAGAGTCCCAGAGGAAGAAGAGGTAAAATGTAATGCTTCAACAAAAGGACATTAACACAGATCCCTTCATTACTTTGAGTATAATGACCCTCCCCCTCTCCCACCCACCTCTATTCATAGGAACCGGCAAGAAAAATAATTTTCTTTCTGTGGTTTAGTGGCAAAGTATATTCTTCAAATGTATCACCGCTCCATCCAGACATCAGGTGAAAAGTAGTGAGCTCGACGTCATTGTTGTTAATAAATCCTTTGACATTTTAAGAGTTTTCAGTGTCTAGAGACGGTTGCAGCTCGCTGTTCATAAGTCCAGACTCAGCCTAGTTATAATGTTGGAGGACCAGTGTGTAGTATTTAATGGCATCTAGCGGTGAAGATACAGATTGCAAGCACTTGAATACAACTCAGCCTTCCAAACGTGTAGGAGAAACTACAATAGCTGCAAAATCGCAAAACGTGAAAGGCCCTATCTAGAGCCAGTGTTTGGTTTGTCTGTTCTGGGCTACCTTAGAAACATGGCGGTTCAACATGGCGGCCTTTGCAAAAGAGGACCCATTCCCTCTGTAGATAAAAATGGCTCAGTCTAAGGTAACAAAAACATGATTCTTATTTTCAGGTGATTACACACTAATGAAACCATACCTATAAATATTATATTAAATTTCTGCCAATACATCCTATTAAAGGTTAAACATTGGACTGTTGAGAGTTTAGAAGATTAAATTAAATTATTTTAAACTAATAACACTCTAAACTCTAAAACACAAATTTCTTCATGTACATTATGCATAAAAAAGTTAAACCTGCATTAATGAAGAGTGGTAATGGTTGTATTTGGCAGATATGTTGCAACTCATGATGCTGCAGTGACTTTCTGTTTAAATAGTTGATTTACTCTGTTGCGCAATAGTACATATGTTTCCTATATTGATTTATACATTATTTTAGTCTTTAGTAGATAATACATTTCTTAAGTTTTAATAGTATAACCAAATGCAGTAAAACAATAGTCTGAAATTAGAAAAGGCTTACAGTAGGACATTTATGAATAGCTGGTACAACCTATACTGGACTCAGTGACCTCAGTGTCCAAGCAATACATTTTCAAAGAACCTTATCCCAAAGGTAAAGATTGAATCCCAATAATCACCTTAAAATTAAGTATTACTTCTACTCTTGGAATCCAAGTTCAAGTCCATAATTTGCTTTTGGCTGACTTTGCCCTTTAATATTGAAACAACACAGAGTTTACTTTTCGCAAACACACCAAGTACCATATTGATCACCTTGAAGGCAAATATTAGGGAGACATGAAGCAAAGTTTCTCATTACAGCGCTCGGTTCATTGAATGTAATTACCATGGACACTTGAAAAGTTATGCAGCGATTAAGCCAAGTGGCATAATATGAGCTTAATTATCACACAGCCCTTATATGTATCCATGTAGTGTTACATTGAACATGATTACACTGCTCTATCTGTTCTGAACACATTCAGAACAAGCCCTGCCAGTGAGTAATTAGTGAATGAGTGAGCTTAATGAGCAGAGGTGAGCACTTAAAATGGGAATCATGTCTTCACATGTTAACGATGTAGAAGTTCATTTCAATATTAAAGAGATATATTTTCTTGAATCATGCTCCAGTTACATAGGAGGAGATTTTAAATTTGAATAGAAAGCTAAGACAGGACGGTGTTCAAGCCAATCAAATGTTTGAACTAGTTGTATGAATTTTTGATCTGTAGAAAGTAGAAGTGAGTTCTGTGTGGGTGGACAGGCAGGCAAGATTTTTATTCTATTTATTGTTTCATTTCTTTTTACAGTCTATTCACTGTCACTGAAATAAAACTACAAAGATGACACAAAGTATAAACTGTCATTGATTTCATGATAAAGCATGCCTTCTTATTCAACTAACAGGGAAATAAAATAAGTGAATTTATTTGTAAGAATATCCTGCCTTTAACAAGTTTACTATTCTGATTTATCTGAGTTTACCTGAGGATAATTCCAAAGCTGTAGTCTTTTTTTCCTCTGTGATAAGCCAGACAACATATCGGCTGCAGTGTGTCTGTGTCATAATCCTCTCGTACTAACCTTTTTCTCTCTTGCCAAGTCAGCCAAAGCTCAAAATCTCCAGTGATAACCTGTTATAGCCTCAACCAAAGTGCCAGGTTCATGCACAATGGCTCGCTGATGATGCTTTGAAATTTTAGTGACACCCACAAAATGGACTTTTGGGCCCTTGAGGGCAGTAGTGTTGTTGTCAGTAACAATTTGTTTTATAGAGTTTAGTTCACATGTGCAACATCATGTGTGAATGCAATAATACTGAGCCACTTGCATGTCTCTCCTGAGCAAAGGATGAGCTCCGATACTTCCCTAATTGACAACCCAGAGACCGGGCTCATCTTTATTTTAGGCTCGACTCTAATGATGGAGGGAGGATGAGGAGATAGAGCGAGAGAACGATTGAGAGAGGGAGAGGTGGAGGACTGGAGTGCCCCCGTGGTCCCAGACACAGATGGACAAGATGAGAGGGGAACACAAGCACAGCTGAGGCCTTGCAGCGCGGAGTATTATAAGACCAGGAATCAGTGAGCCCGGCTCTGCACTGATGACGCTGGCTTTACTGCCACTCAGTCATCCACCGCTCTCACCAGGAACCCTGGGGACGCGACTCGCAGAGCACAGTTGCATCAAGATTAAAGCCACTTTTCCCATCTAAAATCAAAAGTTTGCTGGGCTATGCCAAAAGTGTGTCCAGTGGAGTTATGAGGGTACAATTTCATAAATACACAAATGCCCAAAGCCATTAACAATGGGGAAATGAAACTCGACTCAAAGCATATCAAAATGATCCATCTGTTTGGGAAGAAATCTTTGGCAGATTTTAAGTTACCAACTTAACGACTGCTGCTTCAAATTAACTTAATTATTAGTAGCTTTACATCAGAGCACAAATATTACAATGTGTTACGCTACTACCACCAGACTAAATTACCACATAGCGTTGGTCTGGTTAGCCTAATCTGATATTTCCCACTCATTTTAAACCTAACTAATGCTACTAACTCTAAAGCGCAAATTTCTTAATGTACTGTATGCATAAAGAAGTTAAACCTACATTTACAAAGGAGTGGTAGTTGTGGTACTTGGCTCTCTAAAATGGTTGTTTTTGGCAAACTCGACTGAAAGCATATCAAAATGATGTACATGTTCTGTTTAAGCTGAGTTTATTAAGAAAGTCCTCCATCTGTTCAGGCAGAAATCTTTTGGCAAATTTTCAGTTATCAACTTTGACATTTTGCTTCTCCATATTACCTTAATCATTAGTAGCTTTACATCAGAGCTTTTCATAAAGAGTGTAGTTCATGGCAGATGGATTAGTTTGACCTATAATGAAAGCCATCCTTTATGATATCCCTTAAGCCTCATGCATAAAAATCATATTTGTCAGAACCTTAGACAAGGACAATGAATTTAATCTTCTAATGAAAGAAGGAAGAATAAACATATCCAGTCAGGCATGAACTCTTGTTTGTCTGACTTACACTTCGCTTGTTATATGCTGAGTTGGATGAGTGTATCTGCTAAAGGTCTTGAATGGAAAATGTACAAATTGTCAAAAGTTATCTCTCGGGCTTCACACTTCCTGTGAGATGAAGTACAAAGCATACTCTACCTGAACTCTATATGGACTACAGAAAGACCAGTAATCTTTCACTGGGGGCTTCAGCGGGGAGGAAAAGAAAGCACACAATAGCATCATCCACTTCTGATCCATTTTGTGAAGGGAGAAGAATGTGAAAAGAAAATGAACACGTTGCCTCAACCTCAGCCTCAACAATTGCAGGGAATGGGAAAAGAAGTGGAAAACAACTCAACAACACTGAAATTCTTATCAGGTCCACTGCTGTGGGTTTATGTGAGCCTTTGTGCATGTAATACTAATGGTAAGTGAACTAGGAAGTCTGCTACATGCTGCAAAATATGTGATTATGTGAAAATTGTTATTATTATTATGTGAGGATTGATTTACATTATTTGAACATGCAGTGCTACAGAATCGTTTTTACATCCAAAATAGTCCATCAAATAAAGAGAATAATCAGGAAAGAAAAGCCAGAATTGATGGATGGTTACAACTCTAATCCTTTCAACCTTCACCTCATCATCTTCCTCTCCTGTTACAGAGGGACCTTTCAGGTATAGGCAACACAGAACAAAGTAACTCCACAGACCAGAGCTGGTTTCCAAGGTAACAGTGTTGGTGCCCCCTTTGGATCGCATGGCTAATTTCCACACATGTACCCTCCCCATGACTGCTGTACAGTATGTATACCTCAGCATCTTTACGACTGCCTCCCCGAAGTAATCAACGGCAACAGATGACCACAACGTACAGGTTGAAATACCAGAGCAACACAGTGGCACCTCATTAGTAGTATCCCACTGATACGGATGCTGTGTTTTTCTTTCTTTGGCTCAGGCTCAGGCATCACTGCCATATCACTGTGTGCTATGTCACTATTCTGTTCTTGTTCTTCCTTTTTCTCCCTGTAATCCTCTGTGCGGCTGTTTTTTTTTCTTGTGTCCCTTACCTCCTCCCTTTTCCCTCTTTCTTCTCGTTTCCCGTTGCGATCTCTGATTCAAACTGTCCTCAGGTGGCTCTTTTCATCCCTGTCAGTCTGTCAGTTTATCAAGCCTGAGTGCCCTCCAAATCTCTCTGTATATAATTAGTACACTGTCCTGAAGAAAGAGAGGAGTTATCTGACACCAGCTGTTTTCAGATTACCAAATTTAAGGTGTAAATCTGATTGATTTAATTGACCACTTTTACTAATTTGAACCGTTTGGCCTTTGTGAACTTAAGTATTTACCCAGCTCTATAAGCAATAACCAAAGTTAAACTTCAAAACCATTCTCAGGTATTATTTATTTAGACTTTAACACAGTTAATGTACTTCATCGGGACTACAGTATGTGGGTGTGGTTTGATCAGATTTGTTTGTATAATAAGCAAACAACCTCACAACTGTCATTTGAATCACTTTCTGATTCAAATGTTTATTCAATTGACTCAGACCCAGTCACTTAACACAGAAGCACAAATACAATGCCATAACAGATAGCAATAAAATAACTGCACTTAAAAGAGCTGTAACCAGAATGAACATCGGAGAGTTAATTTAAGCTATTCATTTCCTGACAATGTGATGCAATACTGACAAAACATATCAGGACACTGAGATTTATTAAATGAGCTCAAAGATTGCTGCAGTTTTCAGATTCTTTTCAGGCACCATTTTCTGGCTGCTGGCTTATTTTGGTCAGTATGAAGTTAACTGGCACGTTGCATGTCATTCCTCCATGTATTGTCCATTATGTTGATCCAATGCTACATCTATAATGCTCGCATGGCACTCCTGATCTCTGGAAAACATTTTAAGTAATAAGAGGAAACAACCGTTTGTTTGTTTTTGAAAACAGTTTGATTATTTGTTATTGTTTTCACGAGATAACAAAATCATTAATGCAACTATTTTGTTAATTGTTTAAGTAATTTTTTAGGCAAAAATGCAAAACATTTAGTTGGTTTCCTGTTTTTTTTTTTTTTTTTTTTTTGCATTGTGAGGGTGTCATTTTAGGATCTGGGTAATTGTGATGGCACTTTTTTTTTTTTTTACAAATCAAACTATTTAACTGTTAATCAAGAAAATAATCACAAGGTTAAAGAGAATGATGATTTGTTGCTGCTCATTATATTTACATACTTTTACTTAAATGTACTACAAGGACTATGGCCTTGTTACTCTGTCAGTGCTCCTCCTGCTGTCTTGTGCTTTTTTTTTTTTGCAGGTTGCTTGCAGGTAGAGATGGGTGGCGCCAAATAAGGGGCAGGCTGGTTCCTTATTCTGTCTTTCTCTCATCATCACCGTTTATCTTTTTGGTCTGGTTTTCCTCTTTGTTCAACGCTACAACCACCGCTGACTTACAGAATACAGATTCATTAATTATGTTGCTTTTGTTGTAGTTTAAAATAAAAATTATTGTTTAAATTACTTTCAATTTTATGTGGTCTCCCTCTTTGTCTAGCTCACTGAGCCTGGGCTGTGACACATATGACCTACATAAACGAAAGACCATCAGTGAGCATACTGGCTATTTTTATATAGTTATTCTTACTACTTGCCACTGGGTCAGACTCAGTCTGATTCCCCTCGAAATCAATGGAACAAGGTGGAAGAAATACTACTACTTTTGTCCACAGAGGGCGCCAGAATCAACACAAAATGAAGCAAATTTCTTGTAGTGGCTTTAAGTAACATCTTCAATGCAGGACTTTTACTGCAACATTTACAGTCATTTTACAGTGTGATATTAGTACTTATAGCATACTTCCTCCACCAGTGATAAAAAGCTGATTGAGAAAATAAGTTTTCAGGCCGTCTAGTTTTTAAAGAGTTTAGCTAAAAGTTCTGACATTTCAAGACATTTAAAAATGAACTTTGTGGAGCGTTTTTGTTTAACTTTCCTCAGGTTGAGTCTCTGTCCTCCTAGGGCCAGCAGACAAACAGTCTAATGGCATCGCGGACGTTCTAATTTGTGTGCATCTTAATGATTGCTGCCCTGAGCCATTTGCACAGTTTCCCAGCAAGCCCTGTGAAGGTCAGCATGGCATCACAGCAGACGTTAAAGACAGACTCAATTGCTCGGACAATTGACAGTTGACACACACAAACTCATACGCAAACACTCTCACACACACAGCCAAAACTGAAATAAGAAAGCTGTATGCATGCATATATACAATCATATATAAGCATATATGACACAGAAATCTATCTTGAAAATTGTATACAGTATCTATCCCATATTGTTCCCATTTCATTTCATTATGTTGACAGGAAGCACATAGGTGGGGTTTTTTGTCAAGCAAATTAAACGTGTTTTCTGTATCAGATATATTTAAGGTCCTTATCATTTCTCTGACATGCTGGTAACAAGCTTTTAACAGAGTGATGCATATTTGCCGTCTTGTTTGCTGTTAGCAGTATTGTTGAGATGCTTTAAATTGGCTTTTATCTCCCTGAATATGGAGAGTCAGTCAAAGTGATGTTACAGTCAGATACATCACTCTACTCCACATCCCTATGTTTAAACAGATGCATCTGCGGTTGTGAAAGAGTGCAATGAACGTGCTCTTCAAAACACTCTTTAATGCTTATTAATCTTAGTGCATGCTGCTAACAGTTAGAAAGCATTTCCTGCTAATTTCCTGCCATTTCTCTGTAGTGACAACAAGGTGATCCATAATCTGCCATTACACATGGCTAGAGGCTCCTTAATCAAGAACGACATCTTGGAATTTGATATTGAAGTGCTCAGGTCAAAACTAATCTCATATGTGTTTATATATATTCAAGCAGGTTAATTTAGATTAAGAACATAAAGCCCAAATTTAGAACACGGGGCAAAGCCACATATGGAAAATTATCACAGACATAATGATGAAGCTTTTCTAGTTTAATTAACCATGCTGTAATCTTCATATTCTGCCTGCACTCCATGCCCTCTGGATCAAAAAAGACACACCCTTGTCTTTGTAGAATTTAAAACCAAAACAGTTGGTGTGACACAATCTGTTCCTCATTAACAACTTTGTTCGAATCTCTGTATTTTTCTTTATTTCCACAGTCCTCAGAGACAGTATTTGTTTAGCATGTACCACACAAATATCACACAAAAAATATTTTATTTGTATAAGCGAAAATTTATGACCTGTAAACCTGTCATTTAAGTACATTTTCCTGCAAGACATAGCACATTAATTGTCTATCAACTATGATCTTCTTGATCTGACCTCAGGTTCTTTATATTTACACTTAGTTACTACTAATCATGTATTTACTGTGTACTCGTTTTTTGTAAATCATCATTACTTTTTCTAAAAAAAGAAAAAAAGGTTTACCTAAATGGTGAAACACTCAAACAACATACACTAATTAGAGGGAAAATTATGATGCACCACAGGCAGAACCAGTTCTGGTTATTGTCTTTGCATTTTGTACAAACGCAGCTATTAAAGGTTTTTCCCTCATTAACAATACTTTAAAGTCTCACAGACTGTCTCACAGAAGCATCAGTGAACATCAGTTTTGTTAGCTACAACAAATGTGAGATGTAAAAATGACAAGGTACATGTGTTATAAGTTACAATTCAGTGACATATAATATTTTCTATGACTTCTATCAGTTGGCTGAAGAGTTGTTTAACTTTGGGCAAAGAACCATTTGCATTTCATTCCTTGTTTGTGGAGACAAATTTCCTTTTGACTTCTTGTGGTAAGCTGTGTCTCCTGTAATGCACACAATTTATTATTCTTCAAGCCTCACTACCATTGTATCACCATTTTATGTGTCCTGAGTGCTTGCAGTCAGATTTCCACTGCAAGGTAAAACTACAAAAGTCTAAATCCAACCTGCTAGTCATTGCACGTTGCTTGCCACGGTCAAGCTTCTTATACATTCTGTGGGCAGGTTTTGTTCTGCCTGTAGAAGCATTATAAGCAGCTGCTTGCTGTGAAAGGTTTTGATGAATCCTACAATCAGCTGTTTCATGTTAAACACCTTTTCAACCATTGTGAGATTAGAATTCTTCTCAACCCCCTTCAATTATTAATTGATTCTGATTGGACCTGAAAGCCCCTGCATGTGACAAAGGGACTGTTTTGAACATTTTGTGAGATTGATCACACCTGTTAAAATATTTTTTCCTTTTTCCTATTTGAAAGAGTCTTTATAGTTAAATTGTGAATTCCTCATAACCATTAATACTGTTTTACAGAAAAAGAATCTAAGAGCACTAATGTTTGGACTGTTTTACAGAAAAAGAATCTAAGAGCACTAATGTTTGGAATTAATGTAGTCACTCATACACTGCATAGAGCCAAGAATAAAGGAAATACAGCATGCGTCATAAGTCAGGTACTACAGTAGAAGTCAAAACAATGGACAAGATCTTCACTGCAGACTAACTGTAGCTATAAGTCAACCCATGAATTATATATAGTGAGTGATTCTCTTACAACAATGCTTTTCTTGAAAGTTTGAAAGGAAGTTTGAAAGTCAGCATAGGCTCACTCCTCTTCCATACCCCCCTGAACACTTAAACACAAATTTTAGTCTTGGCAAATGCAAACTTTGCTTAATGTTTTGGCAGTTTTTCATAATATAAAACATTCAATGCAACACAAATGTACCTAATAAAGAAAACATCTGTAACCCTTGCTTGCATTGAAATTCAGGATGAATCATAGATTCCACATCTGCCTTGAATGGTTTCAAAGCCGAGGACAACACAGCATTATAAAGGGTGTACAATCTGACAACACACAGGCACTCACATGTTGACCAGGAGGTCAGAATATCTTGCTTTTCTTCTGTGCACTCTTCTTTCACACAGAAAACCAATGGCAGGTAAAATTTTAAAAGCAGTGTATTTGTCGGTTGTGAAACCATGTAGAATAAAGCATTTGGGAAAGGTGTGTATATGATACAGGGTGCTGATCAGACATGGCTGTGTACCAGGTGCATTTACTTATGCAGGGATTGTAATTGCAATGGGTTTTGGAGACAGGGTAGAGAATACAGCAATCTAAGCAGGTGAATTGGCAGCTTTGCCATGGCTGTGCTGAGCAGACTGCTAAATAAGGTCTTCTGTTGTCCAGAGAAAAAACGTGACCGTGGCAAGGGGGGAGAGAGAGAAGGAGAGAGAGGCGGGACAAGGGATGCCGAGGAGGAGTAAAGGCAACAGAGAGAGGGAGAAAAATGAACAAGGTAGGGAGGGAGAGAGACTGAGGGAAGACAGACGGCGAGCACGAGGGAGTGGGGACAATGGAGGGTAAGGGAGGGAGAGAGTGTGAGATGAGCACCTTAGAAAATCAAGCAGCCAGTCTATTCTCCAGAGAGGCAGCGAGGCTGGCTGTGGCTGACTGATCCAGTGCTGTGCTGCACTATGTGAAAGGGGCCAATAACAGGCTGAGTAATGGGATTGTGCCACTGCAGATTGTGTGTGAACAGGTTGGGTCCTTGGGTGTTCCCACACGTCAGGTTAGCGCTGCCCTGAATAAGACCAGACTGAACAAGAGCCAAGCCTGCCTGTTGTGCTCAACATCTATAGGCTTACCATTTTAGTTTTAAAGGATAAGGCTGGGGGTATTCTATATTTTACTAGTGTCAAAAAAACCCATGAAAAGACAAAAACCAACAATGAACAGACCGTACTATCGTTACCTGTGAAGCCCAAGCCTGAGATAAAGCTTACGGTTTGGTTCCATAGAGCTTAATTCTTTTCAAAAAACGAAATACCCATCAATGAGTACAACAAGGTGGTTCATCATTTTTGTTACCTTTCAATGAGCCTTTTATATCTACAGATGACTTCCATGGAGTCTACTACTACTGTAGTCCAGAAGGGACAAACACTGGCACACAAACAAAATGTGATGTCACATTTTGTGCGTGTTTCTCAGCAACCTATGTTGCTCCCTCGCACTTGGAAGGAGACGGTGAAGTGAGGGACTTGCAATCTGCAACTACACCGCTAGATGGCACTAAATCCGACACACTGGACCTTTCATGATGATAATTCCACTTACTTGCCATTACCGCCATTTATTTCATTTATTATTAGTCACTGCTATTTTTTACAATCATTAATAATGTATTAATTTTCCCACATGGACTGATCTGTCTGTTCTCCTGTCCCTGTGGTAGATTTGTCTTTAATTAAGGTCCATTAATACTTCAATACATTTATTTTTGTTCTGTGTGGGTTTACTGTGTTTTATGTATGTTGTGCGTTAAAAATGGCTTATTATTACAGAAAATGCTTCTGTGAACATGTTGTGATCATGTTGGAGATGTGTTTGTTGTCATTTGTTGAGCGCCATGATATCGGTGACTTGGCTAGCTTGACTGTTTTCGTAATTCACATAGCTTCATAAGAAGTCTCTGTAGTGTAAGTTGCTAACCAGCAGTTAGTTGAAAGATTTCTCGCTTTTTTCTGTGTGTTTTTGCAGCTTGTTATCATGAAACCTGCTGTGAGAGACCTAATATCATTTTGTTGTTAGCAGGAATACATTTGTCAGTTTGGGTTTTATTCATTATACAACAGAAAAAATACATGCTACATTTCCACACATTACTTCCAATATCTGGTATACACTGGACATTTGAGTTGAAATTATTCTGTCACACATAAGGTGACTTTTGAATTTGCACAAATCATAACAGATCTATTTTTCATGATGTAGCTGTATATTAAATAGTTATTATTGTAAGAAGATATTACAATCTCAGGCCATATCTGTCTCTTTCTATGTCAGCCTGTCTTAAGGGATAAGATTGTCTTCTGAAGTGAGTCAATGGGCTCCATATTGATGTGTGGTTTAGTTACTGTAGTTCACACAATGTCAGTCTGGATTAGAGCTTCCACTGCTCAACACCCCCCCACCCCCGCTTTGAAGCCCTCTTGCTCCACATCCTGCTGGTGCTTTAGCTCACATTTAGCACGTCCCATTTCATTAGTCTCACTCCATCCCTCACCTTGTGGCTCAGCTCGAGCTGCTGCTGCCCAGCCATTTCCATTTCCTCATTGCTTCTTTGATGTTTGTCCGTCACATCAGCCGCTCCCGTTTGTGTGTGGGCATGTGAGTGTGTGTCACAGTGCAGTTGTACCAGTGCAATTTAGCTATGCATACCGCTGTGATCAGTGAATTTATTTAGTAGATAAAAGTGTTGCTAATGCTTGTCTCAAAGCAAAGATGATGAAGGTGGCGTACAAACACCCTAGCAAGATGATTGTGTTGCCAAATGTATAGCTGTGTGCCATTTATACACCAACACAAAATGCATTCACTGGTCCAGATGATGAGTCAGAGGCAATGTAAAATGAGGAATTTTGTTTTGGAGAAATCTTAACAGTACTGATTTAAGATTATTCAAATTAACTTCCCACTTGCTGCACATATTTAAAGGAAAATATAATTCATTGGCGAGCAACCAAAGCCATGATTGCAGCTTGTATTTTGCTTTCATACTGGTGTAATAATCTTTCCATGAAGAAACTGTCCCTGGTTCTTTCTACTGGTAACTATGGACATTGCTTTATAACACTCTCTCTGTAACTCGCTATAACTCCACCAAATTTCAGGCCTCTGACGTCTCATTACTTTGGATTAAATAGTCACAAGTGCCACCTCTGACAGCACTGAGGGGGCTTCACATGATGGCCCAAGGGTTTATTCCTACCCTTTGGCACTGTGCTATCTTACCCTGCCATGGTACTGAGGGATGGAGAGGAGCGAGCAAACAAGAGTTTCACTGGCTGCAACTGCTTCAAACCTGATATCAACTTGACCTTGAGCTTCTTGTTTGGAGTAAGAGTAAGTTTTTATTCCCTTTGATTTCTTTTTTCTGTTTGTATTTAATGGCAGAGTCATTAGAACACTTGAAAGGTGGCCAGAATGTAGTGTGTGCTTGAAAGCGCTGTATAAGATGAGATTTAAGTTAGATTTTGTTGAATACAGAAGAAAGTGGAGAAACAAACGCACAAGTTCAAAGTCACTGATCAATATAATATTCCCATGAATTCGGAACCTCCTGAAAAACTCCTGAAAAGGCAGGCTGACGTAGCTGGTGAACATAGTGGAGCATTTAGCAGCTTAAGAACCGCATATTTCCCGTAAGGAGTCGGTGGGGACCAAAACGGAGCTACAGAACTTCATTTTCGAGTTGTCTAGTAACATGACACCAACCACCACAGCTGGTTTTGCAGCTCTCATGTGGCCAGAAAATATGAATGAATGTAGGTTTGAAGCAACTCTATATAAGATTTGGTATTTGTTGCGATTTGGCACTGCCAGTTGCAAAACCACTGTGGTAAATATGGACAGCTGTACACATGCATTTGTTATGATTATGTTACTTATGTTCAAAAACTAGCAAGTTGACAAAAAAGTGTAACAACACAAGACATAACAAGCCAGCTAATATTGCTTACTAGTCCAAAAGCAAGAAGGCGAGCTCCCCATCTGCCTCCAGCCTTTTATTTCACGAGGTTCTCGCCAACAACTAAAAGTCAGTACAAAATTGTATCTTTCCGGTGGCTTCACTCCCCTTTTCTTAGCTTCCTCCGTCGTCCACTTAGGTCTTTGCCTCTGCCATTAACTATGTCCATAGAAGCTACTGAGCCTGGTTACATTCCATTGTCCATAGTAATCTGTAATACATTCTGGTTACAGCATTCCCCCTTGACACAGGCATAAATATTTCTTCCTCCCAATGGTCCGAAGCTCCTGTGCTATCAATGTCAACACCAACACTCCCCCACTATTCTAAGCACCCAGTCCTAGGTGTCTAGCTAAGTAGCTATCAACAGCTACATTTTGCAGCTGTCCATCAGGAAACTCTGTAAACTCACTGAGAGTTGAGGGGCAGCAGCCAGAGGACAGAATTTATTTATTTTTCCATAAAATGTGATCCAGCTTAACCCAAATCAGTGGCATAGTTGGTGGTGTGTGATTTGTGCAGAAAAGCACTTGTCTCGACCCAGAGCCAAAAGTTACATAGTGCAGCATCAAAATGATTTTGAAGCTGTTATTTTAAGGTAGAAAAGTTACATAATGTTGCTTTAAAGGAGCTCTCCCTCAATTTTACATGTTAAAGTGAATTTGCTATACATTGGGAGTACTACACAGACTGTGGCGGAGGAATTTGTCAAGTCTGAGAAAATTACTCCAAGTGACATCACTTGAGTAATTCCACCTTGTGCTTGGAGAATAAAACACCTTGGTGCAACTCACAGAGGGTCTCATGAATGATGCTTTTCAGGGAAGCGTATACAAGGACTAGAGATCAGGATATCTCGTCCCTTGCTGAATCAATTTTGATTTCTTTTTAAAATCTGTCTCTTGTAGGTAACTTTATGGAAGTGCAATACTAATGTAAGTTGGCGGAGTACTGTTTGAATTAGACACATATGCAATCAGAACCAAAGCAGAATGAATAGATAGTATATCTTGTAATAAAATGAAAATATTTTGGGACAAAATTGAGACATGATCCACACCCTAGTGGACTGCTACAGGAAGTGTGCCTCCAGCAGCCAGAGTCAGTGGTAATTAGGCTGGTAGGTGGATACATTTCATTATGCCGCGAAAAAGATGTGGCTAAGCCCTGTGTTCCCTGTAATCCCTCCACTGTGCTGCCCATTATGACTCAGCCCCAATCCGCTATACTGAAAGTCATCACTTCTCTCCAGCCACAGCGAGCCTGACGAACCAGGTGCCCCAGGCTTACTGACACCACCTCTGTCTGGTGGCTGAAGTCACCTCAGCACAGAGCTGAAGTTTCCTCCTCTCAGGTTGAATAGGGCTGGAGGGAGCGCAGTTTAGTTCCCCTTATTTAAAGATAAGATAAGGCTAACGAGTGTAATAGGTCCTCAGGGAAATAGATACTCAGGATAATAGAGATCCACTGTTCCTATCAGTCCAGGTATATTGGACAGAGCAGAGGTTTTAAGCTGGGGGATAAAGCACTGATGAGCTCTGCTTTGCATTACAAGTCACACTAATGACTGCAGTATATCAACGGTTATCCAACATAGTCAGGAAATATCATTCCTTACCCCTTTTGATTTTGTTCCTTACCATCACTCATCACTCTCTGTTCATTTAGGTTTTGCTCGTTGAAGGGAAAAATAAAAAAATTTCCGAGACAGATGATGAAACTTCAGTGGTTATGAGGGGGTGTGTGTAAGTGTTTTTTCTCTTCTTTTTTCAGTCTGTGGTCTTTTTGTTCTTTCTCTTCATGAATCTTTCATGGAGAACAAGGTTCATTCAGCAAAGTCAAACTCTTCCCAACAGTTTTGTGCTGAGACTTTCAGGGACACAAGTAAAAACCCAAGACAAAAGCAGATCCCACTAAATACCAAAGGGCTTGGAGGGCAACACGCCCCTGGGAGAGATTTTACTTTTTAAAAGGCACTTGTTTCAGGTAACTTTTGACTGAATAACACTGATTGTCAGCCCCCCGCCATTCATTACAGTTTAAAGGCACCACAAGAGCACCACAAGAGTCAGGTGAGGCTCTTTTGGTCATGTTTCTGACTGCTGATAAAAAATGAGTCTGCTGAATAGCATCAAATAACACCATTAGAAGTCATCACTCATACCCTGCATGTTGTGCTATTTTAAAGGGCACCCACACCCAAGGCAATATCCAGTCAGAATAATGTTTTCAACACTATTATATCAAATGGTGCAAAAGAAGGGAGAACAGTATGGAAAATGATCATTCAGTGAGAGGGCTATTATAGCAATTTGCTGTTTCCCTCAATTACAAAACACACAAATCATCAGTAATCTGAACCTGATTACAATAATTTTCATTGTGGCCCCATCTGTAGATAGCGGTAGTCCATCATAGGTTTCAGCATTTGAAGGAAATTAAAGCATAGCAGTGTTTTTTTTTGTTTGCTGTTTTGTTTATTAGGCCCCCTCCTTGTGTGTGTTTTGTTTTAAATGACTGCATGTCTTTTTTTCAAAAATGTTGGCTGTGGGCAGGAGTGATTATCCCTTCTTCCCACACCTTTTACTTTGTGTAGTCAAAGCCTGTCCGGCACCCTGAAGCTTTAGTACGCCACCAACCAATTTAAAATTTGGCACTAAGATAATTTGTTCTGCGTTTGTTCCACAAAAGATCATTGTTGCACACTGACTTTGACCTTTGAAATGGCAAATTGTTGAGAAAGGGTGGTATTATTTTGCATTCATTTGATGTCACAGCTGCAGTCTTGTAAGTAATAGGTATTTAATTTAATTCAGTTGGGGATACAAAGTAGCGAAACTAAAATCTCTCCAGCTATCTATCTGCATGCACAGCACAGTCAGAACTTACACAGTGGGTTTAAACTAAAACCTGCGACATTATTCGACTGTTAAATTTAGAGCATGTCTCTCTGCTCATCTTGCTTGTCGTCTTCCTGTCTCTCCATCATCTCTGGAGGATTGCTGTGTTATTCCTTGCATCTCTGTCTGATTCTGAGATGAAGCAGTTTACCTTCTGACTTTCTACCAGTCGACTCCAGGAAGATCTCAAACTCTTCCTCCATCTTTTTTTTATAGCTTCTGCTACTGTATCTCTGTGTGTGGGTCTTTATTTTTGTATGGTGCTGCTTATAAAGAAGGTTTTGTTCACTTTGAGCTGTTTTTGAAAATAAGTAGCCTTTCAGACTGTTGCACCAGAAACAACAAGTGGCATCATGGGATATACTTTGTGTGCCATTCTTCATGAATAGTTTTGTGCATCCACCCATCCATCACAATCTCATGAGAGTGCGCTGTGAGATTTGTGTGTTCTCTGCTTTACCACCTTAACATCTGCACAAATTGGAAAGCCTCTCTGCACAGAAGCTGGGCCAACTGAAAAGAGCAGAAGTGGTACCTCTCTGCCCTGTTGGATAAACACTCAGAGTAGAGCACATTAACCTCCACTTTCTTTTTTTAAATATTTCATTTCATTTTTGCATAATATAAAAGGTTAGAATCCAGGTGTTACTAGTAATGACACTTAGATGAAAGTGCTGTGCATGTGTGTGTTAGCATGAATCTGCATGTATAAGTGTGTGGGTATGGGTGTGTATGTGTGTGTTCTAAACAACAATAAATCTGGGTTACTGTGCTCCCAACCTGCATATTCAGGCTGCTCACTGTGGAGTGAATGTCAGCACTCTCTATGTCTGCAATTAATGTCCTGGCATACAATATCCCTGTAAAATGTGCTAAATCACTGTTACGCCCATGACAAACAAAACTTGACTGACGTTCCTTAAATATGATCAAGTCTCAGCCTGCACTTGCAGAAAAAGGCTTACTCAGGTGAGGCATGCCCCTGTTTGGTTACTCTCCTTTCTTCTTCATTTCAAATAGTTTTTGGCACTGTGTAGCACTGCACCACCAGGGAGACTGCAATACACGCTTAGAGTGGCAAATAAGAGCATGAACTCTGGGTTGCGCCCAATTTCGAGACAAGTAGGTAGCAACATAAAGGCCAAGGTATGGAAGTGTAGTCCATGACTTGTAATTATGTGTTGCTGTCTCTCTCACCCTCCAGATCAATAGCCCTGTCACCGCGCTGGTCTTTTTATTTTAGAAATCTCTACTTTCATTTTGCGTCCTTCATGGTGAGCGCCAGTGGTGGAGGGAGAATTCAGATCCTTAACTTAAAGTACTTATAACACCCTGTAAAAGTACTCTGATACAAGTAAAGGTCTGGCACTGAAAATGTTACTCAAGTACCTTGTTTGTTTTGTTCAACCAATTCAACCTCAAAATAGCAAAACCATATATGTTTACTGTGCAATACTTTAACTGTGATTACGTATAATATCCACAAACAAACACAACCATGACTGAGAAGATTGGCAGGCTCTATCAACGGCTCAGTGCTGGAAATAGTCACACTGCACACTCAGTCAGTCCTTTCACTTCCTTCTCTGGTCCAACTCAGAGAAGGCATACATGCTCTAGCAAGGTAAGATGTTCCTAACCATTCTGTTATCACACACAAATAATGACAAATAGCAACTTGTTGCTTATTATAAAGTGGCCATCTTTGTACAATTGACTACTCCTCACTGGCTCATTGTCATTTACACAAAAAGTCCCTTTGACTTTCTATCATTTTGCGAAACCTCAACCATTCTGCAAAACTCTGCTCTGCAACCTGCTCTTACCCCACAGAGAAACAAATAAGACACTTTTCTCCTCTCCACTTCAGTCTGACAAGAGTGTAACTAAAATCTGGAGAAATGGTCAAAGTCATCCAAATTGCAGCTTCAGCTGCTATGACACACATTCTGCTATCTGTGGCTGCTTCTCCAAAAAAATTTGCCCTAGCTGTGGTTCATAGGAATTTCTGTACTTGAAGCTTGTTCTATATCAAATAATTACACTTGTTTTGGCTGTATGATTTGTTTTTTTTTCCATTGTTAATCATTCATTTATTCATTTAGGATTTCATATTTATTTTGTCATTTAAAAAAATGTAGTCCAGCTTGTCCACCACAGTTACTCTCCAAAGCTAATCCTCAGTTGTTATTTGTCTGGTCGTCAGTAGCAACAAGGGCTACCCAAATGTTAGTGGCCACCTCGGGTACCATTCAAAAAATACTGTAGTGTCATTCTGAGTTACATCTTTATTTGAGTCTGGTCCCACTATCGGTTGTGAGTAGCCTGGTTAAATCTCAAATTTCACAACTAACATGTCTTTGGACCACCAGCTAGTCACTTTTCATTAATGTGAAGCAATGGAGAGAAAATGTCTCTTATTGCTTTGTCATTGTAATGCTCTCCTAAAATGTACAAGACATTCGGAACAAAATGAACCACAAGACAAATCTCTCTTTTCTCTTAGTACATACATTTTCAAATGAAGACTACACAGGAAAAGAGAGACTTTTCTCTACCATTCATCAGAATCAGCCTGGCCTGGGTGCACAGACATTTGTCCCATGAATGCTTGATAAAAGCCTCTAACTGGGAATGGCTTGGACTGATTGCATATGCACGACCAGTAATGGTGAATTTACTTGGCCCCCAGGGGAGTACTGCTCCCTGTCTGTGTAATGCTTTGATCACTGCAAGACACCAGCAGAACTGGGCTTGTTCCCTACCTTTCACTCACCCTGTACCACAGCAATATATTTGCAGATTGTGCTTTAAAAGAGCCGTGGCTTGTAATCTCATGGCTCTGGTTTAACAATGTCTTTTAACAAGTTTGTTTTTCTTTGGTTGCGTTGAAATATTGAGTGTTGGATGAAAGATTTGTCAGCTTGCGTTGTTGCTCTTAATACTGTAGCAGCTTACTGTCATCAGAACATTGTTGTGATATAACACAGCATGCAGGGGCTTAGTGAATAATTAAGACCTTATGCCATTTGGCAGACCTTTTGTTACTCTTCATAAAGTTTCTTGCAGCTAAGTACATCTGGGCTGTAATTTACATGTGAAAGGTTGCAGTGCACATGCCTTTAAACTCATACCCACAAACTTGATATCCATGAAGGGTGCACTGACATTGGCAGGATATGTGATAATACTCAAACTCAATAATTCACATACTGTATATGAAAAAAACAAAATATGTGAATTATAAAATCCCCCTCTGAATGTATCGCCTTAAGCAATGTCAACTTTGATAGGCTTTGTTTTGAGTGTAGAGGTGTTAGGTCAGCACGCAATGACCAGGCCTTAACTCAATATTCCTCGGGCTTTGTTTATATCAGGTCTGTTCTTGTTAGCGTGTTTGAGACATTTGTGAGTTCTGAAAATGTTTAAGTTGTGCCGACATTGTGGTTGAGAGTTTCTTGAATGGCATTATTAATGAGTCCCATTGCAAGAGAAAATATGTCCAAGTGTCAACAACATCAGTCATGAGTCGCCTTCAACACTTGAGGGTTATTGACCTGATTGGCGTTTTCATGTGCTTGAAAACGCTGGCTTGTGATGATATGATATATTTCACAGGGTTTCATCACGTCGCTTCAACTTATGCTTTTGTGCATGTGTCAAATATATTATATTTCACAATGCTTTTCATCTCTACCACTCAGCCAGAATAATTTGATGCTCAGATGCCCCGACGTTGTTTGCAAGTCAATATTTCAAGTGCTTTAAGTGAGAAGAGTCAATAGCAAATTGGACATATTCTGGGTTTAATCAAATGCTTTAGTTCAGTGACGCTACCCCTGCTGTGAGCACACCGAGGACACCACAAAAATATTCATTGCAGCACAGCCGACTGCGTTTGCACTTGAGGACATTGCTGAGTCATGCAATTATGGTTTGGATGAGGAATGTCGATAACTGCCTTGTACTTGTGCAGAGATGGCTAAGGTCACACCTGTAATCATGTGGGAGCAGCACAGCCCATTGACACAATGATGAGACTCCACAGACAGTCGGGCAGGATTGAGATAGGGACTGATTGCTCCTTATTGGAAGATGGAGTCCGGCTGTCATGAATGGTGCTGTCACACAGATGGAGAAATGCACCAGTAGCCACACGTTTTCCCAGGTCAGGGGCTGACTCCCTGCCAGCAGGGCTTGTCTTGGTGGGTCCGATGTATAAGGGCCATCGTAAACAGTTAGAGGCAATACACCGACTGAGCAGTGTCTTTAGTGGAGGTGGGAGTAACTTAACTGGTAAAGACTGGTATGAATCAGGTAATTTATATATTTCTATATCCTTTTTAAATGGTTTTTGAATCGTCTTCATTAATGGTTAACAAATTATGACTCAGCCCAAATAAAAAATTGAGCATAGCGTTAGTTCAGGCAGGGCACGAAGTCAGGCTTAGCTTTCAGTTACAGCTATATCATACGAGCACAGCTAGTCATAAACATACATCAGCTGATTCCTCTAAGCTTCCCATTGGATACCATACACAGTCAGCTGACAGCTCACCTGATTTCCTCAAGCATCCATTGGCAAACATCATGCATGGCGCCTTATTTAAGCTGCTTTAGCCTGCCTGCCTATCTCTGCTGCTCCCTCTACAAGCCTTTTGCACCCACCTCCACCCCAGCTCCTCCTTTTTATGTTGTTTCTAATTAATCAATGTCATTTTCTGATTGCCATTGATGCTGCTCTGTTCTGTACCCTGGGGTCTCTGCTGCCGCTCTCCTTGTCTTAAACTGCACACCTCCCTGCCCTTCCATGTGCATACATGGAAGGGCAGGGAGGTGTGCTCTCCCTGCCTTAAGGTTTTCCACGTAGGCACGCGGAAGGACAAGGAGGTCCCAGAACAGAGCCATACCGCCAAATGTAATTCTGCTTGGAATATAAGATATTTTGACGAAAGTGGTCCTGACTGAATTATAGTTATAAGCCATAAAGATGTACAACATTTGGATGGCCGGATTTGTGAAGATCCTTTTGACTGACTGGACCGTCTGACTACTTATCATTTGGGAAAAAAGGGATCTGGACCAAGATTCATTAATTAATAACTTGTTTACCATTTATCACTGTCTTCACACTTTTTAAACAAATAGAAAGGATAGGATTTCCACAACCTGGCAATGCAAATGTTCTTATTAATGGTTCACAACTGATCTTTAAAGTAGGGTTAAAGGGTATTTTTTTCAAAAAACTGGTAGCTTCATACTAAGGAAATTTCTTTTCTGTGTGGAAACATTGTGGATCTCCTCTGGCTGGTCTTCCAAGCATTGAAAACGGCAAATATTTTCATTTTCATTTTTTGACAGTGTTGACCTTTGAGAGCCAGAGAGTCTAAAATGGAGGGAACTATTGTGGCTCATTAGTTGTTTTGGACCATCCACTTTTTTTCCCCCCTCCCTGTGTCAGATTAAAAACTGCTCCACAAAAGATGAGACAGGTGGTACAAATACATCTTTTTAATAAACTGTGTGAACTGTCCCATTTGCATCTGAGATAACAAGCTTGCTAACTGACAGATAACTGACAGTTAGCAGAGCAATTAGAAAGTTTATTAGATTGGAAACATTATTCCCTTAAATAAAACTTTTTATTGAATAAAATTATATTCAATCCTGAGAACAAAATGCCAGAGGAGAGAAAAAGGCACAATACATAGAAAATAATAATAAGAAACACTAATATTTCTACTTGCAATCAACTGCTGCTGTCACATAGTGGGAAATGTGTTGCACAGCAGAGGAGATGTTTGTCAAACAGGTCATTATTCAAAAACCTTTATTTGATTCAGTTATTAATGAGCAGAAAACAGCACGATTTACATTTAGAAAAGCTTAATGGTTATATCACACTGATAGTTACATCTTTACATACCTTTTTTACATTTAATGAAACACCTTTAATCATGGGAACTATTGCTCCTATGGCCTGAAAATAACTTGCAACATGCAACATACACACTAATGTGAGAATCTAGTCGACATTCACGTCAGTGAGCTGTGTGTAAGTAGGTACCTGCTCTGTTGCAGTCTCTCATCTAGATGATTCATTAGATGGAACTGAGGTTTTCACAACGCTTCTCTGTCCACTTCACTCCAATTATTCTTAACAAGTGCTCACTCGGAGGTCATCATTATGCCAAACCGCCCCCCCAACTCTCTGTCATTCCAAGAGCCACAGCATAGTGGAACATCATTTGCTTGCCTTTTTGCAACTTAGTGTTTCCTTTCTTCTCCACATATACAAAGGCTGAGCCTGATTAGATGAAAGATCACAATAATGACTCTTCTTCTATTAACCCAAGCTCCATTATTCCATAATGATATTGTGTTTGCTTCTTTAAATCTGCAACTATTAAAGTGTTGTTAAACCTCAGTCTTATATACCCTGAAGCAGCATGTACAGCTGAGAAAGAAGGGTGGTTTACTGCCAAAACCATCCAGTGTTTGGCTTCTCCAGTTGGGCTGCAGAGGCAGACTGTACTGGAACCCAGAATCTCCCTACAATGTAAATGAGAGCTATTAAAGCAATGAAAAGACATTTGGCTGCATTATTCTAATTAGACTGTCAGATGAGTTCCATAATGTATTTTCAAAAATTGCAAATGTTGTTTTTGCATATAAATTGTACCCTATATTATCAAGTCAGTGAAAATGCTATTGTTTACCTTTTCTCTTGGGTTGCAGACAGTGCAGCACTTCATTAATTCAGAACTTCAGCATGTTTGTATTAGTACAAAAATAGGTGCAAAAAGAGAGAGGGACTCATCAGAATATCATTAGTAGAATGTGACTCAGTAATGGTGGATTGGTTCAGTTTATTAGCTTATTAGTGTGTGTGTGTGTGTGTGTGTGTGTGTGTGTGTGTGTTTGTATGTGTGCCAAACAGTTTAAACATCAGCGTCTCACAGCAATTCAGGTGACAAATATTACAGGCATGATGTGTTTTGTTTTACCAGCTAGCTTGCTATGTGAGCACTGGCAGGGAAAGGTAATAAAGGATTGCCAGAAGCATGTTCTCTCTCATAATGATCTCTCTCAAAATCACTGCTGTTATTTCAGAAAAGACTTCATTTGTTTGTAGCTACTCAAATCAAAGTGATCCATAGTAAACCACGGCAGTTGTTAGATGCTTCCAACAATCTAATTCCAACCTTATTTATTACTCAGTTGTAGTAACATGTTTGCCAGCCCATCGGAGTTTGCTGTGATACTTAAAAGCTTTACCAGCCAAACAAAAGTCGAAATTGCTTAAATTTACTTCAAGTACAGCTTCCTTGTTTGTCGTTTTTCTTTATCAAAATGCAGTCATTCTATTTTTGCTTAGCACCTATGCAAAGCATTTATCTACTGTGCTAAACTATGCTGAGCAAAAGATATGTTCAGCTCAACTGCCTGAAACTAACGAGCATATTTGAGGTGCTGTTGTTTCACGCGGAAGACAGTCCTCTTTTGATCTGAGCAATAATCTGTCTCTCAGAGTCTGGGAGCTATTTACAGAGGAGATTTATTTCACTGATTCTCTGTGTACAATGAAGCATCTGCTTCTGCTAGCTCAGGTAGAGAAGGGCTGTTTCAGACAGCGGTTCACTGAATATGTGCCAGTTCCTCCCAAACACAGAGTGAAAAAATATCTATTAATAGTCCTCTGAGTGTCCTCCGTATGGTAGATGTGTGTAATGCTCCTTTCAACGAGTCGAAGTGCAAGGAAAATGTCCATTTATGAGCATATCCCTCCTATATTCTTGTCAATGCTGCAGTAAAAATACCACAGGAGTAAACCTCTGTCCATTATCTATCAACAATGGACACAACTGTGTTTTCAGCAGCCCCACTGTGACTACAAATGAAATAAAAGAGCAATGAGTGGAATTTTCCATTGTATTTGACTTTTCCTTTTTATCTTCTTGCTCCAAAGTGAATCACAACAGCCCTGAGCAGTGTCTAGCAGGCCTTGAGATATTCCCACTCAGGAACAGTTGAGGTCAAGGTGTGAGAGCAATGCCATAAGCACAACTTGAAATTCTGCCAGTGCTTCTTCTCCCACAGGCTTGCTCTCACTTTCCCGCTTTCTATCGCTCTGCTTCTGCCTGTCTTTCCCTCGCTGTCCTCTTTCTCTCCTGTACACATTCCCTCTCTGTCCGTCTGTCCCTCATTTCTTTTTAACACCTTTTTCAACTTTTCTTCTTCTCACGGTCTCCTCGGCTCTCTTTGTACAGGTCCTTGATCTGTCCTTGATTTATATTCAAACAAGTGTCATCCATTGTTGAGCAGACAGTTTTACTAATTCTGCATTTTTAGGAAGTCTGATTTCCTTTGTTCACATCAGCTGATGAAAGCATTTCAGCATTTTAGTATTAGAGTTGCAACCAGGATTTTAGAAATACTCGAGTCCACATTCCCTCAGTGCAACCCCTCCCCTCTTCGAAATGTTTTACTAGAAAAACTTTGTATGTTTTTAAATATTGCAAATGATATTAATTAATTTAACTGTTAATAATTTTGTCAGTAACATTAACCCCCTCTGTGACTTTAGAAAATCAAAATAAACCATAAAAACCCACTATGTATAATTTGTCTATAATTACAAAACATAAGCTCCTCCTTAGGTCAAATCACAATTTTCCCAGAAACAATGAGGACATGACCTCAGGTCCTGTTTAACATACATCCCTCGAGATGTGTCATAATTTTCAAGGGGGAGACAAGGGGTCTTGTAAGTTGCTGCTTGGTAAAATCTTTAAAATCTTACCAAGTTTCCGCATCTGTTACCAGTATAACACTGCATTGTATCACTTGTTCATATTTTACATTACTTTGGTTTATCTTTTTGATAGGCACCCAAAATCCCTTTCCAGTTATTTGCTAGGTAAATAATGTCACAATAAAAAAATACATTTTCTGATTCAACATCCTGATTCTGGAAGCTGCAAATATAATAACATGTCAATTTAAGGTCCAGTTTGTAACATTTAGGAGGATCTATTGGCAGAAATGGAATATAAGATTCATAGGTATGTTTTCATTAGAGCATAACATAACAGTAACTCAAAATAATAAATCAGGATAACATAAAATAATTAGTAACACAAAAAGATCGCATTGAAAAATATATAAAATATTAGGTGTGAATGACATACTGTGAGTAAGTTTGCTTGTGGTTGTGTTTGTTTGACTCATGGGGAGTGTCTGTTTGCTTGCAAACAGGCTTGGTGTTTATGGTATCTGTCCGGAGCCTTTCTCCAGGCAGCACATTCAGTGAGACAGGAAAAGTGCTGCTGCTGGACAAATTTCTCCTGTATACAGTGAGGATCACTGTGTGCATGGACAGCATGGACTGAACAAATTGCAGCTTGGAGGTCTCCATCAAACTTATTTTAAAAGCCTCCTGTGACAAAGGATTAAGCGGAGTCAATATCAATTTCTAATAGCTATGGTAAAAAAGAAACGATTACTGTACCATGAAGATTTTTCTAATGCTTCTAATAGGCCATTATATACTAATCTAAAGGTGTTGAAATGTACCATGTAATAATTTTTGTTATAAGTATATTTTCACTGTTTATAGTTATTGTTATCAGATGTGCACAGTAATGTCTAAGTAAATGCTATTATTCTGCGTTAGGCCTATTTTAGACTAATTTCATCCTTTCCTATATTATATGCAATTTTCATTGTAAAACCTTTGAACCAACATGAGTAAAATGTAATTTGTATTTAATATGTAAAGTATTACAAAATGGTACACTATTAAAGAAACAGAATCAATTTAGTTGAATTCTATTTAGTTAGAATTATTTAAATTACATACAATTAAAGTTGTATTGTTCAATCAAATATTTATTTAAAAGCCACCAAAAAGCTGTGTCAAGATATTATTTTCATGACTGCAGGCAGATGGTCTGCACAGAGAAAGTGAATGCACATGCATTATAGGCACTTGCAGTAGTTGGAAAACTTTTTTATTGTACGTGTTGGGTGAGAAGCTCTAATTGGAATAAATCGGAACACTGTGGTTGGATTCATCTACCATGTGTTCCATTTATTATCCATGGGTGTTACAAGTGAGGTAGTTCATATTATGCCCATAGATCTCACCCCCAACCAAAACAGTAGAGGGGGAACAAACATGTGATCCCTCAATGGCTTCCCACTAGGCAACAAAGTTGTGTTCAAAGGTGCCTTAGGAATTTTTGCATCTGTTTTTACATGCCAGACTTTAAGTTGTAAATACACATAGTGACATTCTGTCATCATTTGCTCTGTTAAAACTTGCCCTATATTCCTACCCTACATGCTACCTTTTACGTTTTGAAGTTGCATTGCATCATATCATGCCACAGCCTGTCTAATAACTGTGCCATAAGATGCAGACTGTGTGATGGATTACATGAGGTTCTCGGCAAGAGGACATCTCTGTGCACGCCTGCCTTTGTAATGCTAATGAAAATTATGATGTGCTCTGAGCTTTTGTGTGAAGAACAGAAGCACAGAGCACAGCATGCAGCATGGTAGAAGCTAAATGTGTGGATTAGGACACTGCAGTCATCAACACTCACCTTCACATACAGACAGCAGTTTTGTGTCTTTGCGGTGTATATTTGAGATTATAGTGTATAGCTACTTTGCCCTTAAAATATTTATATGTTTATGGTGGCTGCATCCAAAAGAAGAGCCAGCATGTATAATTATAAATGCTATTGCCACAGTTTGAAGAATAAAGCAAGAGTAATATGGTAACAACAATGACAATATTTACATATACACAGATCTGCCTGCTGTTGGTTTAACACAGGAAACACAAGATTAAACTTTCGATGAATCTGAAAAGCACAGTTAAGATGCCTGGCACACAGCGATACTAAATGTAAATCTTGTACTTTTGGATTTTGCCATCTGTGCAAACTCTCTGACTCTGACAGTGTTCTGTTTACATTTTGATATCAACAAAAACAAAGCGGTACTAGCTTTTGTTCTTGGATATCACAAGTTGTATTAGAACTAGGGATGTCCGATAATATCGATATTCACTAAAAACTGTAATATCGGGAATTATCGGTATCAGGTTTTTATAACCGATGTTTGTTCTGTAGGCTTCAGCATTTCCGAGCCTGCATGAACGCAGCATGGGACTTTTACCGGCGCGCTAGATGACGTATAACAACAACAACTACACGCTGGACTGGTTGGTTGCTAACCGTGGCTAACAAGCAAACAATTTAAAGCTGAATGATTTTAATATTAACACAAAATAAGTGCAATGCACCTTAAATATTTTACCCTGCTATGAGCTGCTCCTCAACCAAACTAACAATTGGCTTAGAATTTACATTAGCACTCCTTCAGGTGCAAAATACAATTAAACACATTAACCAAAGCTAGTGATTAGCTAGTGATTAGCGTTAGCGCTCTTTTCAGTATTAATAAAATGAAAGTTGAAGTTGTTCTCTTATTTTGCACAGTGTTTACATTTGGAAAGCCATGTTGCATTTATGTATGCATCCAGTGGGGCATCACAATAAAATTAGGCATAATGTGTTAATTCCACAATAGGAGATATGTTATGTTGTTACCTAAAAGTTTTGGTGTAAAAAGCCTGCATATATCGGTATCGGGTGATATCGGTATCGGAAATTGAGAGTTGGACAATATCGGAATATCGGATATCGGTAGAAAAGCCAATATCGAGCATCCCTAATTAGAACTGAGTGAAATAATGAGGAAGATCCACTTGTTGCTGTTTTTTCTAGTGAAATATTTCTCTGTATGACAGTCTCCACAAGTGGACACTAATATTCTCTAAACTGGTTTATTCATGACAGTGAGTTTATCAAAGGTGCAGGTGCACAGCTTAACCTGAACAAGATGTGAACCAGAATATAACTGTGTTGCTCCATGCATGTAAATGTAGCCACAGGTGGTATGGAAATGTTATGGGTCCAAGTCCAGATATTATATATTAATACACTTGATGTACTGCAAAGGCACTTCAGAGAAAATACTCTTTCAAAGAGTCAATGTAGTGATCCATGGGTCTCCAAGTGGGTGGCGTATTTCTTTCTTGTAAGTACAAGTTAATTTATTAATTAATTTCCTTTTCAAAGTGCCATTTTCATTAGCAAACAACAAATGAAAACAACAGCTGAATATGAAAATTTCACCTGAAGCCTTCAATGAAAACAAGGAAAAACCTCATCAGGAAATAGGAATCTTAAAAAAGTCGAAGAAATGAGCCCTGCTTTTAGGGAGGACAGATGTGAGTAGAGTAGGAAAAGATTCAATGTTTATTACAAAGTGCATATTAAAGAAAACACACAGACCAACCTTCATAAGAAACCTAAAGCCAGCTTGATCACCACTGGCACCAGCATCATCATGTGACCACAACACAACAAAGTAAATTGGCCACTTAGTGGAAATGTGGCTTAGAGAGTGAGTGAACACAATAAACAAACAAAATTAGCTAAACATCGGGATAAAACTCATCAACAACAGCTGAACAAACTTAATGACAACTGAGCAAATTCTATCTTTTTGTGACGGGCATGATATGGGCTGAAAGCTCTGTTTGTTGTCTTGTCTTTAAGTGATAAGAATGGGAGAATGATTTATCAGGCTCTGAGAGCACGTACCCCTATTGGCAGTGGGGGCCTGTAGGGGCACTGTTACTAATAACACTATTAAAGCCTGCGTATGTACAATAGATAAATTGGTTGGGATTGCTCAACAAGAACGAATGTGGTGAAGAAACTGATACATTTCATTCCTTCCATTCATTATGTGATCCTTTACATCAGTCATTACACACATAAAAAGCAGGAGACAATTTAGAGCTATGTTCGAACTTACCTAC
This sequence comes from Dicentrarchus labrax, assembly GCF_905237075.1. NCBI lineage: Eukaryota > Metazoa > Chordata > Actinopteri > Moronidae > Dicentrarchus > Dicentrarchus labrax. Next base: position 18,833,781 of record NW_026136707.1, on the reverse strand, counting down.
ACTTGTTTTGAAGAACATTAATACATTTTCCATGTGAACCCATCTATTTAACACAAACATGACTGAATTACTCTGAGAAACCAAAGCCATTTTATTGTCTCCAGCTTCCTTGTTCATACCACATTCTGCTCTAAGCTATTACATCCAATTTCCACCCTGATGATTATTATGTAGTAGATACTAATAGAATAATGGTGGAAGAATAGGAGAGTGCAGAGGTAATTAGGAAGCAGTGGGTCATCTTGTTTGCCCAGAGGAGGATGCAGAGGGAATTACCTGGTCCACAGAAAGAGGATACAAGAAGGGAGAAGGAAAAAATAGAGACTAGAAAGAGAGAATATGATATAAATGTGGGGGAGATGAAAGAAAGGAAGAAATAGAGAGAGTCTCAAGGACTGCAGTAGGATGCAGACTGAAAAAGAGAGAGAAGGGGCGACAAGAGAGAGGAAAGAGAAAAATGAGACTTGTTTGATTTTGAAATGATGGAATGTGTTCCCGCCCCAGAGCTCTGTTCAATAAGCCACCTTCTGTTGTGGAGGAGACATGGAGGGAGAAGAAGGGAAAAGAGAAGGAGAAAAAGAGAGCAAAATGGCCATGCGTATGAGTGTGTGTGTGTGTGTGTGTGTGTGTGTGTGTAGGGAGTGTGTGTATCCAAGCCATAATTCCACAAAGAGCATTAGTCCGCCTACTCCACTGCCTTAAATGCAGTTCACTCTTTCCACTGCATGACTAATTATGATCAAAGACAGATTAACACACAGATCTCTACAGTCATACACAGAAAAAAAATCCTTATATGCTGATGATGCTCTGTTTTTCAAGCCAAGTGTTTCTGTTTTTGTGCTTAATCAATTAATAAACAAGTTTGGTTTATTTTTGGGTTAAAAAAACCAGTGCCAATCAGGAGATGAAAGTAATCCAATGACAGAGATTCATGTTAACTTTCTAGACGCATGTTTTAACGTTTCTGGTTTCATCCCACATAGTAACGATTTTTTAAAGTATAATGTTTTAAGAGAAAAGATCAAATTGCATTTATAAAGATCATCTTCACTAAACAGGTCTTTGAAGCGATGTTTTGCATTAATTAAAGGTCCAGTTCACCATATATTTCTCACTCACCCATAGTTTAGGATTTATGTGCCAGGGTTTTGAGATTTCCACCTGCCACAACCCCAATACAATGAATGTGGGCTGATTTAATTTGTGGTGCTTAAAACACACACACAAAAAAATATATATAGGAAAAACTCAAAAGCAACTTGCCTTTCATAAACAAAGGCAAAGTGTGCGTAGTAAATCCCTACTACACACTGGTTCTAAGACCAATGTGTAAACTAAAAGAAACAAACAAAGGAAATTGAGGAGGTTCTTGCAGCTGGAAATTGTGGATTTTGATGAAACAGCTCCAACAGTACCTCAGAAAACAAAATATAGGTTTAACTGGCAGAAACATTATAAAGTCACAGTTTAATTGATTCCTTGCCACACATGAACTCTATGAATAAATATGTTGATTTCTCATATACTAACTGCAGTATATATGGAGATTGGTATACTACTCAGATCCTGTACTAAAGTAAGAATATCCACACAAGCCCCATAACATAACTTTACTATCTTAAAATAAGTTTTAAAATCATGCTACACTGACTTGTATGGTACATAACACTTTACAGCAGTAAGTCACACACCATCAACTGTCACAGATTTTTGTGAAATTTTATTATATTTTCTGGAGAAAAGTTCCCACCTTAAAGGTCCAGTGTGTAGGATTTATGTTTCACCCTCTAATTCCAAGCATGAGGGAGAAACTATGGTGGCACGAAACACACAAATGAGAGCCAGTGTTTGGCTTGTCCCTTTTATGATACTGTAAAAACATGGCAGGCTCATTCTAAGGTAATGAAAACATAGCAGTTCCTATATTGATTATTTTTATACACTATATATATTCCACGTATGCAATAGATCCTCCTAAATGTTACACACTGGACCTTTAATAATTATCCAAATGAAAGTTTGGAGTGGAATATCTCCTTGGTGTTACTGCTAACAACTCATAAACATCTAGCCAAAATAGTTGGTGGTTTCATCCTTCATCTTTAACTTTTATTGCATGTTTTTTTATATACAATTTTATTTTGTAAAGTAACTAGAACTATATATGCATAAAGTAGCATAAACTGCAATACTCAGGTAAAGTACCTCAAAATTGTACTTAACAGTACAGTAACTGAGTAAACTGTACTTAGTTACTTCCCACCACTGGATATATAATATGTGCTATACACAATTAGTATGTGTAATGTGGACACAGTTAATGTCCTGGTTACTCCCTTAAACCATATTGTTTTTACTGGAACTATTTCTTTGTGGTTCTAAATATAACTTCTGCTCACACACAAATGTTTTCACCTATTCTGGTTGATTAGGCAACTCGGGCTGAAGTTGAGAAGAAGTCACCACAGTAGATAAACCAAAGTTATAGCTAAAATTGTAATTCTCCCGCTCTAAAGGTACAGTCAGATTAGCCATGCAAAATGCACTTGCATGGTGTGTCCAAAGGTAAAGGGGACAGGAAAAAGCATGGGTAAACATAACTTGCATGAATAACCGATAGCTGTCCACAAATTTGTACTACTCAAAAAGTATCAATCAAGCACCATCTTTACTTGCCAACACAGCCTTCAGAAGAGGTCCAATCTGGAAAACACCTGTGTGGTATTTTCACTTTTTCTGTCTTTAAGGGTGACATCTAATTCACCTTTATCATCTATTGCCTGTTCATCCATAGAAAATTGTATTTAATGTGTCTCACATTATTTAAAAACCCCAGCACATATTATAATTTATAAAATTGTTCTATATATACAGGAATATCTTCTCATTCTTCAGAATAACAGTGCTATTATAAGATTAAAATCTTTGAAAATATGAATTTAGTGGTACAAGAGAGAAAAAAGGTACAGTGCTGTTATTCCAATCCATCTTTTTCAAAACCAATAACTAATCAGTAAAAGCAGATCTTCTGTATGTACATTTGCATTTTTCAGAGAAGCCATTTTGACATGTCCCAGTAGGAAAAGCACAGGTGTAAATAATACAATTTTTATGGCTGAATTCCATTTTTTATGGCTGAATTCCATTTAACTGCTTCAGTTTCAGCATTCTTGTATTGTGCATGCTGGCTCACTGTCACACCTCACGGCTCACTGGGACACTTAAATAGGTATTATCTCTTACTGTGTGGCAAAATAAAGCCACAATTATGGGTTATATTGTAAAGTCATGCACACATGTGGTGACACGATACACATTCTTGCTATTGGTTTCACACTATTCCACTATTCCCTTCCTCTCTGTTTAAAAAAGACCCTGATTAACCCTGCTGATTTTACATTCCAGACCGCCAGTCCTGCATTATGTATTGTAACATTTAAGTAATCAGAAATGTACCAGCTATAAATGGCAGCCCCAGCTGCTCAACCCACCATCACTTCAACCCTTCACTGAGGTCACAGCTTGGCTCTGGAGGCCATCATACCTAATTCTAACTGCACCATTTGCTCCCTCAGCCCAGTACCTAGACCTTCTTTTAAATCCTGTTCACCCATCTTGTCTCAGTTCATCTTCACATGCATCAACAAATCTTTGCAGACAGGAGAGGTGCCCGCTGCCTCTAAAATAGCAGCTCTGAGTTCAATCCTGGGGAAATCTAACCTCAATCAAGGTTCTTGCTCAAACTCTACAGACCTATCCCCAACCTGCTGTTTCCCACCAAAATGTTACAGCACACTGAGCAGGTCACAGCTGTCCGAAAATGAACTTGATAAAACATTTTAGCAGCTATCATCTCACAGCTGCACAGAAATGGTCTTGCATGAAGCTTTTCCACGACTGACTAATGGAAGCCAGCTCAGCTTCAAGTCTCTTTTTCATTTCATTAAAAGACCACAATATTCTCCTCCATCACTGTGTCTTGAAATGGTTTTCATTCAGTGGTATTTAAGTATTATTTGTTGTATTCATAAATATATTTTCACTGCAGCAGTCATAACAAGAAGTGTGTGAATTTAACAACGTGTTAGATGTAGTGCAGGATTTGAGAGGCTGCAGTAATGTGTTGAGTTGTGTTTCCATGAGACTCTTTTATTCTCACTTCAGATTTAGTTTTACATTGTACTTACTACAAATTTCTTTTTAAACAGAAAGCCCAGATGTTTTGCTACAGATACAGAATTTATTGTATAAATGCAAAGGGATTTTAGAACTAAATTACATTCATAAGTGACAGGATTAACTGGTTGACTTAGATCAAGAGAAGCTGGATAATAAAAATGAAAAATAGAATACATTATTTCGTATGATTCACAGCGGTATGCTGTACTATATACAGTATACTGTATATAGATTGTACTGTAAATTGACAGTATAATCTGACAGTATACTGTAAATTGACAGCTTATTCTGTCAATTTCCAACCTTGAAAGATGTCATGTCAAATACTGTTGATACACTACATTCAAAACACATGTGACCTTAAAACTGACACAATTATACATTTCTGTTTATCACATTATTGTGTGGCAAACATAAACGATATGAGAATACATAATGCATTTTAATGCCTTTTCATGTCTTATCTTAGTTTTTTGTAAAATAATTTCTCACTATCATTTGTCTCAGACAGTCGTGATTTATTTTTTCATTTGGTGATATTTCTGCAATGTCTTGTTGTATTTGTAGGAATGAGGAGGGTGTTTCATTTTCTTTGTTAAACAATATTTATTCACAGCGATGGCACAATGAAGAGGAAATTCAAAAGGAAGCAAAGAGAATTGGTGTATTGATATTCAGGCGTATGCAGCCACTCAACAGTAAGAAGCAAAACTAGAATGAGACATGATGCAAAATAACAACAACAGTCAGCAAAGCAACAATAAATACAGGAACGCCAAAGAAATGAGAAGGCACAAAACAGACAGTACCTCTTGGTGTGTGGAAGCACATCAGAAGCCAAAAGCACAAAAACAAGGCAGCCTATGTGCTCATAAACAGAGAAAAAGCTCAATTAAGACAACAATGGAAGGTTGTGTTGATGGAGAAACATCCAGAGTGGTGGTGTGAGTTGGAATTTTCATAAAGCTGCTATAGGGGTGAATTGTGCTAGTTTAGGAGAGGTTGTTTTTGCTTGTTCCAGTCCGCAGACCGGAACACAAGCCTGAAACTGTCAAATTCAGCAAATTCATCTGTGAAACCTATTCTGTGTGTTCACTTACCCAATCACACACCAATAATTCCTTCACAATCTCACTTTGGTAAACGCTCTCCTGAGTTTCTTTACAGATATATTTTGCAGGATACTTGTTTCCAATTAGTGTATTATATTTACTCTCTATTAATCAATATCATACTATGTATGCTCTCATAAAGGTGACAATTTACTTCCTTTACTGTATATAATGTCAGTTTTCAAAGTCTTTCCTAATTTGTTCCTGAAGTAAAGCAGCTAATAATTTGTGGTTGACTGATGGAGGAAGTAAAGAGTTGGACTCTGATGCTAACACCAAGTACTTTTCCTATACTGCCCTTCTCTCCAGCGGTACTAGGATGTTTCCACTCTTGATTCTTTGACACAGACACAAATATATCAAGCTGCTCCACACAGGTATTTATTCATCAAACACAACAAGTAATTGGTCTTTTAAAGGGCAACCACAGCAGGAGTATGGGGATCGGGTCTTGATTGCTGCAATTTGGTATTTAGGCAAAGGCACAACGAAAATGCATACATTTAATGCCAGTTAAATTGCATTAAAATGGAATTCAATCACACTCCACAATCAATGTGCCCTCTATTTCAATACAGCCAAAAACAATCCCAGCTGCATACCTGTTATACCTTCTATTTATAATGGTTGTGATTCTGTGCAATGAGCTTAATCTTAGATTCAAGAGGGCCATAATAATGTCCTTAAACAAAACAGAATTTTGCGAATTTCCTGTCAGGGGAGAAAAGATTGATAAAGTATGTCTTCCACTGCAGGCTGAAAATTTGTCTCAAGAAGGGCTTCACATCACCTTCCTCCCTGAATCATATCCTCTCTCCTCTACTGACTCTAATTGCTCTCTCAAAATATCTCCTCTGTCTCTCTGTCCAGCACTTATTCTTTTTCTTTTCCTACTATTTCATGCCAACAGGATCATTTTATGGTCCCATGGGTATGGTAAAAACCAAAAGGGCCCAACCTTTGCACTCGTTAAGTTTGGTTGCTTATTCTTGTATGGATTTGGGAATTGAGTTTAAGTCACCCTTGGTAAAAATATAATCTAAATACTAACATGTAAAATGCAAATGTAAGGCTTTCTTATCCCAAATAATGTCTTTGAATTGCAATTTGCCATGCAATAAACAGATATACAGTATACAAAACAGGTTGTTATGTTCAAAGCCATATGGGGAGAACAGGGTAAATGGATCCACTTTTCACATTTCATGCAAGTACAGCAAAATAAATGTGCATTCAACTCCAACAGTAATTGCTGTGTATAATTAAGGTTGCAGGGCATCCATGGAAACTAACACAAAAACAAGAATTTAAAGCAGTTGTAGAAGCATGACCCACTTTTTGGGCACAACCTACCACAGGATAGGGGTATGTATGAGTCAACATAAACCCCATGTATGTAAGATGTAACACTCTCTCATACAACAACAAAAAATAGATGCATTAGGTTGTGGAGCGTCAAATTATTTTTTTTGTGTGTGTCTCTTTTGGCCAATTCACTAGAACATGTTCAGCTGCCACCTGTTGGATTTCAGGCACAGATGATTTGTATCTTTGCAAAATGTCCCAGTTTTTGGTTCTAAATTTACCTAAGTTACACCAACAGAATCTGCTGGAAAACAGGACACAGCTTGATTCAACAGGTTTGTATTGCGTACAGTATGTATAAATAGGTATCTGACACTAGATCAGCAAATCTGATCCCTTGCCTCTGGTCAAATCATCATACATCTGCTCCACGACATCTGAAAATCCCACTTGAGCAAACATTTGTTATTTTGAGTTCATTTCATTAGAATATAAATATTATTACAAACTGCTTCACACAGCAAGTCAGCTCCAGAATTAGGTAATGCATTCACATTGTATATATACATTATTGTATATAACACTAGAGTCTTACATGTATCTAATTCCATTTTTATGTATCATTGTGATATCATTATCCAACATCTGACACAGCAAAAATAAAATGTTCTGGCCTACATTAACCTTTCTCTTTTACCTTGTTCTCCATGTGCTGTCTTCACATCAGAAATACAGGAAATGAATTTCATTTGTGATCACATTATAGTCTTTGTGTCTTTGTGTCAGTGGTGAGTCATCTAACCCACCAGCTCAACCTACCCATTTGCAGCTCCTACATGAGCTTCTGGACAAAATGGGCATAATTTTTTATAGAAAAACTAATTCATTCCTTTTCCCCCATACACCACAATCTAATTGTATTATTCCATTACTTATTATTATTTATACTCCCCTTTTCAAACAGGAAAATCAAAAATAAATTGAAGTTGTCTATGCATCAACAGTTAGAAGGAGCATTTTCTGCTGCCAGAGATCTGTTGTGTGCAATAGCCCTAGAGTAAGAGGGATCAAAGTCCTTCTGTTTATGGAAAAGACCCGTGCACCATGTGTTCTTGCACAGACTGTGAAATCACTGATCATGACCTATAGCATAAACTTCCCTGAATACCATATTAATGTGCCTTTTGACCACTTCACCTTACCCATGGATATGTATACTTTTAATTTAATCTAAAGAACCAATCTGGTCAGCAGAATTGTTAATGTTCAACATTAGCTGACGCAATATCACACCATGTTTCTTGCTGAATCAAAGAAACATATTTTTATGGTGTAATGTAACTGAGCTATTGATTATTTTCATTGCTGCTTTATACAAAGAAGTACATGTCACACTGAAGATGGGTAAGAATGGAATAAGGTCAGGAGCTATATAGTGACTTGTTGCAAAGCTGCAGTGCCACCAGGATAGCCTTGAACCATCACTTAAGACAGGAAGTGCTCGGAGCCTGAGCCTCAGGTAAGTCATTGACCCACAGGGAATGCAGCTCGCTGCTCTGACAGACATGTATTTTACCTTGGTAGCAACACTAAGTGTTATAGGAATTGTTAAGCTGCTTAGTAGAATACTTGATTTGTCTCAGCCTTGCACCATACTCTGCAAAAAGTAATGTAGCTGTAAAAAACAGACAGGAATCGGGCACATGGCACATCATGTTCTACATACTTGAGTTTTGTTCCTTGTAAAACAAATTTTGCTATTCCAGTCACGTTGACAGAAATAACAGAATGCAGTTGTTCTGTTGAAGAAACACAGATGCTATTTTAACAGAATTCAAATGGGTGATTTTCCCCTCGGCTGGGATGAGAATTTGGTAATATGGGTAACAAGGAACAAAAAAACCTCTTTCACTGTTGCTTACAGTTGAGTCATGAATTGCCCATCTTCCCTGCCTCAATAGGTTGTGTGTGTAGCACTGCCTTACAGGGGCTATTTAAGCATAGCAACACTTTAGTCAGTGTAGGTAAGTCTGGTATTTCATAGTGTGATTACCCTTAGCTGCCATGAATACCAGATTATGTTGTGCACTGTCAGAAAACCTCTCACTCAATAACCCGAGCACATTTTTAATACCACCAGCACATTTACAAGTCTCTCCTCCACACTTACAATCAAACACAACATTTGTCCTCTCAAAAAAAAGGCGTTTAACTCATTTTTCCCCCTCTGTGCAGTGAATCAAAAAGCTAGCGTTTGCTTATTCTCTCCTCCTCTCTCTCAATCAGCAATTTTTCCTTTTGATCTTTTATTCATATGATTAAGTCTGTGTATCACCAGACTGTTCATTCTACATTTCAATATATGATGAGACCATCTTTGAAGTTGGGGTATGCTGCAGTGGAGTCACTTTAGCGAACAACATTTTTTTTTTTGCTTGGCCTGTGGTTTCACCAATTATTGTTGGAATTGAAACACTTTTCATCTTGTTAATTATCCCATTTAAATAGTTTGATCTTAAATGTAAACACACAAACAGTTGCCTGGGTTGTTTGTGGAGCAGTCACTGAAATATTTTCCATCTCAAATGAAAAAAATACAGAAACACTTCCAAGCTTCCCGGCCCATATATTGGCTATGGGTTGTGTCACCCAAAATATGCTATCTCTTTCATAAATACATTTATTTGGTATCCAGTTAGATTCACTATTCATTACATTTTCCTTGTTGCTCTGCCTCTGTGCTCCTCAAATCTATTTTTCCGCCCGCTTATTATAATGCTTTACCCTTGCTCGTCTCCTCAGTCTCTCTTCCTCTTTTTTCAGTGCCAACAACCTCGATTCATCCTCACTCTGCCCTCCTTTTGCTTGTTTGTCCTTCTCTGTCTTTCCCTCTCTCTCCTCAATTCACATCTGTTTCTATCTCTGTCTTGCCTTTATGTTTGTCACCTTCCCTCAATCAATACCTTTAACCCTGGTTTTCTTCAACTCCTTGTTATCCCTTCCCCCTTTCACTCATTCTCTGTCTATCTCTACTATTTCAGACTTTTTCCCCAGGAGATAAAAGGTTTAATGTTTATGAGCAGGCTCAGGCAGCAGAGATCTGATTGAAACCTATATAGAACCTAATGAGCAAAAGGCACACAAGGTGAACTCACATGTAGAAATAAGGCAAAATATAGTGTAATCATATTTTATGAAGCTTTTTTTAGACTAAAGAAAAGCACAAACTAGGTGCACAGATAAATGGATCAGAAATGGTTTTGATGTCGCTTTTTAGCCATATTTAATCTGAATGAAACAATTTGTTATGACTCATGGCTCAGAGTGTTGCCCTGAGCTAAAGTGCTAGCATCAGGCTGACGATGATCTTGCTAGGCATGCCAGTGAAACTGTCGATGCATATTTTTGTCAGTACGGCACCATGTAACCTGCAACAGGATAAGGTGTGACGGTGTGCTTTTTGTCGCAATTGTAAGATCCATGTTACACTACACCACACCATTGCTTCTGGATAAAGTGGGGAAAAGTCTCTCTCTATTTCAAACCCCACCTCTGTCGTTTTCTCTCTTTCTATTTCTGTGCCATTCATCATCCCCAAGCAATGGAATGGACCAAAGATTATCCACATATCATCTGAATTTATCAGAATATAAAATAGTTATGTCAGAAGTGCTCACATGTACACACAAGCGTGATGAATGGATATCTGTTTGGGCTCTGTTTGGGTTTTTTATGCCCTAAATGCCCTTCATCACACATTATTCCATGCCTGTCTACCATCTTACTCACGTACACAGACATCTCCCCATCACCTCTTTCACTTGCACACACCTTCCCAGTACCCCTTGGGTGCTCTAGGTAGCCGACCAAGAGCAATGGAGCAGCAGAACTCAGCAGTGGATTAGCGGCAGTGTGTGAGAGAGGCCAGATTCAGACACATTCCTCTGGGGAAGTCAAGCCAGCTAATCCGACCCCAGTGCTTACTCTATCAACCCCCTACCAGCTGCACTTTGCCCCTGCACACAGACGCACACACAAACGAAATACAACCCAGGCGTGAAGATTTCAACTTAGATTCAGGCCCAGGCATACGGCATCACTGCACGTGTACATGGAAATAGACACATCCCTGAAGGACACGTGTTACATACATAGTCTGACACTTGTATTCACACATGTGCATTCGCTCCCACATACCATACCCATATAAAGTATGCATACTCACATTCACTAACACCTGTCTAAACCTCCCATAAGGCTGCCCCTGGGAAAAACAGGAGACCTTTGGCCATTGTGTAACATTAAACCCATCCCAGGCTTCAGTCCTCATACATGGCCGCTGCTAATCAGAACATGCTGCCCAGATTCACAAGTACAACAGACTGAGTGCCTGAGGGAAAAATAGAGTCAGTACAGTCACTGTAGCTGTCTCACTGGCTGTTTAGTTGGTTGGCTGATTATCTGCCTGGTTAGCTTTTGTTCTTCTCAACGCAGTGGCCAACACATAAAAGTACATTCAACCTGATGTTTGAATGAACATGCCTGCATACACACAGAATGCTCAACCATGCTTGCCACCTGTTTTGAACCGGGTGTGCAAGAGTATATATGTTCAATTTGGCATGCATGAACTGTTGCTACATAGGCACAGACACACACACACACACAAGGATGCACACAAGGAGGACCGGGCAAGAGGCAGTCTGATTGCTCATCAAGCAGCAAGCGAGAGCTGGCGAGAGGCATCAATACAACTGAAGCCCACTCTCCTGGGCCCACCTGTCGATTACAGTGGTAAAGACAAGCTGCCTAGTGCCTCAATCCATTCCCAGCAGCCTCCACTGGGTATGTAGACACCTAAAGAATTCTGATGCCAGGAGGGAATAAGGGACCTTCCACTTCACACTGGCAGATATACGCAATGGTTTGCCTCTGCTGCATAAACCATTGAGATAAACAACTCTTCAGAGAAATGGAGCGAGGATACAAATCTATCGCTCATGTGGTAAGGATTCAGTTTGTAATGGTAGAATGAGATAGATTCATATCAAGCTGTCCACAAAAACATGTCAAATGAGATTTTTACAGAGAGCTACAATACATTTCATTGAGCTTGCAAAGACACAGTAAATACAGAATAAAATGAATTCCTCAAAATACAAAGCCCATAAAGAGCTACGGCTATTTACAGCACACAAATCCCAAATAGCTCTCACAGTATTACAATTATAAATGTGATATTTATCAACATTTGGCCTCCAGAGTTGAATTATGTTTTCTGAATATTTGGCCAGAGGACAACAATCCCATTGCCCTCTGCTGCCTTATAATTAGACAAGATTAGAGCAGGATCAAGCTGTTTTCTCCCATTTATTCTCCGGAGGGAGATAGGGGTGGGAGATTATTCCTGTCTAGCCAACTAACCTTGGACAAAGAACAGAAACATGCAAAAAAGATCATAATCCGGAAAGCAGATTTGTACTTGAATTCCATTTAATTTTCTCAATCTGTTTTCTTTTCTTATACAAACAGTCTTTGTGGTGGGAAATGCTGGCACAAGTCAGTTCCCTTCCTAAAGTGGCCGCAATCACAAGCAGACGCTGTGGTTTAAAGTTTCAGCACCATGGACAGCTCTCATACTGTAAGTTACTGGAAAGCGCCCATTTTGGCTTCTCCTCAAATACAAAGAGAGGCTCGGGGTTAATTTATCAGGTTTCCTTGTGAACCTACCCTCTTGACTTGAAGCTAATAAATCTTGCCAATACTAGGGCACAGAATATTGATTTCTATAGGGATCAAGAATAAAACCCGAAACGCTGTAATTAATTGATTTGAACCTCACCAGATATAGAAGCTCTTCTCAAAGCTGCTGCGCTCAGAAACTTTAATTTGTTGGACTATTCACAAGCTTTACGAATTCAGAGACTATGTTGATGAGGCAAAGCCGTACGTATTAGAATCAACAGCTCCTGAAGAAAGCCTATCTGAATGTGTTACAGACCGGATGATGTTCATTCTCTATGTAATCACGGGCTCTCACTTCACTGCTCCCCCTTTCCTCCCCGTTTCAAAGTACACAGCTCGGCGACTCTTCCAAAGCTAGATGGCAGAAGAGCCCCACTGCAGCTGAGCTGCGCTCTGCTCCGTCATCATCCCATCTTTGCATTGCAAATTGCCCAGTCCCATCACTCCCAATAACGGCTGCGCTCTATCTCCAAAATGAAAATCAGAGTTATGGTGGGATTGCCTACGAGGCGAATTTCTTTCATCAGCTTTCGGGACGGGATGCTGCCTGTCTGAGTCTCACCTAACACCCCCACCCCCGCTCCCCTGCGTCTCTCCCTTCACACACACATAAAGCATATGCTGTCATTAATAAGAGTTCATTTCTTTCTCAGAATTTACATTTTTCCCATAAAGACGTGCCGCCTCCTCCTCCTCCTCCTCCTCCTCCCTTTGCCACCCACACCTCCCCTGTTCTCACTTCACGATTTGTGACCCACACATCATACTTACACAGGACGATCTCTCTCACTGCACCCCCACACCCCTCCCCACCACCAACACCACCACCACCACCACCTTTTCTCTCTCTCATTCTGCGTGGTTCAGTTTCCGATCGATAAAGGCAGCATTCAGATTGTACAGGCTAGGCTCCTCTCCGTCCTCAGCCGGTTTGTAGGCATTAAAAAGGAAAGATGTTGAACAGCAGACGCGAGAGCGCGCCAGCAGAGATGCTCACACTTGATGCCCCTCTTAGCAGAGATGGTTGAGCCCTCGTCCAGGTTGCTGTGGTCCTATCCTAAAATTCAGTCTCGCTCACTTCTCTCCTATCAGCTGACATAGCGCGGCGGGCGGCTCTGCCTGTTTCTCCTCTGAGAAGGGGAAAGGGAACCTACTTCAACCCAACAGAAAGAAAAGAAAGAAATAGGCTCTAGGTTACATGTATTAGTTGTGAACATGAAGGGGATTTACAGAGACGGATACTACGACGGATCTATTGAACTACGGGACATTTTCAACAGGAGATGCGTTAAATGTGGCCGAGGGGACTTTGTTCAAGCAGCCAAGACGATGAGGATTAGGACGGGTTTTGTTTTTTGGAATCTCATCTTTTCACTGATGTTCACTTGTGTGAAAGGTACGAGCCACTGCAGCAATTCTCTCTATTTTCTGATGCGCTTGGTGTGCCCGTGTGTGTGTGTGTGTGTGTGTGTGTGTGTGTGTGTGTGTCTTTACGTGCGTGCGAGAAATCAAAAGCTTTAACGTTACAGACGTGCGCAAAATAGGCTACCACGGTTTACTGGATGGAGTTTTAGGGGTCGCATTTCACCGGTTTTAGCGCTCAATGCAGGCTTTCACTGAGTCTCCCAATAGATATTCTTGCGGTAGCTTCTTCTAATAGCCTACGTGAGCTGCTTTGCTTAGTAGGTTAACTAGTGAATTGTTGAGGCGCAAGTGCATGCACTGCAGATGTCCTATAAGATGTTAAGAGATATTAATTTATTTAGGCTAGAGCTGCCCGCGTTTTCTCTTTTCTGGGTCGAGTTTTCAAGTATTTATGGATGGGATTTTGCGTCAGGCCAGAAATGTTAGTGGAACCATATAGTGGGGGGCTGAGGCAATTAGTAGTGTGGAACCAATTTGTCGACTGGTGTTTATCGGACTTGCCAGTGCAGGCAGGTGTAAGGTGGGCTTGTTAGTATTCCAGTGGCTCTTTCTCACGGTCTGTCCTTTGAATATTCGCTCTAGCTGGTGAGGTAACCGCTGGTTCCATATTTTTTTCTTATACGCATCAACTCGTTTTATTCAGACCAGTAATCATTCAGCACTGCTGAAATTCAACTTTTCTGATGCAGTTTTTTGAATTATATTCATTATATATATATATATACTGACTAGATAAAGCAACACGATTTCTAGACTTTGCAATTAACTGTCTGATCACCTTTGCTTTTCCCCCTCCTTGTTTACCACAGTTATTTGATTCATGGTATTTACATAAAAACTGGAAAAATCAGTCAAAGCAATTGTTGCTCATTTACCTCTCTGCAATCTCCATATAATCATCTGTTGTCCAATGACATTTAAACAACATTTAAAGAAAACCAATAAAAATAAAATCTTGCTTCCTTGCAATGGAAGAGTGTTGATTATAAAAACTGAGCATAAGTGTGTGTGTTTCTGTGTGTGTGTGTGTGTGTGTGTGTGTGTGTGTGTGTGTGTGCGTGTCACATATTTAATATTAGTGTGAAATTCTCACTTCCAACTAACACCAAAGAAAAAAGGTACATCCAGTTCCAAGCCTCAAAATGTTTTTCTTCTCAATTTGTTTCTATGTACGCACATTTGTGTGTATTCAGTGACGTGTGTGCATGGCAAATTATCTGTTGAATGCATGTACTGTATGCATATCTGAGTATGGCCACTCACAGATATCAATTTACATGCAGGTTGTTCACCCTGTGAGTAATTCTCATGTCTGCCTATTGGGGGTGGATGAAATGTGCAGCATGCAGAGTAGCAGCGCCCACCAAGAATGAGCCAAGTAGAGTCGAGCAGAGTTGGGCGCAGGGCTGTTTCATCACCACCCACATTGTGGCAATGTCAAACCTTGAGGCCCCTGCCAATCCTTCTAGTTCTGTTACTTATTAGGAAGCCAGCCAGCCAGGAATTGGGGAAGGAGGGAGGAAAGAAGGAGGAGGAGGCCTTGGTCTTCTTCAGGAAAAGCGCAAAGGAAATAGTGACACAGAGCAAGGTGTGGAGGAAGAACCGTAGAACAGCTGTTGTTCCTCTGCTCTGACAACTGACACAATGTTTGCAGAAGTAAAAAGATCGACTACATTTGGCCTGTGACTCACTTCTCCTGCTAAGATAATGATGAAGCCCTCTATCTAGCAAAGTTTGTACAACACAACTTTGCTAGAGGAGCTTTTTCATATTAGATTATTTTGGAACCAGGATCCTGTGTGTGGGTGGTGCACAGTTTACAAAGTTATCTCAGTCACCTGTCTGATTCTTGGCACTCTTCGGAGTTTAGTGACATGTAGCTACTTAGTTTTGTAATAAATAAAACTGAATAAAAAATAATATAATCTAATTGCAGCGGTCCACTACCAAACAACTGAGGACATCCACTGCAACTGTGTCATCTAATCCTCAGGGAACCTATAAAACTGCTTGACACAAACACAAATTTAGGAAGCTAAATTGCTGGATTTTTCTTTTAAACAGAGTAGTAGACCTAGGCCAAATACAAATTGAATTCTTTTGCACTTATAGTGAGCACTTTGCCGTATCTTCTCTTGAGTACAACATTGCGTTGGCCCTTTTTTCTTATGACAGTCTCACTGCTTCCATTTGTCAGACAACGATCAGTCAACTTCACAATGAGGAAGCGGTCTCAAAGCCGATAGTATCCCATTCTTATGACACATCATTGTGTAAGCAGTGGATAATATCACGTGAGAGAGCATTGGTGATCTCAAACTATAAGTGACGACAATCCAGATTGGAGTCGTGGGTACAGCTTCCTCGATCTGCCTTTTATATCGTTTATTATAAGGATATTTCTCATTGAAACTGATTAATTTTATGTTGCTTTACAGTTACACCTTTATATCCATTTCAAATGGTTCTTGCAAATCAGATAACACTCAAAAATTCTGCTTCCATTGTTTAAGACTTCTTCATACCAGGCAGTCCTAGAAGTCCTGATAAGGAAAAGCAGGAGGGGACCTAATCTTCATGGGAAGTTGAGGGACACCACAGGAGAGGACAAACATAGCACGCAGGCACAAGCCGGTTTCCCGCATTGACATTAGCATGTCAAATGACAGTGAACGATTAATGATAGTGAACAGATTGTTGAAAATTGTCCATCTGTTGTGTCCCACCACTTCTGTTTCTTGTGATTACATTGTATCTTGCAAATGTCCTTCTAGCTTCCACATTTTGTCAAAATGTAGTAGTTGTTGTTATTTTAAAATTTTATAACAGGCAGTTTCTAATTGCTAGTAATCAGGTGGGTTCTGCACAGACAGTAATCTGGCCACTGAGCCCTTGATGAAGACTTTCTCTCAATGTGATTATGTAAACAGGCTGGAAAGGCTGCTGGGGCTAATCAGGATTACAATTTGTCTGTGTAATTATACACTATCTACAGGGAATTTGGGGCATTATCCCACTGCCCCTCAGGTTCTTGATCTCCACAACAGCTGAAGAAGAAGAGCAGAAGTGTGAGAAAAAACAGGACAGCCTCCAGAAGAATCACCTGGAACTGGAAGGAACAGTATATCATTTTCCAGGATACAGGAACTTGGACTAGTAACAATTTTACTCCATGGATTCCTGATGCCTCTTTTAGTGCTGACATCCCACTGGATAGCCTTAGCAGTGTACCAAAGTACTACTCAGCTCACCCACTGGCCTCTCGCCCATGGCTTGAGGCCTGGGCCAGGCTCTTAGATGTTGCTGACAGGTCCCGGCGAAGGTTGGATATAGTTTGCTGGTTCTGATTAAGTCAGTTCTTCTCAGGTATCAGTTTTAATATAAGCAGTACTCTTGGGGGAGAGGGATTGGCAATATCTTGTCTTCAGGAAGAAAAATAGCTCACCGTTTGTTGAGATTAAATGTAATAGGCTGAGGAGAGGCTGCTTCCAGAGTCAAGGCTACAGATTCAGGTGGACTGCCTGCTGCACCTCAGGTGCCGTTTTCAGAGGGGATTAAACTCTGATAACTGTCTGGAGGCATATTCGCTGATAAAAATGTATGCATTTATTGGGCCTTCTCCATACAGTGGTTCAGAAATTTGCAATCACATTGTCGGGGTATATTTATGCAAAAACTGTTTACTAACAGAGGGAATGTAAATACAACAAAGCATTTATTTTAAGTGAGATGTAAATAATAAACCAGTAACTACACTACACATCTGCATAGAATAAATAAAATGTTCATTGAAGCAAAAAATAAAAAATAAAATACACACAACTGGATAGTCTTTCATTAATGTTGTTAAGAACTGAATCCACAGTACACTATATTTCCAGCATATTCACTTTATAACCTGTGACCATGGCATACGTAACTCCGTGAATATTCCTTGGCATTGACGGCCGCTGCTGTTGTTTGTGTTTCTGGCTGTCGACTGGATTTTTGATATGTGACAGGAGAGCAGGCAAAGGCGAAGCATGGTCAGGGAAACAAAGTGTGGCGATGTGACGGTAATTGAGGAGGTCGACTGCTTAGTGGGATTGCTGTGACTCCACAGCATATTTCAACAGCAATTAAACTGATAGGTGAGGATACCTGTTTAGACTCTTAACTACGCTGCTTTGCTATCAATGTTGAGGACTGACGCTAGGGATTTCATATTCCATCTAGTTAGAAATAGACCTGGACAGCTAGACCTTACGGTCTCAGTTGCCTGTGAGATGCTCTCAGGTCAGCAGCTTAGGAAATTATTGATTTCTTCATGAAATTATACATTGCTGGTAATTTAACTTTTATTTCAAAGTTGTTGTTTTTTTTTATGTTTTTAGCCTGTTATGTAAGGGAAAAAAGTAGCTAAAATATGTTCTGTGTATATCAGTGTATTTTCAACATGTGAGAAAACACATTAAGGTTTCTGCTGAATCATTGATTCACTTATCATCTGATTTTAGGCTTCCATGCTGTGGTCATTGGCCTTTGGTCCTGGCCTGTGTTGCTGCATTTATTAAAGCACTTATTCATCCATCATTGTCCATTCTCTGTTTAAAACCAGATCTGATTTTGGTCATAATCAAGGATGTGCAGTGTCACTGATGCGAAGAGGCTGAACCCAAGCCCAGCCAATATCATCGAATTGCACTGGCAGCAGTTTTAGACTTGCAGTTCCAGTCCAACCTGTGGAGTCTGAAAGCAATGACAGTAGCAGCAGGTTAGAACTGACAAGGAAATAGACAAAGAAAGTAATAGCTTCTTTATTGTGACACCTACAGACAATGAGTGCGACAACTGTAGTGCTTTTTGGTGCCTTTTAATATCTGCTCTGTGTGTGTATGTTTTTTTTTTTTTTTACAAAACAAGCATATTTTCTACTGAACTCCAGGAACAGTATAGTTCACATTGCTTCTGTGTGTTTCTTCTAATTGATTAGTCAATCATCAGAAAATTAATTAGCAATTACTTTGATAATCGCTTTAATTATTTCTCAAGAAAAAAATGCCAAACATCTGCTGGTTCCAGCTTCTCAAATATGAGGATTTGAAGCTTTTCTTTGGACAGTTAGTTGAATAAAACAAGACAAACAACATATTTGAAGACATGGGCTGTGGGAAATCAATTTTCACAATTCTATAGACAAAACGATTAATCAATAATGAAAACAGTCTGTAGTTCATCCCTAACTTGAGTCTTATTAAAATTATTATCTGTCTACAATATAATTGCATATATTGTATATAATTGTTATTTTTGCTACTTAATACTTTACCTGGATTTTATGATGGTCTGCTAGCTGACAAACCCAAATGTTAAGAACAGGTTATGGATGTTTAGAAAGGGAAAAACATTTCAATGTTTTACAGCCACAAACTGTAACAATTGTATATGATTGTATGTGATTTAATTATTGTGATTATTATTTATTTATTTATGTTATCTAGGTTGTACAAATCTTTAATGGGAAACCAACAAAACACAAACACAAAAAGCAAAAAAAAAACTGCAGTTGTAACTCTCCAGGAGGTGCAGCTATTACTTTCTTTACCTGTAGGTGGGGAGATCAACATGTCTATACATCCACAGAGCTAAACTCCTGCCACCATTACTTTTCTTTCCTACAGGTGGTGAAGATAGAATTGCTCTAACAATTTCTGAAAAATCTGCAGCCAGCGAAATGTTAATAAAGTGTTGTGATTGAGTTTGAAGTGAGTTCCAATGAGGCGCTTTGTATCTAAAAACATGCCCGTGAACAGGCTGTTAACTGAAAGAAGGTGTTTACTTGGAAAGTGAAAATCAGTCGAGTATTTTTTCAGCCTCAGTGGTTGTCTCTAGATAGAAAAAGACAGATTATTGTTCTGTGCTTTCTTCCTTTTCCTTTTTTGGGGAAAGTGAAGAGTTGATGTTTGTTTGTTTGGAAGATTGGAGGCTAGAAAGACAGGCGTCCTATTAGATGTGTTGCTGGCTCACAGTTTTGTGTTGTACAGCAGCTCTCACAGTGGTGGCCTGGCATCAGGTGCAATATGGCTCAGTAGCACTTTGAGGAGGTATTGGTGTCTAGCCATGAAATACTGTATCTGCTGGGAAGTAGCTAAAGTACCAGCAGCCCGCAGATGTCGAGAAACAGTTATTATACTTGGCTCCGTAGACACACAATGTCTGTTATTTCCTTGTTGCAAATGGTGTGTGTTTGGTGTATGTACTTGTGCACGTGCCAGCTGTGTTTCAGTGTGGCAGTGTATTTGATTTTAGTATTTTTCACCTCAGTGGTTGGCAATTTAAAACCACCGAACAGAATATTTCAGAGCCCTTTTCCAAATTGCAGTGACACACTCATGAGGTAATAGTCATTCTCTAGAAAGCCTCTTTTCTGTTTCTGTTGTATGGAGGCCATTTCCCTTTCATCAAGCATGCAGGCAAGCATGGTGAGGGGCTGCGATTATGCACATTCTATCAGTATGAATTGTGAAGGTGCAGCACAGCCATGCAGATACAATCCTTCTCTTTGGGGACATCAATTTAAGATTTTTGTCTACTAAGGTTGCTGCCTAGACCCTAGCAGTCATCATTGTTTTATTCCTGGTTGTGCTGATGAAAAATAATTTTCTCTTCCATCCACATTTTATGTTTGTAGCTCAGAGTACAGCTTGTCATTGATCTAGAGAAAAGTGCTTGGATTTCTAAAAACAAAATTACCACTAAATATAACTCCTAAGTGCTGCAGCAGCTCTGATTTGATACGGTGCAGACCCTGAAGATTCATGATCTGAAAGGTGTGACAGCAGACAGGCAGCAAAGGGTTTATTGTTTTTTTTCTCTGCCTAGTTTCCTCTTATCAATGGTTTTGGTCAATGTTCAGCATAATCCATCATTTTAATTTCCTTTGCTTTTCCTGTACTTTAGTAGTTCCAATACTCACCACTAAAAGGGAGTGTTTATAACTGTTTCTCTTTGTTGTGTTTTGTGAGGTGTGTTGATACGTTGCAGCGAATGTAGTCTACCAGGATGTTTGCTGACCTTTGTCTTGCTTGGTAAGGGCTCTATCTTTCCAGTCAGTGCTCTGTAACCAAGCCCCGCTGATGGATATCTCTATATTGGCTGACTCACCTTTAAGGTCAGGTGCAAATCAATGCAGGTTTTTTTGTACTTCAGCTTTGATTGCTAGGAGTGGTGCTGTGGCCTCTCCCTCTGTTTGTGATTGGCCATCATCATGAACAATGATGAAATGCCATCCGGAAGAAGAAGTGTCCTTGACTGAGCATACACTACAGTCAATCGCGAGGAAATGTGCGTTTCAAGCTGAGGGAGAAAATAATACATGCCAAAAATAAGTCAAGAAGAGGAGCTTTAAAGCGCATAGCTCAGTAGGCTTGTGGATGCTGGGCTTGTTTGAAGAAAGATACTGTGATGTATGAAGGGTGAAGGCAAAATACTTCTCATGCATAGATCGACTCGTGATCCAAGTGGTGTTCAAAGCAAGGCTCATTTCTCTCTAAAAGACTGAAATTGTGCTTTTTTAAAAGTATTTCTTAGTGATTCATGTAATCAGTTTTGACCACATTGCTGTGACTACACACTGCATGAGAATTTGCATACAGTTGATAGTTGATAAGCTAAATCATTCTGCAGTCACTATTAATTAAGCATACAGTATATTTATAAATAAGTATATATATTACTTTTTCTATAGTACATTTCCGCAAATATATCTATATGACTCAGAGAAAAAGGCGTAAGGGCATATTATGGTCTGTATTTCAACTTACACTGTTGCTGTCAGAGATTCTTAATCACTCTTATTAGAAGTCTGCGTTTATTTTGAAGACTTTGTTGGGGACTCAGCTGAAGGCTCTACTTATCTTTTGAAAAAGAAACTACCTGGTGCATTTGCTGTTTAAATAGCAGGCACAGATTAAATAGGCACAAATAATCCTAAAAGTAGCTTAAATACAGTACTAATAATGTAAATTACACAAAATAACTTCATTAATGATTCCATTGTGCAGTAGGAAAGCACTCAGTGAGGAGGTTTTTAAATAGAAGTGTAATTGGCCTTGAAACATAAACATCTCATCAGTGTGTTAGAGCTCAGAGACAAAAGGAACGAGTCCACCTCTACTTCCTTTGGTTTCCAAGCTTTTATTATTTTTTTTAAGTTTAAATATTCAGGTGTGTCTGATAATGCAGACGCTCAGGAGGTAAAGCATGTTGGCCATTAGTCTATGGTGGCTCAATCCCTGTAAACTTGTTGAAGCATCTGCCAAATGACTAATGTAATGTAATTATACGTTTCTACACTGTAGACTTTTCAAAGTGGAGTCCCTTAACAGCGTCTAGTAGACCTAGCCTTAATGTCCTTACAAAGACAAGTGCAGCTGATGTCCTCTCACTGCTTTGTTTGTCCACGCATCACAGTGATGTTTCTTCTGAAGAACCCATGAACAAACAGTCTTTGATATATAATGCATCAGTGGTGTTGCTTTCCAGATGGTTACTCTTCACAACTAACTGAATTTTGAAATCTATGGTTTAAAAAAAAAAGTCACTTTGAGGAACATATGTACTGTTGCTCCATTAATGCATGAAGTTAACACTGAATGGTGCCAAAGGAGGGCGCTAGAACATTTCTCTAATTGCCAGTACATTGAATGCCATTAATCAAGGAACAAAAAAATTTAATTTCAATATTACTCTGATTGCTTTCTAAACTACAGGATTTTGTTAGATTAGATAAACTTTATTGTCTCATAGGAATAACAGTTTTGCACACACAGGCTGCCACATAAACTGGGGATAATAGACAGTCGATAATAGACAAATACAGCACAATAGATGGCAGATACATTCAGCACACTTTAAGGACAATGTAGCAAATGGCAAACAATACATTTGCCTAACTAAATGCTGCAGTCTTCCATCAGAATTCAACAGATTTACTGCCGTGGAAGAAAAAGAGTTTGTCTTGCAGTTAAATCTGTCCTGTGGGATCCTGAAGCAACTACCTGAAAGGAGCAGGTCAAACTGTGACTGTTTATTTTCCAAGCCTGTTTAATGATAGTCTGCTCAAAAATAGTCAATTGGGACGGGCAATCTCTCATACCCATCAGCAATCATCCATTATACAATGATATGTTTGTCACTCAGAATAATTTGGAAGGCAGTACATGACTCCTCCTTCCCTCTGCCTGCTGCACATAATCATTTCTCTTTATGGCCCGACCACAACTCTGCATTAATGGTCGAAGACAACATATTGGCAGCTTACTTGTTTAGAGGGCACCTATCCCTTCAAACTCTAGCGGACCATGTACCGGAAAGCCAAACTGTCTCTCATTTTCTTCCATGCTTAAAGTAAACAGTAAATACCCTATTTAGCCTGCAACAAATTCTATAATAGGATACCCGCTATGATGCATAATGTATTTTTTTAAAATCAATCTTATTTGCCATCCACACAGGGAACCGTACTGTGGTTCATTAACTGCTTCAGTCGGCCCAAAATCTCTGTATTCACAAAGAAGAGAGAATCTCATTCAGTAGTCTTGTTTCACACTTCACATTAGCGAGAGGCTCTGCCAGGCCAACAACACATATAAATATGCATGTACTCACAGGTAAACACGCTCATACAATTCAAACTGACAAAGCGACAAACACCTTCAGAAGTCTCATCGGTGTAGGAGACAACTGCGATTTTCCTGTCTGTGTTTTGCTCAGCGAGTATAACAATCATTTATAAGCATCAAAGGTGTGGTGCAGTGAAAAGGTGGTATTTGTGTGTATATATCCAAAAGGCCAGGGGTAAATGTAACTATTTGAGGAACAGCTGGGACCGTTCTTGTGCTGTCTGTCATCTAGCCTGGCTGCCTGCTGAAGCCCCTGTTTGTGCCAGACTTGTGCGTTATGATACTAATTCATATTTCTGAACTGCATTTTCCCCACTGTGCAATCACAGCATGCTGTTAATTTGGTTTCTCATCACAATTTATGGTGGTTGTTGCAGCGTGGCTCTTACATGGGGTCGGAGAAAACCCTGGGGAGTGCGTCTTACAATTGAAGTGATGGTGGAGGTCAGAACCGGCTACTAGGCAGTGACAGTGGAATTCAAGGAAGACATACTGTAGATGTAGGTGGTGAATGGATTTAATGTCCTCTCTCCTGTACAAGAGTACAAGACATGTTGTCACATTTTCCTTTGAAGTACCGAGATGAATGTTTACAATGTTCTTTTTATAGATACAGCATTTATGGAGATGGTAGTGCTTAACATATTACAAGCTTACATGAAAACCACCATTGAAAAGGGGGATTCTAATTCATAATGGATAGCTTATAGAAAAAAATGGAAAGACAAGGAGGGCAATTGGGGGGGGGGTGAAGGGTAACGAATATGAGAGGCAGAGTTGCAGAGCAGGGAGGGAGAGAGGGATAAAGAAAGGGAGGGAACATTTGGCTGAAGAGGCAGTGAATGAAAAAGGTGAGTGAGACGAAGAGAGGACGAGAAAAGGAAGAGGCGAGGGAGTTGCAGGGATAATAAAGGATGAAAGGAATACATAGATCTGAGAAGTAGAAAGAGGCAAATAGAGAGAAGCGGAAATAGGAACATAAATATCTTGGCAATGAGCATCTGTTCCGTCATCTTCAGGACATCAGAACAATCAGCCACGCAAACAATGCAGAGCAGTTCACACACAACATTACTCTGAATGTTTGCTACAACAGCCATCTAATGCTTGACAAATTGTGAAATGTTTCAGGGACTAATAGAGCCCCTGTCCTTGCTGTAGTTCTAAACTCTGGGTGATAAAAGACAGACTCAAATTAAAGCAATAATACTTGAGTTGAAATGAGTTGTGTGGGTCTTTTTGTGGCCGAGCCCAACACAAGGTTTAAGGGCTTCTCTCTGTGCTCTGTAGGATTGCAAGGATTGCTTCAGGTTTATGTTATCCTACAGCGGTTGCATTTACAAAATTGTGTGGTAATCTCACCGCAACTCAAGTCTAGTTTACTTGACTTGCACTCATGGTTATGTAGCAGGGATTAAAACTGCAAGTCTCTGGCTTCATGTATATTTTACTTGGCAGTTTTAACAGCAGCACGCACATCAAGTCAAAAGAAGTGTTAGAAGTAAACTTTCCTTCGTAGTTTTTAGTATAGCCATATTCCATAAAATCAGGCATCTCACAAGAAACTGATTTTAAAAAATAATGCTCAAAAAATCAAAGCAACAGGAAGCAAAGAGCTCTCCTTATTTTTAATTGTTAGTCCCAAAACACTGAATCCTATATTTCCCATAATGCAACCAAATAGCATATGTCATAAGAACCCCACTGCCTCCTAAAAGGCCTCTTCTTTAAAACCCCACAGCTCCAGTAAGTAACACAGACTTCAGGTTTTTATTTTCACACACTGGAAACTCCCTCCAGGCCCTAAAAAGGTTGCACTTTCCCTTTAAATAACCCTATGTTTTACATATTACAAAAGTTAACAAAATATGTTTTTGTTTCTCCCACTTTTACTGTTGGATATTTAGTACAATTGAATCCTCTTAGGTTACACTAAAATTAAATATTGGACAAATGTATTCATAATTATGTTCATAAAAATGGAAGTGGTGACTTCCTAAGATTAATAATTTTTTAACAAAAATAGTTGTTATGCATTTCCGCCCTCATAATTTTCTGATTCTCCTGCTTTTTAATGAAGTGAATTAAATCTAAACTGTAACTACAACAACAACTGCAGGTGGGCTCACCGTCAGTAATGGACATGTCCTCCTCAAAATTATTTTTCAAGACCATTTTAAATATTCAGTGTGGGTGTGGATCATTCTGTGTTGCCTTCAAGTGCTCTTCATTAGCTCTAACTTTTCTTTTAAACTGTTCTGCATTCACCGGGGATTTTAATTTGCTTTTAGTTTGAAACACAAGCAAATTGTAGCTGTAAGGAAAATATGTTGGTTGTTTTCTTGGTGGCAACTTTTTAAAAAAGAAAGTAATGTGGATGAGGCATCTAACAGAAAGGCCCTATTTTGGTTTATTGAGTTCAAGAATGTATGGAAGTAAATGATCAGTAATAGACAGAAACATGCAACATGTTCAAACCACCAATAAATAGGACATATCACAGGAGTTGTTGGTCAAACATGCTGTCAAACTGGGATTATTCACTTGTCATCAAAAATCCACCACAGTCATACTCACAAATTTGTTGGATCAGAGAAGATGGCTGTCCTGGTAATTAGGATATTCCCGAGAGCACTTGAAGGCAGTGATAATGCACCGTGTCACAGGTTGGATCATGTTGACCCTGTAGGTGGCGCATCAGTGCAGCAAATTTGCCATGATTACCCTGTTTGCTCAATGGTGGCGGAAATAATTTCAACTTAGACATGCGACAAACCTTGGCAGGAATTTTTACCCACTGAGGGAGCAGAGCAGCAGCTCATCATCAGACACAACATCATAAACCTGTATGGGCCTAATATTTACTGTATCTATAACTATATCTATAAACAGGTCAGGCCACTTGATCACTGGATACAGGAAGAGTGAATTGGTCTAGGGGGGCAGGTCAGTTATCTGTACAACGGGTGGAGATATACTGTACTGTCAGGGACCCCTGTGAGTATAATATCCTGAAGGTGTTGCAAGATGTAAAGATTGTGGAGAAATGTTCCAGAGGATTATCATGTTTGTGATAACAGAGTTGTTTTTTGGGAAATATAAACAGCTGCCAGGCTTTGTCCAAAAATAATGAAACAGCTTGACAAGAGTGAAATTAATTGTCAGTTGGTCCCAGAGTTTAACATTTTGACTGTCATGCTCACATCCGTTTATAAAACGGCGTACATATTATTGGAGGAAATTACTAATGTTTGTTCAGTTAGAGGACATTTGAGTTGCTTAGCTGCCAAGTGTTTTGCTTTCTTCCCATACTGCAGTGCGTGTGTACGGCTAATACTATGCAAAACATCCTTTACCTATCGAGTGTGAAAAGCTAATTACACTAGGAGTAAATTGTGGGGAGTAAACCATGAATCTTAATTAAGTTCGCATTTCATTAGACTACAAGATAGCCTCAAATAAAATAGCACTCTTTCTTTTCTTTGACACAGTGTGTGTATGAGAACATATTCATACATTGTTTATGTAAGTGTGGGTGTAAACTGGATATGGAAGTGTGGAAGAACACTGTATTGGTAATGTGTACTGTGAATGTCTGTAAATGAGTGACACAGATTATGTTTGTATGTGTGTTTAAGTACCTGTGGCACATTTGCTCATTTACACAAACAACCACGAAGGTTAGCCAAGCAATCACATTATTGTAGTTTTGACAATGATGGTATAATGCTTAACCTAATATGTCAAGGGTATTGATTTCCAGCAAGCCAGTGCAACAAGGTGCAAAGATATATCTTGTGTGGGCTGTGAAACAGAGCGTTAAGGGCTTGTGGCACCAAATTGGAAGACCTTGCTTGTTGCTTGTGTCTGGGGATTTCTAACCCAATGTAAAGAAGTGGGCAGTAATGATACATCACAAGCTTTTTGTTCGATATAACATTGAAAAACATCACTGTAGTCCTCAATTATGTATTTTTCTTCCATTATTACAGCACTAGGTGCTTATTATTTTTTTTATTTGAAGGGGAACTGAAAACATAAATGGAAAACAAGATACTTGGCTCTTATTCAGCTGGGTGCCAGATTTTCCTCACAGCTTCTGCCAACTGAGAACAGTGTGGCTTTTTCAAACAATTTGTTCTCAGTTGACTAAATATTGCACCTGACCTTTAAAGCTTAGGGTGGTTAATGTTGGCGAAACTAGCATGAGATGGCTAGATTTTGAAAGCATTCACCCAAATAAATCCCACCCCTTCTCTTCAGGTCTCCCTCCAAAGCCACTCCCCCCAACACACATTAACATGCAGTGCCTGACTACTGCTGGAGTCCACAAGAGAGTGTTAGGGAGAGGAGCACCAACTACCTTGTGTCTCATTCATATGTAGCTCTACATACTGCATAGTTGAAGAAAATAACCAATTCCCCCCAAAACAAAACAAACCAGACCTGTCCCTCAGTTCTTGCCATTGTTTAAAAGTCCCACCAATGGTGACTGGTCTGGTTTTGACCTATTACTTTACCAAAACGTTTTGTTTATAGCATTTTCTACTTCTGTGCTCATTTTCCTGCTTTGTTTAGCAGTGCAAACAGTTGTAGGTACTATGAATTTTGACTGGTCCTTCTCTGCAATTCTTGTACGACTAGCTCGGTAGCTTTAGCAATATCTGCCTGGCCAGCTTGTGGAAAACTCATGTGCAATGAGTGCAGGGTCCAAATGAAATGATTGGCTGGACTTATTACAGACCTCTGACTGCTACAGATACCGATTTTTCTTTTTTTTTCAGAGAATGTAAAGAAAAAATGTCAACAAATATAACAAAAATACTTCTGAACATCACCTACCCCAGCTTTAAGGGGTGCATACAGTTGTTAAGCAAAATTAAGAATGTAGGATTTTTGCAATTTACTTTTTTTTTTCTATGTGCATTTGATAATAACTTTGTGTTTCCTTTCTTTTCAGGTTTTATCCATACTTGCGGAGGCACTTTAAAAGGGAGAAATGGGACAATAGAAAGCCCCGGGTTTCCATACGGATATCCAAATGGAGCGAACTGTACCTGGGTGATTGTTGCCGAGGAGGGGAACAGGATTCATATAGTTTTTCAATCTTTCGCTGTGGAGGAGGAATATGACTTTTTATCTTTGTACGACGGGCATCCTCACCCGGCCAACTTCAGGACGAGGTAAGGAAGCGGCCCTGAAGCCATGCACCTTGAAGGCAGTGTTTGAAGGCTGGCAGGCAGGGACAGAAAAGTAAGAGGGAGAAAAGCCTTCCATGATTACTGCTGACGGAAAAGTTCATGTTTAATGTACATATGACAAAGACTGCTGTCAGGGAGGTGTCAGTCATGTCAGCAGTAGTGTGTGTGGATTGTAGAGTCTGCTCTCTCTTGACACGGTTTTGTGCAGTGTTGAAATGCCATCACAAAACTGTAAAAGATTCAAATTTGGATTTTACATGTGAAAAATTAATTTAGACTTCAAATGTAACATATTAGAAGTATGTGTGAAATATTATTAATAAGGACAGTTATTTCTTATCAGCAGTAAAATAAAAGATAACAGTGTGGGATTCAGTTCAAGCACAAGGTACAGGACAAAAAAGTCAGAGAAAAACAATTTATTTCATTCACAGCAAAGAAACCCATCAACCTGTAAGCTCTAAGCAGAATCCCAAGCCTTTATTTCTGAATGAGCATGCTGCGCTGGCTTCAGTGATGCATGGGTCAGCTCAGTAGCCACTATCCTTTATTCAGATGCTTCACTGGAGGATTCAGAGGTAGAGAAAAACATGAAAATCAAACACAAAGATTTGTCCTTGTTTACTTTAGTCACTGAACAGGCAAACAACTGTTTACTCTGTGTGCTTTCTGCATTCTCACTAAAGCCTGAGGTTTGACTGGTGTGGGAAGGTTTTTCTATGATTCATTTTTAGAATTATATGGCACTCCCCTGTGTTTGATTTTGACTGTAAATTCAGTATCGTATTAAGTATTGTTCAATATTTTATAAAGAAAAATTGATGGTGAGATGACAGTCTTTCATTTTTGAAGTGGAGGCTCATTGTACTGAACAGACATGTAAGCTATCATTAGGGATGGACATAAGACGCTGCTCCCAGTGCATGGATAGACACATAAATACAGAAGGGTAAGGTTTAAATACAGACAGTTTCAGTAAGAGAACACCATTATTGAGGGATATCGTGAGACATACACTGCTCAAGCATTTTGATTAATAAATGATTTGATTCTTCTTCTTTTGATTATTTACACTATTACTGACACAAGCTCAATCAAACCTTGCAAACTGGTTCAATTGTATAGGCCATAAGCCAATCGTCATTGACTTGCCTGTTGTAAAAAATCCTTAAATATATAAATCTTTTGGCCACATTATATGTCTGATTCAGAAAGTGTCCGTACTGCAGCATTCTCAGGATGTTATGTTTCCTGCCTTCTCAAATGAATCACACTTTACAGAATCATTTTGTGTTTGGATTTCAAAGGAAAAAGCCACAAAGGTTTCACATTTTCCTTGTCAAACCAAATTGCTCAAAATAAACCCATTCTTTATAGATAAGTGTGCTGTGTATTATGAAAAGATTATCTCTCGTCTGAGCTGGTAGAGGAATGAGGATACACACATCAGCTTTTAAACCTGTCACAAGCTTTTTTTTCTTCTAAAGGACATCTTAGTGTCTGATTATCTACTTTTATTCACAAGCATGCTCCATCAGAGGTGAGAGTGGGGTCCAGCATTTCTCCGTGAAACACTCAAAAAGACAGTGCCAAAATTATATCTCCAGGCCCATTTATGGTTCTCAACGTCCGTGGAAGTGGATCGAGGTCACATGCTAATACAATGGAGGATGTATAGCAAAGAGTGGCAATGACGGGGAATAATTCAAAAGCTGAATCATTGTTGATACTTCAGCAGCTGAATCACTTTAGATACTTAAAAGATTATGTTGCATAATACTGTTTCAAGGTCAGGCTTGTGAGAGGTTTGCCACCATGCTGACTACACGTCACTTAATGATCTCACATATATAACTCTTGCCACAAATATAGTTAGCCTCAACTTCTAACGCTGTGTGCCAATGAGCAATTATAGAGCAAATCCTGACATTGCCATGACTTTACTTTCATACTGTACTCTCTAGAAGCTTGTTAAAGTATTGACAGTCTTTGCTTTTTTGCCTGTTGCTGTACCAGTGCAGTCATTGTTTATTTAAGTACCTTAAATTGAGCCAAGCTGAAATATTCTGTGTTGTAATTGAACCACAACACATTGGCTCAAACCCTGTGTTATAAACAGAGGCCATTGTCAGTAATTTGAGTTTAATGCCAATATAATGGCACTAGATCACCATCATCAAGTTATGTCATATGTCACGTGTTGCTTCCATAAAAATATTGGTTGTTAAGTATAACTAGTGTTGTCACAATGCCAGAATCTTTACTTCAGCGCCAATGATATCTTTCAAATTGAGGGATACGTTTAATCTGTGTACAATTTTGACAAATTTGCTCATTCACAAGCCATGAAACAGTGTGTATTTATGCAGTAGGTGTGTATCACCATTAGTATCAGCTGCAGAATATATTCATAATTATGGTTTGCAAGTGTTCAAAAAAGAGTGAGCAAAAGAGACAACCCATTCATGAAGAAGGAAATGTACTCCTTGAAGTCCCCATACTACATTAAAGATTAAATGCCAAAATATCCCATTATTTATGAATGCAGCACAAATGTCCCACACTCTGACAAACACGCAATCCGTCATCACACAGTGAGCTGCACACCTGTGTGAAAGACGAGGATGGAGATGAAGCTTCGCCTGTATGAGTAATATTAGTAAGTGCTTTGTCTAATTGTTATCACTTTATTCTCTTTGTTTTCATAATTAGGTCCTCAAACTGCTCAAACTAATGTTAGTGGCTGTAGGTTATTTGCGAACCAACGCTAGGGAACGACAAACTTACGCTATCTTGCAAGTGCGAAAAGCTGAGCGCCATTTGTTTGTATGAATGCTGGACACCATTATTGATAATATCGACTAGGGACATGAATATCAACGTGGCAGAAAGATTAGCATTATCCCCGCGTCTGCAAAGTTCATTTAATTTCAGAGCAGCTGTAGGCTACGTACCATTCATTTCAGTACCCTGGTTTAGCACTGTAGATAATGGCTTACTGAAGCACCAGCCTTAATTAATGTCATCAGGTGCACCTGTGATTTCTTTGATGTGACGTCAAAATATCTCACGTGAA
Source organism: Dicentrarchus labrax (assembly GCF_905237075.1). Taxonomy (NCBI): domain Eukaryota; kingdom Metazoa; phylum Chordata; class Actinopteri; family Moronidae; genus Dicentrarchus; species Dicentrarchus labrax. Next base: position 18,802,073 of record NW_026136707.1, on the reverse strand, counting down.
GTGATGTTGCTGCTGCGATGCGTCAGAGTGGAGACCTTTTTATTATGAGAAGAATTACACATGATTGATTTGAGAGGTTTTCTTGTTTTGTGTTATTTACCAACAGCTTACTGGAAGTGTGTGTGTGTGTGTGTGTGTGTGTGTGTGTGTGTTTGGTGGGGGACTAAATATCATGAGCACCTTACAATTTAGTGCAATTCACGAATACAATGTGTGTTTTTGTGTAAATATTGGACAAAAGTATATCGATAGGGACGTGAATACCAACGTTGCAGAAAGATTAGCAGTAAAAGGAGAGAGAGAAATGAGTGCTTGAGAAGAACTAGTGCAGGTTTAAATATAGAGCAATATAATCTTCTAGAGGAAAATAAACTGGGTTCAACCAGAAAAGAAACACTGACCAGAGCGTGTCAGAGAGGGTCACTTCTTTTAGTCAGTAGATGGCATAGTTAGTTTTGTATTGGTTCATGGGCATAATGCGCAAAAATGGATTATAAAATAGGTCCAAACTATGCAACAGTTTGTTATGTTGTTACTATATTTATCTCCGTTGAGCTGCCTAAGTTCACTTCTTCTACTATACAGTTAAAGTTGCCCATTCAGTGACAGCTTGAAAAGGTAGATTTTGGTTTAAATACAGTATAGGTAAAAAATAACTGCAGCTGCACTGGTGTGTGAATTCTTGGACAGAAATAGGCAGGCATGCTGTCAGAAGTGGTTGTATCATTGGTTTGTCTGTGGTTGTCTGCTTGGGTTTAGACAGGGGTTTAGATTAGTTAAGGTTAAGCAGCCAGGACTGCTGACGTGCTTCTTCATCCAAAGTAATCTTTCACATGTTACATGCACAAACTAGACCGCAAAATCAATTGACTCTACTGTGGTTAAAAAAACAAAACAAAACAGTTATTGGGTTTTCCACAGAGGTTTTGAATGTTTTGTGAGTTGATGTTTATAATGGAATTATATTTTTAAGGATTTAAAAATTTATAAATTAAATCATATTTCTTAAGTCATCATAAGTCCAGTTTTAGTTTTTAACCATGTCTGGAAATATGGTGTAATGTTTCTTTTCAATCCCTTTGTAATTAAACCATTGCATTCTACCTATTACAACATTAGGTTTTACATTTTCTTTCTTTACTTGAATTTTTTTAAGTTAATCTCTGCCATTATATTACATTAAATTTCCTGGTCATGGTTGAGTTTCTTTTACTTGTTGCCAATTGAAGAAATAGTTTAATTTAATGGTGATATGATTGCAGCGGTGCAGGCTTTCCCCTGGCTCCATGTGCTGTTGTGATGTGGATGGAGGCCTGGGAGGGTTAAAACAGGTTCTTACAGTTGATTTCAAGCTAAACATGTTATCAGTTGGTCACTGTTTCAAACTGATTAGTGAATGTCTGTGTTAGTGTTGGGCCTGTTTATTCTTGTTGACATGTTTGAGAATATGAATGGCTGTTTGCTTCCAGCTCTTCCTTGGAATGACACAGGAAAAGGGCAATACTTGTCTTGATTTGTTTGGTTAGGGTTTGATGTTCATCCAAACGGCAGTAAGCGCTTGCAGCTACCAACCTGTTGAATCTAAAATTAATTAGGACATATTCTGTGGATGGAAGAATATTACTAATTACTAATATTACTTTGAGCCAAAGATTATGGATATTATGTGTAATTGTAAGGAGAAATGAAGATAATAGTTTTTTTTTCTTGTACTGTTAAAAGCAAATATAGGAAATGCTCATCTCCTGTTTCACTTGCCTCCAGCCTCTTAGCACTGTTTGTCCCCATCATACTGGTTGTCAGTGATGATGAAGAAAAACCTGGTGGTAGTTGTGTGCAATGCTGTGTGTGCTTACTATATTTTATTCAGTGGTGTGCAGTATCAATTGTAATATGAATATGAATGCATTTTTTTCAATTCCGTGTGGCATTCCACTGCTAGGGCACCAAAGTGCTGGTAAACAGAGATTCAAGGATCATTCAAGCATTTAGATAGAGTCTGCAATATTATGCAGTCAGAGAAAACACAGTAACGCTGATGTCAGGGAGGTGGCTGTGCAGAGTCAATGGTTTGTTGGGGGCATAATGCTTATCTGCTAATTTTTAATAGATAGCCACACTGTAGAAATATATGTAAATGTTCAAGTTCAAGCTGACGCAGAGCCAATGGCTCGTTGCAGAGGGGGCGAGGACCTGTAGTGGGCCCTTATACAGCCTATTGGCCGGAAGGGTGGAACAGAGAGAAATGCGGATTACAATGACGTGTGCTATTTCGGCACTATGGACAGTGCCATGGATTTTCTGCTGATACTTAAGCATCAAAACTGCTAATAGGCTATTTCAAAACCATGGTCGGTCAGTCAGATACAGGATAAAAAAAATAAGATCAACTATACTAGCGGGCATTCAGCATTTGACATTCAGTGATGCTGGATGCAGAGAGCCACACAGCCTACACAGTGAAGCCACATAATCAACCCCACACATGACAACAAAATGGGCTACAAGTCTGCAAGCAATGTGCGGCCTGCCGTTACTACAATTACTGTGCTACATCACTCTACAACAAAAGCAGCAACAAACATTATTTAAAAACAACAGAGCCAGGATCTAAGCCTGTCATCACAAATAATGAGCATGAAACAACTTACCAATGATGTTTTCATCCAACAGCTGTCAGTTTGAATCCAATCCAAATGACTCAAATGAATCCACTGTAGCCTACATGTAATGTCCTATATCTAAAAACACCACCTTTGAACACGCCACACTCAGACATACTCCACTATCATCGTCATCATCATAGTGGCATGCTCCTTGCTAACATTTTCGCTTGCTATTTCACAGGACTATTGTCAGACATGAAGGGTTGAGATGTTTGTGAGGCCACAGTGCCTGTGGTTGTACTGGATTACATTATATTGATTGTTTGTTTTATATTTATTTTGAATATGTAAAGGAAAAATTTGTATTTTGTCCTTTCTATTTACATACATGAGAATGTAAGAAACACCTCAATATAATGCAGTCCAGGAAAATCCCATCACTAAGTATAAAAGATATAATTTAATTAACAACTACGACAGTGTCAGCAAAAACTGTGTAGACACTGAGTGTAGGTGTCTTGTCAAGTCATTAGCTTTTAAAAGCCATTGCTGATTAGCTGTGTTGAATACAGTGTAGGGTTAACAATTTGCAAAACAAGAAACCAAAGATGATGTTTTGCTGGGACTTTTTAAATTCACATGGAGATAATCCTGCCATTCAGAGAGAAGGAGGAAAAGCACAACTAATTCTTGCCACGAGAAAAAAGCAAATGGCTCAAACTGTGATGGGTTTTTCGTGATCCGACCCAAACCTCTAAATAGAAACGATGTTCTTTGTGTTTTAGTCACACTTTTGTTTTTTCCAAGTGGTAAATTTCCTCACAGTGTGGGACTATGTTGTGTGGTGCCAGAAAATGATAATTCCATGACAGTCTTTGCTGTGCCTGTAGGCCCCAAAATGTACGCTAGTAGAACGCCCGCTCATACACAATTAATTCTCTCCAAAACAAAAATCACTCAGAAGACGGAAACAAGCTTCTTTACCTTGTGCTTTCTTACCTTTTGTTTAACTTCGTCAAGAAAGATGCAGCTCAAACTTTCCCACCCTCTCTTCCAGCAACTTGTTCTGAAAGATGCTCATTTCCATATGGCAACACCTGAAGTTGTTTCATTTCTCTGTTTTTCCCTTGTTTTTCATCCCTTCTCTGAATGTATGTTGTGTTGTTCACTCAGGTATTACTTGAACTGGAATAAATAAGAAGGTGAACATAATGAAAGAAAACTTTTCCTGCTTCTATTTTCCTTTTCTAGGCTAATTATAGATATAAACCTTGATAAAGGCCTTTCATTTGTTAATGTTATTAATTAATTGAAGCAGAAATTCAGAAGGGAACATGACAAACGCGACAATGAATTTTTAACATGAAAAAGAATCGACATCCCTCTGATGGACCTGATTAGTGTGTCTCCCCATTGATCTATGTATTCTCTTTGCTCTGTGAAGTTTTTTCCCCCATTCCTCTGACTCGGTGCTGCACTTACATTAAGAGAATGGCTGGTTGAAGCACTCATTATTGCATTGAAATGATATGCTGTGGATGGTAGAGGAAAGGAGGTGAGTTAGGGTAATAATGCCTTTTATTCCAGTGTTGCCCTGCACAAATAGTGACCTCATTTAGGTGATCTTTTTGTGCTGTCATTATACAATTACTATGACAAGCTCAAATTGAATGCAGTGTTTTTATTTGATTTTTTAGGCTTGGGTGGTAAGGCGTTTTTTTCAATACTGTTCAAAATACAGATGCTCCTCCTATATAGATGCTTTATGATTCAGTGCCATATAAATTGAAGTAGCCCAACGTCTGTATATAGTAAACAACTGAATCAAGTAAATTAATTATAGTAATAACAGAAAATGTTCGTTGTTTTAGAAATGTATCAATCATATTGGCTCTTTGATTGTTTATCTGTGCCCTCAGTTTGGATTTGAGAGGTTATTTTTACTCAAAAGATGTTCTGTACTGTTTTGTAATGTTGGTGGCACTTTGCACTGCTGTTTTTAATAATCGCCACGGTCTGCCTGTGGGAAGATTGCACATATGAGTGTCCATTTGAGAATAAAAGCGCTGTTTTCACTGTCTTTCTCTTTTTAGAGCACACCATGTGAAATTACTTTTCTCAAACTCACTCATTTCTGATTTCTCACATATCACAGTCTCTCGTCTCGTCTCCCCTGTGTGTATCTCACTCACTCAGCAGAGTGGCAGTGCTTATCAGAATGTACAGATTTGATCGACTGAGTAGTGTCTTGGCTTGTGCCAGCTGTCAATTGGATCTTATATAGACTATTAAAAGGATGATTGATGATTGGATTTCTTGTGATATTAAGGCAATTTTAATAAACTTACTCTCAGAACTAAGATGTTATTAAAATAATCTCTAGAATTTGAGCCCTACTGTTGATTTACAGATGTTTCTGGTGAAAATGGAAACCTGTTGAGGTCCTTTAATCAGCAAAAGTGAATAAAGAAAAAAAACGTTACGGATGTGTAGTTCAAAAGCTGCAACCCTTTTCCCTTTTTTATGTTCCCCAATGCTAAATGTTACCTTTTGTTGTTTTGTAATATGTCTGTTCATTCGTGATGGTTTATGTTGGTAATTGTCACTTTTGTGCTGGTTTATAGTATGGTGGAAATAATTTCTTGAGTAACTTGATTACTATTAACATGATATGTGATGATTAAGTCTTGATAAAAAGTATTTGCCGCTTGGATTCTACAGGGAGATTTTTGAGATTGAGGGGAATCTACCCTGAGCAGCAGCGAGATAAATCCCCCCATGGAGTCCAGACACTGGTGGTGGTGGCTGATGACTTCTTAAGCTGATAGGCTGATGAAATAATGAAGCTGTAAAGAATGGTCGGTGATGGGGAGGTGGAGGGGCGCATATAACAGCAGCATGAATGAACTGAGGGCAGGGAGAAAGAATCAAGACAGCAGCAAGATGATAGGCTAACAGTGCAGGTGTGCCACTGTGCCATTGTATAGATGTGAGCAGCTGATGAGAACAGCTGATATCAGGATTGACAACCCCTGATAATAAGAGGAGTGAATGCTGGATGGAAAGAGATATTAGCTACAGCTCTATATGTAAAAGAATAATGTTTCTGACTGAACTTCCGCTATATCATTATTTAATTTTAAATGTATTTAAATCTAATTATTTTACTTGTCTTAGAAGGCTCATTGCATATTGTATATTATATATACAATATATATATATATATATATATATATCAATATACAATGACTTCTGTAACTAGCAGCCCAGCTTTTATGTATTTCTTTTTACACAAATACCATCATATACCATAAGATATTCCTTTATTGATTCCCCTTAGGAGAAATTCAAAACAATATATACCCTATGTGTTCTTGCTGCAGCTTGTGAAAAAAGCAATACCCCTTTTGTTGGACTGGTTATCTGTCCATCTATGGGGTGCCAGCTCTACCAGGTGACACCCCATTATAGTTTACATTTAAAGTTGTTATTAGCTCAGAATCATATTGTGAACATGTCTAGAAAATAATTGTACCTCCGTACTAATGTCAGCACTGTCCTGTGTTATTAATGTTTGTATGAAAGCACTTGTACAATGTACAATACTACCTTTTTATTTCACAGTGCAGTGGCCAGCATAGCTTACATTACATGTATGAATTATAGCAGTGTGTTCTGAGCAGACATTAATACAGAACTAACAGAGAATAACAACTTAGCCTGACATTTACCATAAATGTTTTATCATTCTTAACCCTCTGAGTCACTTCACTGAGTTTTAGGTGAACGTAAATCTCTGACTCTTGACCTCTGTGTTTTATATATTGCTGCTCTCTTGTTAAGCCCTGTGATAAAATCCTCGAGACTGAACTGTACTAGTCATGGAACAAGTGGTGCCAAGTGGTTAGGTCTGTATTGTCTATTCTAACACAGAGAACTCAGTGCAGAAAGTACAAGTACAGTGCAGAAAAATGATGCCATTGTCTAGCATCGAATCAGATGCTATAAAGAAAGAGGTTTGTTGTCATGTAGTGTACAGAATTGGCCCCAACCAATACGAGTAGAGTGGATTGTTGTGGTGAGAGGATGAAGAATATAAATGAAACAATAAACACTCGAGTACTGCATGCATGGAAACAAGTAATGTGACTTGTAAGCTATTTTGACACTATATCTATCCTCAGTCACAAGAAAATCATTATTCATGATGGGTGAAGTCTCAAGTTTTGTTAGCTTTGTGACTCATAACTCGATAAAAATCACTTTTCAAATAATTGAAAGCATCAGGTTTTTGTGAAATAAAAGCGGGATTAATGGCTGTGCAGTGCTTTATTTATCTGCACCAGCCTTTGTCACCTCCAACCTGGGTGACCTAAATCAAATCTATGCTTAGTCTGTATTCTCCTCTTCACCCAGGTCTACCAGAACCACAATACAAATAGTATAAATGGTGGGGAAGTGAGGATTAATTATTCCTTTGTCTGCACACCTGTGAACTAATTACAGTTTTTTTTAGTTGAAATGATCAGTGCTCATATTCATTCCAGTTTTGTTTTTGCGTTTGACACCCTGCCTATTCTCATCAGGAAAATGACTTGCAGATGCATGATACTGTAGAAGATGACAATGCGATACTGTGCAAAACTATGAGTAGTACACTAGACTATGAGTAGCACACAGAATATCTCTCTACTGTCAGAGATAGAAAGCAGAGACAGATCCTAACCAAGCACAGGCTCAGTGACCACAAACTGGCAATCGAAACAGGAAGACACAAAAAATCATGGCAACCAGAAGAAAACAGAAAATGTGGTCACTGTTCGACAGGTGAGGTTGAGACAGAGATGCACTTTCTCCTACAATGTACAAAATTAAATCATACTAGAAAAATTTATTTGAACAAGTTCAGCTCTTTGGTACCAGATTTCAAAGAGCTGAACGACCTCTCCATATTAAAAATACTCCTCGGAGAAGGAGAGTGGGCACACCTTGCTGCCCAGTATGTATTAACATGCCACAACCTGAGGGACAGTGAGTGATCGAGGCACACGCACACACAGACACACAGACAGACAGACACACACGCACACACACACACACACACACACACACAGTATATGACTAATATAATGTTCATAATGTATATATCTTTGATTTATTGTATTGTATTTGAATGCTTTGCTTTGGCAATATTGTTTTTTAAAAAACTTTCATGCCAATAAAGCCCATTTTGAATTTGAATTTGAATTTGAGAGAGTCGGATATTAACTTACCAGACTTTCACCATATTACATTTCCCTTTGCAATTCAAGAAATTACATATTTTTCATTCTTCACTCTTATTGGACAGAGAAAAGCCAAGAATGAATTAATTGATAGAATGATTTGACATTTTATTACTGCAGTTATTAGAACGAAATGTCAGTGTCTTGGGCTGCTGTAATGAGTTAGGACATGTCATTGCAAAATAAGTCTATTAATCATCCCCTGCTTTTGTTTTTGGTGGAGACGGCTAGCAGTAAGGCCATTATTCACCTTAGTAGCAGGCTTTATTTTGCTCTGTTTCTAACAATAAACTAAAAGGTAAGTGGTTCACTTTAATTGTTGCTTACTAGGTAAGATCAGCAAGAACACTTCAGGCCTCTCTTCCCACCTCTGTCTGTTTTTGTTCTTTCTTCTTCTCTCCCAAGAGACACAACCTCTTTGTGTCATGTTAAGAGCAGTGCGGCAACAAGGAGAGGTGGGCAGAGACAAACAAAGAGATACAAAGCGGCAAAGCGACAAAGACGGTGAACCAGCAAGACAGGAAAAGGAAAAGTAACAGTGAATAAGAGCAACCTCATGCAACGAGAAACAGAAGAAGTGAGAGAGAGCTAGTGTGACAGAAAGAGCTAGTGCGACACAGAGGGAAAGACAGATGGAGGTAGAGAGACTGTAAGTCAGACAAATAGAGGTACATCACTCCTCTCTCTCTCTCTCTCTCTCTCTTTCTCTGTAATGCCACTACGGTGACACACTAATCAGGTGGCAGGAATGTCTGACAGCTACCTCCAGGGCTGATGTAGTGTGTTCAGGTGGAAAGAAAGGCTGCATCTGTCCAGACAATCATTGGCGAACTGTTCCCAGCCACACATAGTCATTCTGCTGCCACTGGTGTTGCTTTGATCCATAAATGGGGGGCGCCATAGCTGTTGAGACACCTGGCATCTCTAGACCCACTGTGACATTTTTGGTTGACCTGGTGTAGTCCAACACAGATGCAGCCTAACTGTTTGTTTTTTTTAACTGACTCGCACTTAACATTTTGCAATTTCTATTTGTAATGCTCTACAAAGTTAGTATGATCTTTCTTTGAATAAGCATTCATCAAATTTTAAAAGCTTCCCATCTTGCTGGTGCCTGAAGGAAGTCGTAATTACTGCATGCTCTGCCACTGTTAAGACAAGAAATGCTTTTGTTCTTGAACAGGCTTTGATCACATCCATCAAAGTGTCTCACACAAATAATTTGGCTCTGACTTTGTATGACCTCTAATTTACCAGTTCCATCAACATCCCAGGTCAAACCAATAATGTTACTGATTGGCCATGAATGGTCATTTCTACATTTACAGATGCAATGATAACTCTACAAAGTCTATAGTGCCTGTCCTTGAAACTTTTCTTTCTTCTGGTTGCCAGTTCATCTTGACTACAATACCTTAAACTGCTGTACTTTTACTGTCGGAAGTTCAAATGAAAATGAAAGTTTCCTAGTGAGTCTGGCCTACCTCCCAAAATCAGATTAGGGCATAATCTGCTATTAAAAATGTCGTCTTTGTAGAATTTCAAATGGAAGCGTGATTTAGTTTATAGACTTGTGTCTTATATCTTAGTCACAAGCTCCTTGTGTCTGGAAAGACAGCAGGCCCCATGGTGTTTATTTGTTAATGACATTTTCCAACCATTCACCTGATGCCCCTGTTGCCAAAGCAACAGTTGGCAGTGAATGTCAGATGATCGAGATCTCTTTGTCTGCTTTTTGTGAGAGACATACTTAGGTCACGATGTGCTTTGTTAGATTTAAACAAACCAGAAAACGTAATATTTTCTATAAGAGCAATGTTAATGTCCTACCTAAATGCTACATACAAGCCATAATATGCCCAAGATTAATTCAGATTGAGTGTGTTTTAGGCACTAATTAAGATGTTGCTTGTCCAGGTTTTGGTTTCAGGTTTAAATGATTCCTACATCATCCTGACCCATACAAAGTGTCTGAATCAGAAATATGAGTACAGAATTTTGACCAACTCTGCCTAGACTGTCACCTCCTAATCCCTCTCACTGACAGCCTTAGAAAAGATGTCTTCCCCTCATGTACTCTAACCCCATGACATCTTCATTCCCTTGCTATTTCGTGCCATGATGACAACAGTGCAATCTAAGAAAGGATTTAGTCTGCTGAGACTTGGGACGTGGGTCTGGGGTTCAGTCTGGCAGGGCTAAGCGTTTGTACAGCATTTTATCCACCTTGCTTGTTGTCATGAGAAAATATATTTTCTTTATCTGAGATATCCTGGTGGTTGTAGGAGACTAAAGAAAACACCTAGACTTTGCTCATTAGGCCAAATTGTTCAAGTGGCCCTGTATATGTCGCCCTAACACTGCATCTGTTTTCTTTCCTGTCTTTGTCTTTCTGTATCACATGTTGCCATAACAGCACATCTTCTTCAGTTACCATTGCAGGTCAAGGCTTTTTAGCGTCATTGTGTAACTGCATTACACTCATCTTGGTGGGTGCCATTGATCTCTGTACGAGCATATACTCTGTAGCCGCTGATTGTTCTGTTCTGCTCAGCCAATAATACTTTTGTGAACAGAAACAAGGAACTGCAGTCAGATCAAACAGATACATGTCCATACATGACATGACATTTTCAGGTGGCTGACTGGAGCTATGTTTCCAGCAAGTTTCTAATAATCCAGAGGTATAGAAGGCAGAGAGGAGTCTTTCCTTTACCTTTTTTATATAACATTTTTGGCAACAAATTATTTTCCTCAATGTTTCTCCACTCGGCACTATGCGTATACTTCAGTGGATTTTGGGCCAGCAAAATGAACGACACTGCCTTTTAATATTTTGATTGTGGCCAGTTGTTGGCCAGAAACCTTAATAAGTAAAACAAAAAAAAAGTGACAAATAGTTTCACTCTTTCAATCTACTCCTCTCTCTCCTGTGATTGCTGTTTTTGTTAATGAACTCCAACAAGGCTTTTCTTTCAATGCACAAGCTTGCCTCTACCTTTAATTTATCCATGATAGTGTGCACGCTCAATACAGGGCTCTTGTGTGTGTGATTAAGCTTCTAACAAGGTCACATTTTAAATTCTGGTTCCTCATAAATGTATTCAAAATTGCATCATGTGGCAGTTGACTTTTAGCTGTATCTTGGCATGCTGTGCAGTACCTGCGACAAAGGGTAATTATTTACTGCAAGGACCAGCACAGTTCACGGTGCTGTAATTGGAAACTCTATTGAAGCTGTAAATACAGCACCCTGTTCTCTGCTGTCACATGGGGGATTTTTTTTGTTTTTCCACATTTGGCCCACTGCACACATAATTCACCTGGCTTATTGTCAAGTAGAGGTTCAGTCACACAAACCGCTCCAAAACTAGCAATAGAAAATAACAAGAGAATACGAGATGGCAATAGAGAAAGGAGACATTTTGTTTCATGCACAAGTTCTGTTCATGCTGCACAGCCTGGCTTACATCAGTGGAAGGTCGATAGAACATCAGCAAATGCTGCTGAGGAATGGTCAGCAACACATCTTGTTTACGACATCGTGAAAGTAAATGGATTTGTTTGGATCTGCACCTAATTTGAAATGCAGTAATGAAGCAGTCTGTTACAATGCAGCTGCCAGCCCTCAAACACTATCCAACAATAGGTTAGGTTCTCGCTTGGGTTTTGATTGTATAGTACCCCGTATATTATTGGTGGACAAATTGCATCACAATTCTCAGAGCAGTTCTGTTTTATTAGACTACAGCGCACAAACTCACCGGTGCTGTGAGGTTTTAGGGCTTGAACAGTCATTATTTTTAGTGATTGTTACTGTGGTGTACACTATTTGTATATCATTGCCTTTTAGTGCACAAATCTCAACATTTATCTATAAATATATGGTTAGCTACTTCACCTAGTGGCCTTTCTAATTTAAATACAAAAATGACAGGTTTTTGGTTTTTGCCTCACAACTTTACAGCAGTTTTGTCTGCCTGTAATCATTACAACTTGAGGGGGAAAAAGCCTAAATAGTAGTAGGTGTCATTCAGAGGGAACAATGGCATCCTTTTCTGGAGGTTAATTGTACTTGCACTTGTGTTGTTTTAGCATGTGAAAGCTGAAAATGTTTTACCATCAAAGGTTTTGTTGGACTGTTGTCTTAAATTTAATTAAAATCAAACTACAACTGCACAACCTTTTCTATTGTTATCCGCATAGAAATGTGATTTATATGAATTAAATCATACATTCAGTACTGAGGTATCTTTCTCTTATCTGCAGGATAACAGGATTTACCATCCCTCCACCTGTTACCAGTTCTGGCTCCATTTTTTCACTGAGGCTTACCAGTGACTTCGCAGTAAGCGCTCATGGATTTAAGGTGGCTTATGAAGGTAAGGAAAGCATAATTTTCTGCTCTTTGTCTTTTACTGAAAGTGATTAGAAATTGAAATTTGAATGAAAAATGAAACAAATGTGGAATTTAAGTGATCAGGACAGCTCTTTATAAAGTGAGTCTTCATTTAGAAGAAAAATCCATCACCCAGGAGTCGTACACACCATTTATTCCTAAGAGAGACGTGTGATCATACTTACTCACCTTATTTTCCTCTAGGACTTCCACCGTTGAGTTATGGAAACATTAGGTACCTCAATTAAGCAAATTAATCTCATATTTTCCAAATCAACATCCCTCCCCCCAAAGTCCTGAACCTTTTTTGCGACTCCAGAGGTGCATCTGAAATTGCATGGCAGATGGCGAAGGGAATTACTTGAACTAATGGATGTACCGAGTTATCTGTGTTGAAGCAGAGCTGAGTGCAGCGGGAGCTGTCTAAATGTGAACTATCCTTCTGTGACCACCTCGCTCACCCCCACTAACCTTCCCCCGCTCCTTCATGAAAACTCCATCAGTTATCCATCTCTAGTTATTTCTTTCGCTGTTCCTTCATTATGATATTTTGTGCGTTTTGTCTTAAACCTTTCTTACTTTTGCCTCCTCATTTCACCATCTTACCTCCTTTCCTACCTGTCCCTTCTTCTCCCTTTCCTTCTACACTTCTGCCCATTTGCTTCTTTGGCTTGTCTTCTTGTCTCTTCCTGCTACTCCCAAAAACCTTCAGCTATTTCTTACGTTCTGTTCTATTCCCTTACCTTCTCTTGCACAAAGAGGCTGACCCCAACTATCCTTCAGCCTCACTCCTACTTCCTTTCGCAGTGTCCTTTTCCATCCCCCTTTACCCCCCCCATCTCCCCACCTGCCCCAGACCTAGCCAGTCCAGGACCTCTCCCCTCTCCATCTGCCCATTTGTGCTCTCTCTCTGTCTCCTGTTCTGTTTTCTCCCCCCTCTCTCTCTCTCTCTCTCTCCCCCTCTCCCTCCAGTGGGTGGCTTGGTTGAATTAGATCTCGTTCTTCTGCCTCCACCTTTTGCTTATGTAATCTTCAACAGAATTTCATGCTGATTTGATGTTAATCACATTTTGTTACATGTGAGGCACAGATATTTCCCACTACTCAATGCTGATGAGTAATAAGGACAGTGGACAATATGTCTCAATAAATGTACATAAACCTGCTAAAGCTGTGGTATGGTATACGTGGACCATAACATGTATAGTTCAGTTTCTTAGGACTATAATAAATTCTAGCTTGGAGGTCCAAAACAGTACACAGCATACATATTTAAACAACTATCTTAGTGGTATGCTTTTACTTACTCAAGCCTCTACATGTGTGCCCTTAGTATGATGGTGCTATCAATTTTCCCCAAGAAATCTTTAAAACCCTCTTTCTCAACATATTGTATATTATGTTTTAGGGCTGTAGTCAACCCAACAAAATTTAGTTTTTTCCCCCATCAACCAACTAATTGGTTGAAGACTAGATAGTTGATAGTTGGCTAGATAGTCGACCAAGAGTCGACTGAATGGGCTTCTATGAAGTGCTGCAGTATAACGTTCCACAAAAACCACTATGAAAAAACTGTTACATCCAACCTACTGCTCTCGTTATTTAGTTGGCTTTGAATGAGGCTAAACGTTCACACAGTTTCTCTTCCATCCCTTCTCAATATTACATCAGTCCAACATCGCCCCAGCCTGTAGGAGTACACTAGCCACATTAGCCACACAACATGCTAACGCCAAGTTAAACAGGCTAGCCTACAAAATTAACACCAAGTCTAAGTCGGGTCATGGACAGCCAATAATGATCCATCCTTGTGTTTGAACTGTCACCGGCCCTTGTTGAAAAAGCAGTCTGGAGTAAAATACACACACAGGGTATCAAAATTACCCACTGAGCTCTTCTGTCCTCGGAGGCCGGGGACCAATGTAGCAATTTTGGCTAATTCTTTGAAATGGTGTCAATTAGTTTGGAGCAGATTCAAGTTAGCTAGTTAGCGGTCCCATTAGCTATCTAGCTATTAGCTAGGAGTAGGGGGACCCAGCGGGGAATGCAGTGTCCTTGATGGTTGTTCTGACACATTTTGAATCATTATTGCTTTAAATATATATATATATATATATATATATATATATATATATATATATATATATATATATATTCAAATAATTAAATAAACGTCATAAACGTTCAACTAGTCAACTATTGACTTTACCTAACAACTACTAGTCGACCAGGAACATCTTTAGTCGGGGACAGCCATAATAAAAATGTGAATGTAACACCCTATTTTGGTTGTGAAATAATTACAGTAGATTATGATTGTGCAATTCAATCTAAAATCTCTGTAAGAAAGTTAATTAGTATCATCATCATTATCATCATCATCATCATCTGCATTGAAAGCCCAGCAGTTTGACTATCATCATAAATTTCCATTATTTTCAGTTAGAGACCCTTATGACTGACACATATAAAACACAAATATTCAATGTACTCATTCATAATGTATTAATGTACATGCAATAGTAACTCCCCGCCTGTCACTGCTGTATACATGTCCTCCTGATGCTGATATGGCTAGCTACATCTTACACATAAATATGTATGTGCTGTTCATTCTTTTGACTGAAAATATGCAGTGCTTGTGGACTCTGAGATGATTGAATCATGACTGCAATTAAGTGGATTTGAATCTGCATGCATACAAAGGACACAGTGAAGGACATAGCCAGAAGGAATCTAATTTCGCAACAGCCTGTCAGTCTTTTGTCAAGTATGGTGGAATGCAAACCACCTCTAACTTCGACTATCACCTCTCTGTCAGTGTGATCCTGCAACCTTAACACTTAGGAATGGCCTGAAAGGGTCAAGCTGCATTTATTAAGGAATAGAGAAATTGAGGCTTTTCTACAACCCAACCAAACAATGGCCCTTTAGTGCTTGTAGCTTTCCAAGGGATAGAGATAGGCTGCAGCCGTGCAGGGTACATGTGCTGAGCTGGGAGCTGCCCTTTGTTGAAGGTTGTGTATTTGCAAAGAAAACATCGCTGTGCCTATCTAAAGCCTGTATCGATGCCATTTCAACCTGCCCCCCATTTTTGTAAAAGACAGCTGACCCATAAAACCTAATTTCAACTTTTCTCCCCAAATCATTTCATTTGTCCCTCTGTGGCCATATAGATTGTCCACTGAGTTGGAAAAGTATCCATGTGTGCGTGCGTGCATACGTGCATGTATGAGCATGTGTTTTTTAACAGCTTTGCCCTGTGATCCAACATGGGTTCAATCAATACTCTTTTACTGCATGAAAATTCAGCTCAGCAGCCACTCAAGCAGCCAGCTAGAAAGCCAGACAGGCAGTCTACATGCGGCTCCTGTGGGGAAAGTTTGCTGCTTGTGTGCTCACAAACACTGCCACTCCGTCAAACTTCCATCTTCTTCAAAGGGCTACGGAGTCATTAGATATACAGGCGAAATAAATAGCTCAGCCCCAGAGAAATCTCGCACCCAACTACCTCATTTACCAGTTCACATAACTCACTCGTTACCACTGCGATGAGGGATAATACAAGCCTGTCTCACTCCCACTGTCTGTGAATGCAACTGTAGGTAAAAATTGGAGAGGAGTGTTACTGTGGTATTTTCTCTGTAATTGTGCAAGTTGCTTTACCAGGCTGTAGATCATATTTTATACATTGTTGCTCTCTTCTCCTCTTGACACATTTTGGTTAACATTTAAAACACAGCACTGTTTTCTCCTCTTTTTAGTTTATAGATAGGCCAGAGAGATTTATCTGGGTTAAAAACACTCTGCAGCATCATATTAATGTTGTTTGTATTTGGTTTTCTCTGGCATCACAAATAATATTTGCTGTGTATTATGTTGTTAAGCACCATATGCACTGTTTTTAACCAGGCTTTAATTTGGAGATTGGGTTGGGAGGTTAAAAGAACTCCATCTGCATTGTATTTGCATTGTTCATGTTTATTTCCCCCACCTTGAAATAAAGTTTGTACTGGTTTTCATGAGGTTTTGCACCAGCCCTCGGTGTTTAGGAACAGCTTTTTTCCCAAGGGTAAGTTATATCAACAATTTATTTAGGTTCCTCCAGACAACAGCACTTGTTACCTCAGGACTAACACTGTATCTAAAACAATTGATTTCTTTAGGGGGTTCTTCAAACCCTCATAAAAGTACAAATCCTGATTCTGTGTTGCAGGATATTATTCAAAGTACTTTAGTTGTTTCTATTTTACATTGAGATATGCAGCAACTGTGGCTGCAGCTAAGGCAGTTTTATTTTGTTTATATGAGAGGCCTTATCCAAACATAAACTGGAGCAGGAGCCATGTCTGTCTGAGACATTAGTAAGGACTTCCCATACACCAAAGGCCAATGAGTCAGTGTTGGTATAATTACAGCCGGGATGCATCTATTACTTTTTAATTAGTGACCTCGGGTGAGTTTCTCCACATACTTACTTGCGAGAGCGTGTCTTTTGTTTCTCTATGTAGTTATTTCAGATACAGCAGCTAGAAAGTAATGATTATAGCAATGAATTTCTGAAAGTTTGCGTAGGTCTGTTTTGAATAAAATATAACCAGTGAATCTATATATCAGACATACTGTACACCTGCTACATAATTATAGTAGTGGGTTGAAATGTTTTGTTTTTTAAGCATGGCATAGGAAAATGCAGTGTCATCCTGTAAAATAATTTATATGCTATCACATTTTATTTGGCAGAGTGCAATCTGTCCGATGTCCCAGCAACATATGGCAGCTGAAATTAGGGATCTGCTCAGGGTTCACAGGGTACAGGCTGTTTTTGATTTGTAACACTCAATAGTCCACAAACTTCTGAGTTTTTGATTTTACTCATAGCCACATCTGGTTAGTCAAGATACTTCTCTTGGGTTAAAAAAATGCATAGAATGAATTGCAAGTAAAGTATGGAGAGACGGTTCAAAGAATATATTTTTATGTATTATTGCAAATATTCACTGAAGAAGGTGGTACCAATAGATTAATGTCAAATAAGTACACAAAATCACCTTTCTCTCTGCTAATTTTGCATTTTCAACAGTTACACAGTGAAGATTCTTGCCAGACCTCCATGTTACATTTTTGCTGTGACAGTGCAGAAAAAAGGCAGTAATCTTTGTAAAGAAGTTTTCACTTGTGTACACTTTGTGTACTGCTGGGTTTTCAATTGCAGGATCTCATATTTACCATATTTATTTTCCCTCTCTAGTTCCCTGTAGAATTGAAAACAGTGGCAAACATTTTTGTGGTCTTTACAGATCACCTCCGTTCATATTGCAAAACATCCTGCCATCCTTATATTATGTTATGAAAGAATTGGATATTCAACCTCTTGAGAGGAGAGCTTGCAAATTATGGATTCAGATTATTTTCCAAAGGTGTAAACATGCTATTGTACAGTATAATGCAGGTGCTTCTATACAGAGCATGAGGGGTCACTGAATGGTTTAGGTATGAATAAGATATGAATTAAATTATATGGCCTTCGCAATTAACAGATCTCCACTCAGACTGGCAGTATACTCCATTAACCCCTTTAACCAGTCATTTAATATACTTTATGATATTTACACAGCTTTACAAGTTTTATTTGTATTAAAGGCAATGGCAAAAAGTTTTTGTAGTGTGTAGCGGTCTTAAGAGCAGTGATTTGACCAACATAATAAAATATTCTGTTTCAAGATATAAGTGAACTACTCATCTCTGTGTGTGTATTAATCAATTTATTTTCTCTAATCCCAAGCCAAGCCATTTCAACTGGCTGAGTATCTGCTGACAGTATATAGGTGCACATTGCAGACCAACATTAGAATTTATAAACACTGACACTGATTATTTTTCCAACTGAAGATTGATCCACCAAATACATCAAAACTGAGTGATGGATCAGCTACAATCAACCCCTATATCATTGCAAGCTCATATACACCATGTACAATACAGTATATGATGCCACATGCACCTAACCTTATTTTTCTTCCAACATTATTGGCCCAGTTCTACACCAGTAAGTCATCCCAAAAATGCTTGGCAGCCTGGTTCAGCAGCCAGAATCTAGCTGATCAAGTTTTTATTTTTTTTTGGCTGAGTCTTAAATAGCTAAAGCACAGTGTGCCTTCAGTATTCTCCAGTGACCATCACCATCCTTGATTGGTAAATATCCAGTTAAATGCTACTGGTGTGATGGAAGGCTTTGTGGGGAAGCATTGTGAATAACATCTGGTTGCACACAGCACCCGTCCCTGACCAGTTGATTGTCTTGTTTCGATTTTTTTTTTTTTTTTATGCAAATGTTTTCGGTTTAGCACTGAGCTGAATTTTAATCTGACATTCTCTGCATCACACTGTTAGTTGTTGTTGTGGTGAGTTTTTAGATATTTAGATTGCCTTTGATGTGCTTAGTCCCGCTTTGCTGAACTTCACAAATTATATTGATATTTTAAACAAATACATTTAAATTTCACAGGCTCTCCATAAGTCCCATGGAGACATATTTGCTGTCTGTTGCCAGGGAACATGATGTTCTGCAGATGCATACATTCATTACAACCTTCTGTAAATAGCTGCATTTGATAATAGTGAAACAACAACAAAACAGCAGATAAATAACACTGGAATTATTACAAAGTGACCATACAATGTGCCGCATAGAATTTATTTATAACACCATGGGCTATTTATGAGAGGTGTACCTTGTCCGTCAACCTCAGACATGTCACATAAAACAGTCTGCCATGGTTAAACTTTACTAAACCTTGTGCAAACAATCGTTTGAATATTTAGTAATGCAAAATAGTTGCATATGAACTCTGCTTCTCACTCCCCATCCCTACAGTCAGTCAGGTATCATTAGTGCAGCACTAATGTATAACTCAATCTTCCATCATCCCTCAGTCTCACAAAAACGTCACTCAAACAGGCTCTCAATCATAAATTTCCATTTGTATATTCTTTTTCACCTTACTTTGTGAGTTACTTGTGGAAGGAGTTGTTGCAACTTAAATTAAAATAAATTGCAAGAGTCATACATACATAAATATATTAAAAACCCATTATACATATTTTACTCTTCTTCAGACAAATTAATGTGCAGTTTTTGTCTATATATGGATGGTATTACAATTTCAGTAAGCTCGCTCAGTAAAAAAGTGATCAACCTAAAAAGCTACTGTGCCTGTACAATTTTGTAAGATACTATATATTGTTTTATTTTTATTTACTATTTTTGTGGTTAGAAATTGTATACCCTTAGTGAATCTTTGGATTGTTGGGGTAATATTTTCACTCCAGTATTAGATGTGTTTAGGATGTCAATATTTTACCTGTGTTAGTCGAAACTTTCAGTAGTTGATTAATAAAGAAATCACAGATTCTCTGAGGTCCTCCTGCTTTATTCCCATCACAGTCTGTTGGTATTTAATTTTCCTCATAAACTTAAACAGACGGCAATTGATGATGAGGATTTATACTGCATTCATTAGCAATCATATGTATGAGGGATGTGTGTATGGGCATCTGGAGTCTAAAGTGGATTAATAATTGGATTTCTGAAATTCCTCGAAATTAACATTAGAAAACGCTTCAAAGTTGTTTATCACTGAAATCAATTCCAGGATCAGGGTCTCAAATGTACTCCTCCTTATCTCTTTCTGTGTATCTACCCATAGATCCTTCTAACACACAGTTTGTAGAAGTGTAAAAATGACTCTTGGTTTCCTGGCTCAGTTGACAGTTATAATAATTAGCTACCAACAGATGGCACATATCAAAAACAATTATTTAACTTGACTGCATGATCAGTCACAAGCTGTAGAATAGAAGGAAATTTTATATTCCCATCAACAGGAATGCTCTGGATCTGATCAGACTAATTGGGTTGTATTGATCATTACCCACAAATTCAGTTATGTAGTGTTCTTTATTATAAAGGTAAGCCAAATGTGTCTTTAAAATGCAGTCCCAAGATCGATACTGGTAGAGGTAAAACCTATACATTACATTACACCTTATGTAAAATATTTAGAAAGACCATATTTGCTGTATAAATAATTGGTTTTACAAGCCTCCTTGTGAAGGTTGACGATTGACAGTCAAAAGGACCTGAAAGCACAATTGCGTGACTGAGCCTACTGAGTCCATAAGGGGGCATGGAGGAGAAGAAAATATGTAAAATAAGTGAAAAAAATACTTATGCATTCCCCTAAAAATCGGAACTCATATCAAACTGTCAAACTGGGCAAATATGAATCAAGATTCTGTTATTGCGTTGCCTGTTTTTCACCTAAAATCATTTCAGAAACATATTTAAGTGTACTGTTTATCTGGAATATGAGATTGTGTGTGACAAGGTAAGCCACCATTGTTTCCCGCTACGGACAAGAAAATGCACAGCCAATGAGTACAGCTCAACTCGCAGTACATTACCTCCCCCTCACTCCGTAAAACTGTGATGGTTATGACCATAATGCCAAACTCAAGGCTTCTAAACAGTACTCCACAAACCAGCTGGTGACGTCACGATAGGTTCACACTTGGTCAAAACCCAAGGGACAAAGCACATCCGAGTCTTTGCTTTGTGTATGTTGTTCAGGAAACAGCAAACCAAAGTACTCAGTTTTAGCCATGGTTTTTAAATAACGGAGACAGCTGAAGCGAATATTTAGTGCAAGGGGATATTTTTGACCGAAAACAAACTTGAGCTTGGTGGACCTTGTTGATTTCTCTGCATTTGGCATACATCAATCATAACTGTGAATTTGTCCGGAACACAGCAGTTAGTTGCCAATGAAATAAGTTAGGGCTGCCAAGCTTGAGTACTTATAAAGTTAGAAATACAAATAAGGTTATAAAAGTTGCGTGTTTTTGTTCAGTTATCCGTGAGGCCTGGCCTCCAGACACAGTCCACTCGAGTGACATTTTTCCAACCTAATTCTTCTGTAATTTGTGGTCTTCATCCTTAAATTAATTAAATACAGAGCCCCATATCACTAGTTACACTAAAATCAGTAAAAAAAAGTTTTTGCACAGTTGCCTTCCCGTCTTTTCTGCCACAAGTGGACTTAATGCAACTAACTGAAGTAACGGAGGTGCTTGTTGCGCATGATATTGCCACGGTCCACTATTTTATCTCCAGCCAGGTACTTTTAAAATGTTTTTTGAGAGAATGTATAAGTTTCCCATATATTTTTTTTCTCCCCCATTGTCCGCTTACAGGCTCTGTCACAGTCGAACTCACACAGGTGTTAAAAATGTAGTGACATGAACTCAGGTCACACCCAGTCCTGCCTTCAAGCAGAATAGTCCATTTAAAAACAAACATGTAACTGCTGGGGTAAAAAGAAGCCAATGATGGGTTATTGTCCTGCACTGTGGCTTGAAATAAAAGCTTTTTGTGCAGTCTGGACATGCGTGTTTTGACAGAGATTGAGTTATGGTGGTCTAATAGAGGGGATAAATGTACTGGAAGATTGTGTTCAACCAAAAGAACACAGATTTGAGTAGCCCTCCAGGCCTGTTTATCACAACTTACAGTGGATCTTTATCAAAATTCTCCTTCAATAGTTTGCCAAGGAGTACATTGATCATAAGCACTTTGGCTCTGTCAGCGCATAAAGAGGGTGCTAGTAATTTCTTGGAAATTGCTTTCTTGTGGAAGATGTATAACTTCAATATGCCATCTTCAGAAATGTGTCTAGGGATTTAAAATAATATTATTGCAATTTTTTACACATATTTTTTTTTGTTATTTTTCATTGTTAAGGTTGTTATTTCACATGCAGTTATTTACCTCTAATATCTATGTTTGTACCATGAGTAGTACCATCATTGAATGATAGATACACAACAGAATAGAGGGTGCAATGACGTAGACTGCAAGAAGTTCAGATCAATCAGGGTTCTGCTAACTTAGTTCATATTAAAGTACAACCGATAGCAGGAATCAAGTAACAGACACACATATTTCCAGAACCTACCTGGTAGTCCAACTTCCTCGCTTACTTTTCTTTAAGCAGTTACCTTTTTTTGTCTGTATAAATATGAAGTAATATCATAGAGCTCAGGGTGCCCACAGATGGCTACAATAACAACAGTTGAGATTGACTCTGTGGCAGGCTGCCGCTGCACACAGGTTGGGAATAGGATAAATCCCATTTTGAAACCCCAAAATTTTAAAAATAAACGTATAAACTGTCCATATCTTACACATTAAAAGAAAAGGTGTATAGCAAAACTATGTTGCTGTTTTTTTATGAACACAATAAAGGAGATCCATGTCAACAGACGTCATTTGTCATGTCTCAGAGTTTAATCAAAAGTTGGCTAAGCATTCCTATGGCAGCCCAGTACTCATATTAGATGATGTTTTGGACTTTCAATAGGCCCTGCAGTGGGTATCAGATAATAGGTATTCATCAAACATTGAAAGTCTAGTGCACAGTCAGTGCTGTGATGTTTCTTATGATAACTATTTTTTCACCCTTGAATTTCTGAAGATAATTTGAGTTCTGCCCCTACTATTAAGCAAAGCCACCATTCAGGAGCGTACAGGAAAATTATTATATTCTGTCTTCCTACCATCTTTTTTCCTTCCTTGTTTTTCCTTTCCTTGTTCATTGTGATTATGTACTTGTTTGTCTCTGCCCCTCATTGCTGCTTCCAGCTATAGATTTATGTTTTAGTGAACTCCTAATGTAAAGAGATGGATTAGACACTGCGCTGTACTTCAGCAGTCCCTGGGCAGTACATTTTATCATCTTTCTATATTAATGTCAGCTCTTCAGACATAACTAAGCATCTGAGTACCAGTGGCATAGAATTCAGACTCAGTGTTGACATTTGCTAGCAATTAACAGGGTATGTAGAGTCTTACAAGTCAAGATTACTAACAATATCCAACAATATAATATGGGAATCTTTAAGGTTGCCAAAAGTATGAAAATAACATTTTGACAGCTTTGCATACATGACTGGAGACAAAATAAAGGAAATACACTGTTACATAAGCTACAACACATTGTTATTCTTAACAATATTGTCCTCTCTTTCTATTTCCAGAGCTAAGAAGCACTTCATGTGGAAACCCAGGGATTCCCCCCAAAGGCATACTGAATGGAACTCAGTTTAACGTAGGTGACAAGATCCGCTACCGGTGCGTCAGCGGCTATGTCCTGGACGGACATTCCCTTCTCACCTGTGTTACCAACGCAGCCAGTGTGTCAGTGTGGGACTTCCCTGTGCCAATCTGCAGAGGTGAGGATGTTTTATCACTGAAAATGAGTTACAAGTCATTTTAACTGCATGTAAGAAACTTCTCCCAGCTGTACAATGTGACTGAAGGGTATCATGGAGAATACATGATGTTATCTATGTATTTTAGGGTTCCCTTAAGAAATTTAAAATGAGCAGGTGATTAGTTCGCTTTGACCTATTGCTGTTTTATTTCCACGAGTTGCTTAAAGTTAATTGCATTTTAATGATTGACAGCTTGATGGCTGTGTGATTGGGTGAGATGTCTCACCACAGATGTTTTAAAATCTGCCTAAAGTCCTCATTAGATCTATACATTTATTTGTGATCTGATAGGTTGGAATGATTGTAATTATATTGAAGATTGATTGATTAG
Source organism: Dicentrarchus labrax (assembly GCF_905237075.1). NCBI lineage: Eukaryota > Metazoa > Chordata > Actinopteri > Moronidae > Dicentrarchus > Dicentrarchus labrax. Next base: position 18,778,118 of record NW_026136707.1, on the reverse strand, counting down.
AGCATTGGTGGCTCAAAAGGTTAATTAAATATTTGATTCCTGTAGAGGAGGTAGCCTAAAAACATGAATGATGTAAGGAGGAGTGGTACAGCTACTAGATTGTTGTATCTTTATTTCGGCTGTACTTTGACTACATTTGGGTTTGGGCTCTCCTCTTAGTTTTTTCTGATTTTATGTTTTTTATAATCAATGAGGTGTTTGCTTCTGCAGCTTTACTGCTTTACTCTCTGCATTGGTAGCAGCACCAGATTACATAAGCTACAAAGCAAGCAATTAAAGCCACACCAAGTTATTTTTATCTGAAAGCTTTGGGCTGTAAAAAATAAATACAACTCCACTTTTTTTGTCCATTGTTGTTACCACCCTAACTCCAGAACCAGTGTCCATGAGATGGACCAGCAGCAACTTTAACATATACAGTAGGTCTAGCAGAGGAAAAAGACTGTTCTAAGGCCACAGTCTGGATGATTTGAAATGAAAATGTCACATTATTCAGTCGCACCTGGAACCTGTGAAACTGCAATATTTACTATGTGCCTTTTGTTTTGCCTAGCTGCTTGAATAAGCTGAGACTGCTGATACTCGAATATGGCAGTTCGTTATTTGTGACCACTGGTGAAAAGTCTCTGTAGAAGAGACGAGATGGAGCCTTTTACAGGTCCATCCATTTAAAATGCTTTGGGTTTCACATTGCAAATCCGCTAATATTGCACCAACTTTTAACACCCCAGACAGTATGAGAAAGCACTTAAGCCAGCAGGCTCAACTTTTCTACATTATGAATGAAATGTTTGTCTCATTTATCATGAACAGTCCAGTTCATACCATATAAGTCCAGACATATAGGGTATGAACGTACAGCTAGAGCCAAGATCAGTACATAGTATTAAGATATTTCAAAAAGAGTCTGCCTTGCTTGAGGTGAAATGGATCTTCTTTTCTGACACTTGGAGAGATTCATAATAGTTTTTGCTTCATTTTCTACTCATAATCTGACTGTATTCAAAAATACTTTGTTGCCCAGCACTTGAACCCTTGAAGATGCTGTGAATATGATAGATAGATAGATAGATAGATAGATAGATAGATAGATAGATAGATAGATAGATAGATAGATAGATAGATAGATAGATAGATAGATAGATAGATAGAATTGAATAAGGGTGAAGAAGACGCTATAGCATAATCATGTATTCGATGTGACAGCTGGTTGATGGATGACTGACTAGTGCTCTTCATACCATGCTGTTTATCCCTTTCTGTGCTTAAATGAGACTCGTCATCACACAGACGCAAATGATCCATTACATAGGTAGAACTGTTGCATTGTACTACGAAGAGTGTGATCTCTTGCAATTTTTGATGAGTGTGCACAGTAGGTAGGGACTCAAAGTAGAAGCTATCCTTTAGTAGGTAATTAGGACTGAGTGCAATCATTCTGCATGATGGATTGAAAATGAGATAAGGCATCCCAGATACTGTGAGGGCTTACTTACAGCGGTGATTGTGTCGCAGACGTAGAAACACTTTGGGCTGCACTCTCTGGGAGCAGCTTAGCATATAGGAAAGTTTAGGAAAAATTAATCTAACAAGCTTGTCTAAGTCTCCATTTGGACATTACAGCAACTTTTTTTGTGCTGCATCTATTTAACACAAGAGAACTGTTCAAGTGTAGAGATTTAAGTATTTCTTGCGGTTTAGGTGAACCTCAAACCTGTGGTGCACATAATCCAGGTAGGCAACACTATGCCTTTTGCTGCGTCAGCCTCCCTTTACCCCAAACCACCATCAGCAAGTGCTGCTGTAGTCTCATTTTGAGGCAGGGGAAACCTTGACAGTTAATCTTGTTATTATTTTTAGACACAGCCACAACTTTATACAGTGTACTGCAAGGACTAATAAACCAGCATTAGGCAATAGCTCATAAAGAGAAGGATTGAAAGCCATTCACATTTACAGATAATTTCCTTCCAATCTAACAGAATAGCATGCTGTTGTGTTTTCGCATTGCTGTATACTAAAAAGCCTTATCTAACTTTAAGAACTGACCCCACAATGATTTACAGGTTTAAATTCTCTTTCAATTGGTGATTTTATAACTATATTTTTGGTGAAGCACTTTGTAACATTGGTTTTGAAAGTGCTCTATAAATAAAGATTATAATTATTATAATAAATAATACATATATTTTTTAAAGTAGATCGATCTCATAGTTTTCTTTATTGAGATTGGAAAAAAGAAGCAGGAAATAACATATGTCTTAGGTTTAAAGATATACACAATACAATTTGTACAATTTGTTTTTGTACAATATACAAAAAAGATCCTAATATACAATCATAACCAATTCCAAAGCAGCAAAGCAAATGTGCTCATGCCAACTCATTCTACAGTGCAAGACAGAGAAATAATTTCCCCCTGGGATTATTAAAGTATTTCTGATTCTGATTCTGATTCTGAAAAAGAAAATAGTTCAGCATATGTTTGAGAAATGGCAAGCTTGGAGGGAACAAAAAGCTGCAGATGGAGGGTTCCTTTCCATTTAAGGATGGTGTTAGCCTGTATTGCCATGGGCCAGAAACATCACTCCTTTACAGGCTTGGGCACTGCTTGAGCCACTCTCTCTCTCTAGTCTAAATCCGGCCCCGCTCCTGTATGTGGGCAGATGGTCCTTTGATCTTATTTCCTCAGAGATCCTGCCCTTTCTGCTCATCACCAATTGTTTCACACTAAACACACAGCAACACAAAATCTCTCCCCAATCCACCATCTACCCCCCACCGTCTCCCAACACCTCAGTCTTTCAACCACTCACCTCCTTTTGTTACTGTCTCTCTCTCTTTCATCTTTCTCCAAGTTCTCTTCTCCATCCTTGTCCAACTTCCAAAGTCCACAACGTTTGTGTGTGTACAGCTGGCAGAAACACAGAGGGGATGGAGAAGGAAAGAGAGAAAGAGAAAAGTGCAGAGAGACATACACATTTTCAATAGAAAACCTGCAAGATAATGAAGCCGCAGAATCCAAATTGACCAATATTAAACATCTTTACTAAACTGTGGAATTATCAGATGTAAGTACATTTGCTGGACAGAGTTGTCAACTTTCATTTAATTAAAAGTGGTCACTGCAGTGTTTACCCTGGTGGCACAACATGGAGGTCAGTATGGATAAAGTGATTTCTTTTCCTTAGTTTGTCTCCTTATGAAACAACCCACACTCAGTTTATATATCTCAGTCACTGATAAAAGCAGAATTTATTTATATAAATGATGGCTTACAGTGGCTTGGGCTTTATGATAATTCTGTATTAACCATTTATTGTAGTTTGTGTAAAGCCATCTTAATGCCAGGTGTCATCACTTTGTCACTATCTCTGAAAAGCTGACACTAGAGCTTGAAAGGTTGACAGAAAAACAGAGAGTGAAAAGTAGTGGTAAGTGTAGGGTTGGCATAAGCAATCATATAAGATAAGACTGACATAAAAAAACTGAGAGAATCAACTCTAAGCAGAAAGGCAGTGAGATGGAGAATGAATGGCTATTCTAATGCTACTGCTCCTCCCAGGAGCCCATTTCGATTCCTTCCATCTAAAATGTCTCTGGACATTCATTAAACCAGGCAGTGAGACAGCAAACAGGGACAGCCTGGTAACATGAGAATATGGTCTATTGATACACTGTCGTTCTTGCTGCCATCCACTGTCCAACAGAACAAGAGAATTAGGCTGCAGAAAACCCTTGCTCCTTCAAAACATTTCCATATCTGGTAATGGGACTGGACTAAGCACACTCTGCAATGCCTTTCCAACTCTGCTACACTAACTGTGAATTCAAATATTAAAAAATTGATGTGCCCATGGCAGGATTTTCAGTTCATGTGAATGAAGTTGACCATACGAAAATAGCTCAAAATCTTCACCAAGCTACTAACAGAAATCCTTATTAAATCCATAAGGATAATATAAGCAACCATTTTAGTACTGTTCGGGTTAAGAATTATGTTACCAGCATGTACCTCCATATTCAATATCCATTGATTTCACAAGAATGATGATATGATCATCATTACATGACCTTACTCTGTAGGATTTTTATTGGTGCTGTGGTGCCATGTTGCTCACTGAATTGTCCTCTTCTGTGATATTTCATTTAAAATCTGAAATTACAGAGAGATGGTCACTATGATGAAATGACCCCCAGTAGTATGCATGGTGCAATATGAATTGCATTTCTGGACCCACTGCAGATCTCTTAACTATTCATCAACCCTATCAATGTTTAACATGACTTGCAGCTGAGCAAATGAGGGACTTACTGTAGGCGTAGTCACTGCCTTTGCATTAACACAGGGATTATTACAAAGGAAAAACCTGAGGTAGTGTAGAAAATTATACATGAGTTCCTTCCTTGCTATCCTTGGGGGTGAATATTTCTAAGTAGAAAGACAAGTGTTGTATATCTGATCAAAGTCAAGGGGAGAGAGGCTTAATCCCTCCTCAAGTAGCATTAGATTGCTGATGCTGGGGATGTAAATGAGCTCAGCTAAAGCAGTCCTAATCCTCACCGCCATCTTTTTTTTTTTTTTTTTTGACACTGCCACCGTTTTTAAAAGAGACAGATCCTTCTTCGTCTTTAAATCCAGAGCATGCTCTAATGATTTGCTAAGGAACACGTTGCCCAGCCTTCAGTGCCTCTTTTATGTCAGTAAACCTCGTTGGCAAACAGTACCTCAAATGCTGCCATGCATCCCAATGACACACTGCATGTGAATATATGGAACCTGCAAGGCATTATCCAGTTGATGCCATTTTAAAATTCTCAAGCTGCTGCGAAGCATTTTTTGAGCCTCAGACAGCAGTTTGTCAGTTCATGATTTACAGTACCATGCATGGATGCTTCTCAAAGAAACAGCTAAGAAACCTGTCATAGTGCTTCTGTACAATAATGAATTTCTCCCAAGCATCTACCCAATTCCCTGTACAATTTAATTGGCTACAACTGTAGCAGTGATTATCATTAAATGTAGTTGTGGAAATCTATCTAATTACATTGAGGAAGCCCTCTGCTGAAATACTGATGATATGAGCACACAAACCAGAGAATGACTTGCAGATTTTTTTTTTTCTGTTTTACCAAAACGTCATTGTAAAGTTGCTTTGCACATGCTTTCTTGCTGCCACCAGCATGAATGATGTTCAACAATGATTACACAGCATGTCTGTTATCATGAAAACCATAAAGGAGCTATTTTTTAAAATTTTTTCAGCATCCTACTGCTGTACAAAGACATGAAAACAAAAAAAGAGATTTTATTTTGTGTTATGGTTCGTGGGAGAGCCTTTTCATTGTCACTTTTTCTTTTCTATGATAATGTCAGTGGTATTATTTTCCATGCTGGCAACGTTGTGTCCTGTGTGCCTTCCAGTCAAAACCTAGAACATAAACTGTGCTGGATGACAGCCTGCTGTTTCTGCTCCATGTCTGCATGCACCTTCAAGGCCTAACTTAATACATTCTTATCTACAGTACTTCAAACTTTTATGTGTTGATATTTGATTGATTTATACATCAGGTTTCAAATAGGGGTACGCATACCCCTAGGGGTGCTTTACAGTAAAGCATACGTTCTTTTGTTAAATGCTCATTTAAAAAAAATTAATGGTCATACATAATTCCTAAAATAATTATATATGTTTGATAGACCACATTATTTTCAATATTCACATGTGATTTCAGCAAATTACAGTTCAATGTCTTTATAAGTTAAACATGGTTGTCTAGTAGTTAACTTGTGAGACAAAAAGTCAGCAAATAGTTACTCTAAAGTTTTCAGTTGTTTACTTCTAGCTAAAACTAATGTGATCTCAAATAAATCCTACCTTCAACTAAACATTATAACTTTCATGAAGGTAGGGTTTATGATAGAGATGTTGTATTAGTCTATTAGCTCTTTTGTCAGACAAAATTATTTAATTCAGTTCTATTTAAATTTTTGAAACAAAGTGAAAAAATCCTATTTAATATTTAAATTGGGGGGGGTAGAGCACAGGCCCAATGTACAAAATCATCATCCCCTCTTACTGCCCCATTTCACCACAAAAAAGAGTGATGTTGTATTAGAAACTAGAAAAGCTCACATTGACCCTAAAGGACAATCTGATCCCATTCCATAACACCTGCTCTCCTTTTCTGCAGTTCATCCAGAGTTGATTCCTCTCTGCACCACCTCTCTCACTCAGACCTTCCCAATGCCAATATGACAAAACAACCACACAGCACACAACGTGCATGCTCCACGCTGACCATTATGACTAGTACCCCCACCCATTCACCCCTTCCATGTCCCTGTGCTTCTGTTGTTGTTTTGTGAATTAGTTTGTTTTGTAAGTACTCTTGTTATCCGCTTGTGTTAAAGAATAGTTAAAGAAAAATAAAATTAAAAAGAGATGCTCCATCATGGCTGTTTTGATGCTACCTTTGTTGCCTCTCTCTGAAAATAACCATTTGTAAGGTTTGCAAAGGTAATGGCCATAGTGTAGCGATCGGTGCCTTTGTTGAGATAAGGACTCATTCATTGTTAGTTCAACTGTGGGTTTTCTATTGAGCATGGACTTCAAATTCTTGTGTGTTTTTGTTGTCTGCCGGTGCTTTTTGAAATACCTGGTTTTTAGCGATTGTTAAGGGGCCACGACTAATAGACATGGGTCCTTTGTAGGGTTGACAGGGACATAACTAAAAATACTATCTTTGTCCTTTAAGTCTGACTGGCATCCGGGCTCCTTGTCAAACCGTTACATAAAAATCCCTTTTGTTATTTATTTGGAACAAAAGCAACCCCAATGGCTTTATAACAATATAACATTTTTTGGAGAAAATTCACAAAAGCTGAAATTCTAAATTATATACACTTGATGTTGCCTATTCAGAAGGTTAATATTTTGACAAAGAGTTTGTTAGATCCACCCCCAGTAACTGAATTTAATTCCAACAGGTAACCAGTTCAGTTTCTCACATTTATAACAAAACAAAAGTAATGAAAATACACAATACACATTGTATTGTTTACTAGCAGATCTTGACCTGTAGTGATCATGCACACACATAACGGCGACGTAGACCAGCGGCCAATGAGATATCTTTTGCTCCCACAGTCAAAATGGCAGGAAGACTGCTTCATCTCTTGTATCATATCCAACTTTAGTAAGTCAACATATCAGCTGTGGAATTAATTTGCAGATGCTCTGGTTCAAAATGAGACCAAACTTTTCTGTGGATGTCAGTTTTTTGAGCCACAACAAAAGCAAACATGTGGCCGGCAACAAAGTAGGTAAGCCTTGTTTTTAGTCTAGCAGTTTTTGTTGATAACTTGTAGCCCCTACCGGCTGGTTAAGAGGAATGAGGCATTATGTTTAAAACAGAGAAGTCCATATAATGGGTTTTTCAAGGTATTTTAAAGATTGCGAATCCCTGCAACCACAAGAGGTCCTTAGGCAAACAATCAAAAATGTACGCAAAAAAATATGAGGCTGATTGGTCCAGTAGTTTGCAAGATTAGGACAGATACATTAGGACAGATACACACACACACACACACACACACACACACACACACACACACACACACACACACACACACAAAACTCATAATCCCTTCCCGGCTTGCACCTGGTGGAGATAATGAAGAATTGTGACACTGTTTGATTGGAGCACCTACTGATAACCAGTGGAGGAAGTTTTAAACCTCACAAAAACTCTAATATTTATTTGATACCCTTATAAATTGTTAGGTTTAATATTGAGTACATTAAAACATTGCCAACATAACTCATTATCATAACCATTTGTTCTGCCAACTGGAATTCCATTTAAAGTCATTCCTGACATTTTTCTGACATTTTACCTATTTTTCCCTTTTCCATCCCGTTTATCTTTCTTTCCCGCCTTTGTCTCTTGCAAAATCCCAGTCTTTCTTTCTCTCTCTCTTCTTGGTATCCTTTGTCTCTTTCCTGTGCTCTTTTTTCTTTTTCTGTCTCTTCTCCTATACTGAACCCCCTCTCATTATCCAAAGCAACTTCACCACTTCTTTCTTCCTCTCTTTGCCCTGATGGCCATGAGGACATTTTCTGCTGCTCTCCTGTCAGTCATCAAGGTTAAAAAGTGTTATGGCTCCTTTGGTCAGACATTGAGGGGATGTACAATTTGTCACTTAGGGTAAGTGTTATTTGGTGAGCGTATGATGATTTAAACCAGAAACAAATCATGACTCCACATGCTTTTGTTGTTACAAGGCTGCAGGCATTCAACAAATGAAAGCCTGCCCTTGGTGTTGTCTTCAAATGAGAGTCTGCCCTTGATATGAATCATATATGTGTGGACATCATCAGTGCATCACACAGTATCAATGAAATCTCCACCCTTTCTATGAAGACTTTGATCAATCGCTATGCTTCAGCTAATGTGTCAAAAGACATGGATCAAGCTAACTAGCAGCCAGTGCTCTTCCATCTTTTCCCCTTTTTTCTTTATCATCTTTTGAATTTCATACATCCGCTTCCTTGTTCCTTGACCAATCGTGTAATGCAGCATACAGGAATGTTCCAAGGCTGGCAGCTCTGACAGCCCTGAGTGGAGTGCTGAGCCATCAAAGGTTTCAGCTGGCACAGCTGAGTGTCACATATTAGTCTTAAATGATGTGAAAACTGTGAAAGCCCTGCCATCATTAGAATTCTTTAGAGAGAAAAAAAACAGATACAGGGATAGAGGGGAGAGTGGTGAGTAATAGTAGAAAGATCTGAGAGGGCCCGGAGGAGAGGAATGGTGAGAGAGGGAGGGAGAGAGATATACAGTCCTGGACGAAAGTTTTGGCACCCCTTGAACCTTTCCAGAAAATACACCATTTCTCCTAGAAAATACACCATTTCTCCCAGAAAAGTGTTGCAATTACAAATGTTTTGGTATACACATATTTATTTCCCGTAAGTGCATTGGGACAACACAAAAAAGCAGAAGAAAACAGCCAAATTTGACATCATTTTACACTTAATATTTGGTTGCTCACCCTTTGGAGAAAATAACTGAAACCAATCGCTTCCTATAACCATCAACAAGTTTCCTACACCTCTCAACTGGAATTTTGGACCACTCTTCTTTTACAAACTGCTCCAGGTCTCTCAGATTTGAAGGGTGCCTTCTCGCAACAGCAATTTTGAGATCTTTCCATAGGTGTTCTATGGGATTTAGATCCGGACTCATTGCTGGCCACTTCAGAATTCTCCAGCGCTTTGTCTCCAACCATTTCTGGGTGCTTTGTGAGGTATGTTTTGGGTCATTGTCCTGCTGGAACACCCATGACCTCTGACGCAGACCCAGCTTTCTGACACTAGGCCCTACATTACGGGCCAAAATCTTTTGATAGTCTCCAGATTTCATGATCCCTTAAGTCCTCAGACAATTCTCGGCTCTTCTTTCTCTTCTCCATGCTTGGTGTGGCACACACAGGCACACAACGTAAAGGTTGAGTCAACTATTATACACTAACTGGCTTCAGTTTCGATTTCTATATTACCAGCACCTGTTACTTGCCACAGGTGAGTTTAAACAAAGATCACATGCTTGAAATTAAATTTTTTACCCACAGTTTTAATTAAATTTGTCAATTTTTTGTGTTGTCCCAATGCACTTAAGGGAAATAAACATGTGTATACCAAAACATTTGTAATTGCAACACTTTTCTGGGAGAAATGGTACATTTCCTGGAAAAGTTCCAGGGGTGCAAATACTTTCCTCCATGACTGTATATGAGAAAGGGTGGGGTAAAGAAGAGAAAAGGGATGTGGAATGAAAGAGAGCAAGCAGCTGTTATGGTAGAACAGCTTTGTCCATTGTCCCAATTTTTGCCAGTGTAAAGAAAACACTAGCAATCTTTTTAGTTTACACTTCATGTTGTTAGCAATCCATGATTGTGCTGGAATTAGCTGTAGATACTAGACTTGACAACCTGCAGATGTGCGAAAAACAAATGAAATGTGTTTAAATGTGCCTGTGCAGCTCTAGTATTAGCTTCCACGCTGGTCTTTTTCTGGTTTGCATGCATTTGAAGGGACAGGTGTACACATTTTATGCCTGAAGCCACTCTTTTCCCCATTTTGAACTTTGAGTAATAGCTCTGAAATAACCCAGAGATCATGTGTCTGTTCTCCCCTCACCCTGCCCACCCGCCTTTTCTCTTTGGTGATTGACAGCGGAAGACACGTGCGGTGGCACCCTGAGGGGCTCCAGCGGGCTCATCTCCAGTTTCGATATCCCCAGCGGTGACTCCCCTGTCGCTGGCGGAGGTGGAGGTGCTGCAGGCCTGGGCAGCAGTGGGGAGTGTAAGTGGACCATCTTGGCAGATCCAGGGGACACCATCTCCCTGGTTTTCACTGAATTTCAGATGGAGGAGAAGTCGGATTATCTGGAAGTTGAGGGATCTGAACTTCCAACCATCTGGTGAGTTGAGCTGTGCGGAAGAGTGAGAGTGTGTAGTGCTTGCACTTCATCAGATGAGCATTTACCTGTTACATTACTAAGAGTTTTACTGTGACAGGAGGTGTGTATGTGTGTGTTTGGGTGCATGTGTCGTATGGTGTTGACAAGGTGTTTAAAGAATGTTTGCGATTTGTGTAAGATGAGGCTGTATTAGTGAGTATGCAGGTTCGGTTTGTTTTTGACTCAGTTGGAGAAAGATAACGTGTACTAAATTCTGTTAAATCTGTTAAATCTGCGTCTATATTCTGTTAGAACAGGGCCACCAAACCAAATGTAGGCCTGGAAATCCAGAGATGCTAGCACTTTAATCCAAATTAGTGTGTTTCGTAAGTCAGTTTTTGATTGAAGTAAAGTCATGTTTAGCTCAATATCACAGACAATCCAAACCAAGACCAAACTATTCAAGAACATAAGGAACAACACCCTCAATATACTTAAGGTATAAGAAAAAATGGAAGAAATACAACAGGAGATTCCCATTACTTTGATGGCTAGGGTTACAACAAAGAACTGTAGGTTGGAGACGGCAATTACAAAAAATTAACAGGAAGTTAAATAAATGTAATTCCAATTAAGGGAAATGCAGTCAATTTTGCATCTCTCTGTACACATTGTAATTTTTATTGCAGATTTTGATTTCTCCAATATAGAAACCTTGCAGACGCATAACAGTTTTCCCATTTCTCCGGCTCCAACAGTCACAGTGGCAGCAGGATCTATGATCTATCTTGTCTTGTATTCGTGTCTAACTTATAATACATTGAGTATGGAATTAATCTGCAGATGCTTCAAGACCAAACTTTTCTATGGATGTAATTTTTTGAGACACGACAAAGCCTTGTTTTTAGCCGAGCAGTTTTTGATGACTTGTGGCCCCTACCAGCCAGTTGAGAGGAGTCAGCAGTTGATATAAAACACAGCAGTCAATAAAATAGTTTTTTTTCCCCCAAACATTGTGAATCACTGCAACTGCGAGAGGCTGATTGATCCAGTAGTGTGACATTAGCTGCAGACAGATACACACACGGACACATGCACAAACACTGTTAAACTCATAACCTCCCCAGGTTTATGCCTGGCAGAGATAATAAATGGATATTTAATCAGAAGAAAAACAGAATATTGTGGGCACTATATTTAGAATAAATAAAAAAAAGAGTTACAGATCGTAAGAAAGCTGGCTACTGTATTGCCAGCTCTAAGTTCATTCCAAAGAGAAGTGTGCGCCTGCTAAGGCAAGGCTCTCTTGCCCTAGGATTCTGTCTTAGTTCTTGGGATAACAAGATTGCCTTCCTGCTGAGATCTTAAGGCATACAAAGTAACAAAGGTTCTGTATGTACAGTTGAGCATGACCATCTAATATTTTATGGGAACGTGTATTGGAAACTTAAGAGAAAGAGCCGGCTGACTGGCATGCAAATGTGCTTTTTAATGAATTTTCATGGCCAGTTGTGTGCAGAAAATGTTTTAAATACGCCTTGTGGTTCTGATTGAATTAAATCAATTCACAGAGAGGGCACATGATTCCCTATTGCATAATTCAAATTGAAGTGCACATGAATTCTGAATCTTTGACAGAAATTTGTTTAAAAAGCAGCCTTCACAAACTTTGGTTTATGGCTTTCCATATAGGCTTGATGTAGAAGTCACTCCCAAATGAAACAAGGACCCCCAACCTTGAGGCTCAGGTTATCCATTTCTTCTGCGTCCCGCGTGAATGGGAGCATCCGCCAGGTTTATGTGATCCTGCCGGGCATTAATTATAATTGGCTGAAAGAAGCTCTAATCAATCACTGAGCTACGAGCTTTGTTGTCCCTGAGAGTTGTCATCCAGAGTCAGAGGGGGGGAGAGAGGCAGACACTGTGTCAGTGAGAGACAGAGAGAGTCAAAAGGAGAGGTGCCCTGAGTGTGGCAATGACTGCTAAGTATTGTATGTTGAAGTAGCTAAAGAGAGTATGACAGGGAGCTGATATGGGATGACACTGATTTGTTTTGACAGACCGTCAGGTAACCCTCTTCTCTTAGGTATAAAAGCTCCCAAATTAACTCTTTCACTGACAGAAATGCCTCTCGGTTTTAATCCCTCAGAGCCCCGGTGGCAAATGCTTTGTGTTATCTTGTGTTTCCTGCTTTTCAGGATTAAAAAAAAATGGGTCTAAGTAGTTTTAATTATTTACATACATTCTAATGCTATTTTATTCATTTTGTCCCTGATCATAGAATATCTTCACACATTGGAGGAGACTGTTTCCTTGAATGATATCAAAAAAGGTTTTTTTCAAACATCTTACTGGCTGCCGTTTTAAAAGAGAAGAAGCAAAAAACAGATGCACTGTAATCTCGTGTTCATGTATTATTAAACATAGGGATGGAAAACGAGGTATACTGGGCAAGTTACTTCATTGCAACTTAAAAAATAAAAACATCTATAAATAAAACTCAACTCAAACATTTTTTTTTTTTTTTTTAAATACGACCATAAAAGTAATGAGTTGTTTCCCTTTGCAGGTTTCATATAAATCCTTGTACATATGAACTTTAAAAAGCATAATATGTTATAACTTTTCACATTTCTAAAATGTTAAACAACATATGAATTACAAATGAATTGCATGAATGGATTATATTAACTGTAAACTAGGAAATTGCGTAGAAACAGAAATGTTGAGTGTTTGGAGAAATGTCTCTGGCATCAAACATGCAATATATGTTGAATACATTCAGAGAATACTTTATCACCTTTCTCTACAGCAGGGTTTATTATGCTTCCCTATCTACTTCCTTATCTTAAGGTCCTAGCAATTAGAAAGTTATCAGGTCATTTTAAGGAAGCCATACTTTTGTATTTAAGATCAATGAATTAACATTTTTTACTATTAAAAATGTATATACAAATATATCAGTATATCAGACCGCTTATGGGTCAAATGACATACATTTTTTTGCAGTCCAGTGTCCAAGGAGAGGTTAAAAAGATACCCACTGTTCTTTTTTCAGGTATCTCAGGTCTGATAAATATAGGTTTCTTTATTTATCAGGTAAAGTAGTTTACCAACCAGCACCTTTATTTATGTGAGTGTTACTTGTGTATGTGCTCAGCAGTCACCACGCCTGACTTGAATGCTTTGAAACTCAAGGATGATGTTATTGTAAGCCACCAAATGTCAGTGGCTGTCAGGCAGAGTTCTTGTTTTAAGCCCTACAATCCAAGTGGGACCCAGTGAGCTTGGGTGCAGTGGGGCCAGAATTTTAGAGAGATGGCTTCAACTTGGCCAGGTAAACAAAAAGACAAGCAAACAAACAGGATTCAGAGCAAGTATCATTCTCATGCCCATAAAATTCATTGCACTCGCTCCTTCTCTTTTTATGAGTGTCTCTGACTGCATACAAGGCCATTGGACAGCTAAACTCTCAAGCCACCCAACATATAGCATCAGCTGCAGGCAGAGACAAGCAAACTGTCAATTTACCCTTGAGATTTAGAGCTGCTTAACGATGATTGACAGGCTGGAACCTCAAAGTCAGCCAGATTTAACATCTCCTCTTAGCCTTTTTCAGGCAAATAGACTTAAAGCGTGACCCAGCTTAACTTGTTATCCTCTCACAACCTGTGGTATTACGGTTTATCTAGTGATAAACATGAGTAAAAATATGAATGCCAAAAAAGGAGTTGCAAATTAAGAGACCTTGATCCTTGACAGAATAATTAACTTCCCTGCTGTTGAATAAGATTTGCAAAATATTTCACTAGACAGTACGGTTTTTACAGAAATCTATTCTTTACATAGTTAATGAAATCAACACATATATTCTATATAAATGTCATTACTGAAAACAGAATGACTGAATATTGAATTAATTTTGATGGAAAAAGTAGTAATAATTTGCTTGTTTCCTAAAAGTGGATGATAGATGATGACTAATGCTAGAAAGCAATTCCTGATTGAAGGTACACAAAATCCAGGACAATAGGGCAAGAAATATGTTTTGCTGACACCTCTTAGCAGCTTTTATCCTTTTATCAATTGAAGATTTCTATCAGATCTCCGCAAATGAGTTTATTGATTCCATCGTTGTCACGCTGGGCAAGGTTGATGTGAGGCTACACATCAATCACCGTGAAAATAGACAAAAAAAAAATCGTTTCCTTTGGCAAAAGCTAACATTGGAGTCTGGGTGGACCAGAAAAACAGTTCTTTGTTATTCTTCTGACCTTTAATATGATTGTACAGCCCTGTTCACAAAGGGCAAAAACAACAAGCTGTAGATTACACGTCACTCATTATTTCAGTTATGGACACAAACCATAAAACCTGAAAGGCTTTGTGGATATTAGATACACTTTTTGTGCTCATATACTATGAAATTTGATCAGGAAATGTTCTCTTTTATTTTTTCATACTTTTCTCTCCAGGTCTACCTCATTTTCTACCTCCTATCGTCCTGTGTTTTTGCAGATTTTTCTGAAGCATTAACTCTGTGTTGTAAGCATACTAAGAAAATGTAGATTTTAGAATAGATTGCTACTTTGCAGAGCAATCTGGCAATATTTTATTTGGTTCACTAAATATGAACAATCCTATTCCAACGGAGTGGCTAAATGGAAGATTACAATATTCAAATCAGGTTGAGAGCAAGAGGTGCCCTGCAGCTAAATTACCAACTTTGGTGAAATTACCATGTGTATTAGATTCAATTTCTTTTTTCTGGGATTTATTATTGATCTTCCCAGGCAAAATATAACCATTCAAAATGATTCCAAAAGCTTTCCTTTAATGTGTTCAAACTGGGAAGAATGCAGTGTTTAATTGAAGGTGTCATGGCTAGTTGACTGAACCCAGGCGCAGACACACAGACAAGATGGACGGTTTAAGGGTCTTTATTCCACACACACACACTGGGGGGGATGAGGGGCGGCCACGGCAGGAACAGGCAGGTGAAATGGCAAGAGAGACCGGAGACACGGAGGCACAGGAGAGCTGACTCTGGAAATTGAACTGCACACAAGGGTTCCTGGAGCACAGGAGAGAAATGGTTAGATGGAGGAGCTGGTGCAGGAAAATCACGAGTGGACTTGTAGTAGAAAGCTAAATACTGAAAGGAGCCACGAAAGTTACCACCAAGTTGGCTGAAACAATCTGGCGAAGAATGAAAGGATGACCGGGGTTCTTGAGGGCTGAGACTGATGAACAGATTGAGAGCAGGTGACACAGCGCACAGGTGAGGTGAAGGGAGGCCGCACCCACATCAGACACACACAGGGAAGGAGGAGGAGCAAAGGGAGCAGGAGGGGAGCAAAGCCATGACAGAAGGAATGTGAATTGACAGTTGATTCAGGTATTCCACCAGGGCAATTAATGTAAGGAGATACATTGACTTGCTCACTGTGAAAGAAGCCTATCTATCAGCAGACAGGCACCAAGCTGTGTAAGTACATCTCCTGAACAGAGTCTGGCGAGGGACTACCTTGAGGAGGGATAGAGAGCGACGGCACCTGCACATTGGGACTCGTTACATTTGTATTTTGATGAGATTGCCATGCACCCTTCAACCCCTCATGCTATCAAGTCAGGCCCATCTTACTCTTCTTGAGAACTCTCTAATATGCCTTGCAAACCCATGTCAGAAACTACCATTAGTCCTTGAGACGCCCCAAATCGATGATATGAAGCATGCTGAAACTTTGATGAAACCAAGCATATAAAACACTGCACTCATGCCAAGAAGTAATCTCCGAAAAGCCATATTGCATATCTATGAAGGAACAAATAGACAGCCAGAGTGAGTTTGCAGAGATGAAATGGCAGTGCATTATGTGAGGAATCCATTTTTCCAATTGGACTTCCTCATCTTTTGTCACTCAATATGCACTAGAGTAGATGCAGTGAGAAAATAGCAGACAACACACTTATCTGTTTTAAGGAGACTGGGCAGCCCACTTTCCACAAGTAATTTATTTGTTTTCATGTCAGTTACAGTTACAAGTAACAGCTACGTACATAAACTTTTTGTGAACTAGACCTGAGTTATTTTGCATAACCACTTGGCTGCTGTTAAAATTTTTATCACAATCTGGACATATAAGGATATGTGTATATATATACGTAAGTGATATTCCTTGACATGATTGCTTATCACTTTAGCACTCAGTTACATACAACACATCTTCATCAAAGGAAGCATGAGAAAAATGTTGGCCCATAAGTCATTAGTTCCTCAGGTCACATCAGGAGCTGTAAGTCTTCTTTCTTTGATGGCTTCCTGCCACTGAGCACATTTGTGTTCATTTGGGCATCTGCGCTTACGGGGAGCACAGCAGCTGGAGAGAGTGGCGAGGGAGTGCATTTCCTCTGTGCAGACCAGGCGATATCACTGCATATTTTTCACCTTGTACTGCCATTGCTTTATGTAGCAGGGAGATTATAGCATACAGACCGTTACTGCATAAATTAATAGAATGGTTTACCACACATAGATACAAATGCACCCATTAGACTAAGTCCTCTGTAAGGTGTCATTAAGCCTTTATTTATTTGATGGCCTATCATGTTTCACTTCCTCTGCCATACTTTGGCGTTGTGACAACAGTATATTCAGCTTTGCTGGTCTTAAATTTGTAACATCACTCCTATGCTGCCTGGAGCATCTTTGCAACTTCTGGATGGGTACAGCTTTATTGTCACTATCCATTTTCTTTTAGGCTTCTTGTGATAATTTGCAGCTTTCACTACAGGAAACATGAAGGCAGGTCCTTCTGAATAGTTCAGCTACCTGAAGGCTGCTCTTTTTCATTCTGCCTGTATATTGGTTCCATTAGCATTTTATCAATGCCACAATGAGATAAAAAAGGTCAACTTTTGTGTGGAAATCAATTACCTTTTAACTATTCTCCAGGAGCTGCCATCATCCCCCCTTGTGATGGATAATTTGGATTAAGAATATCAGTATTTTAAACCCTCATTTAGTTTGCAGATCAATTCAAAATGAAACCACCTATAATCTGTCTGACAGATGTATTGTACTCTGAAATAATACAAATACAACAGCAGCAACAAGTGGTTTAATGAAAATAAGGAGAAATCATCTGTCAAGTAGACTTACTAATGCTTTTCTTATAACTGCAATGGCCACCAAGGGAAAAAGTCACTCTTTCCTCTTTGTTTTTCCTCATCACTCTCTTTGTGCCTGTTTCTCTCTCTCTCTCTCACTGCCACTTTCGTTTTGCTTTTGTCTATCTGCCCCTTAGGTGGCTCTATGGTAAATGCCAAAGAAATTACATAGAAAAACAAACCTTAAACACGACTGAACACACCCTTACACACACAGAACAGACATGAACGGGTGCAAGCACACACACACAATGACAAAATAACAAGTTAACACATTTTTTTTATCCACTGAGCCAATTTGGGCACACAGGGCTCAACTGCACCATGCTCTTTTTCAGCCTGTCCCCAGCCTCTATTTAATAGCTGGAATGGCATTGTGCGGTATTGTGGTATGACAGGGATTGCAAGGAAATAGAAAAAGCCAGAGCTGGTCATCCAGACAAATGAGAAGACCCCTGGCAGCTTTAAATTTCTACAATTATAGAATGTCCCTGATACTGCGGCCATGCGCTGAATAAAACTTCTGCTCTAAAACACTTAGACGGATGTAGTTGGAACACACAGACTTGAGTCATGCAGGCAATGTTTGACAAAGACGGCCACACATATGATGACGTGTCAAATAGGTAAGCTCAGTTGGTAGAGCTGGCGTCCCATGTACCGAGACTGAGTCCTTGCTGCAGCGCCCCAGGGTTTGAGTCCGACCTGTGGCCCTTTGCTGCATGTCATCCCCTTTCTCTGCCCCCTTTCCTGTCTCCTTTTTAGATGTCACTATCAATTAAAGGCTATAAAAAAGCCCCCCAAAAATACTTTAAAAAATAAATAAAAATAGGTAAAACACACCTGTTGTCTTCCAATTTCCCTCCTACACACACATACATTTGTACATATAAGACAACAAAAACAACTTACAGAGTCAAAGTAAGGTTGGTTGTTTTCTAGGTTTTATGGCTGGTCTTCATTTTAAGTGCATCATTTTCTTTCCAGTCCTGACATACCGTAGAAATGGAAGAATACATTCAGTTGGGTGTCCATCTCTATTAGCTGGTGTATATTCTCTTAATTCTTGTGAAATTAATAATTAATCATTTTCTCCAGGGCTTTCAGTCATTATTCATTTTACTCAATTTTCCAGTTTTTCCTTTTTGTTGGTGAATGTGGGCAGCACAAGGATGCTAGTGACCAGAAAGCATGTAGTTGAATTACAGTCAAAACAGATGACATGTGTTTTCTTTTATTTGTGACACTTCACAGGCTAACTGGTATGAATATTCCAGCGCCCATCATTAGCAACAAAAACTGGTTACGGCTGCATTTTGTGACAGAGAGCAACCACCGCCACAAAGGCTTCAGGGCTCAGTATCAAGGTAAGACGTGATTACTTAATTTGCACATCGTAATAGAGGGCCCCCTACTTGAACGAGAAGGGATCATCGTAGGAAAAACGCACAGTAATTACAAAACATGTTTTTGATCTTTGTTAACTGAATATTAAACAGTTTGATTAATACCCCCTCTGAAGAGGGCATGAAGGCTGTTTCTGCTTCAAACCATTGACTTCAAAGAGCCTTGTAATCAAAAACTTTAGAGATAAATACTGTATATACTTCACCCCCCTTATAAAAACTCCGCTCTGGCAGCTCAATAATCCATTACCCTGACATTGTTCTTTGGCATGACTTTAAAGTCAGAGTATGGGCTGCATTTACCATAGAAGCTTAAAGCCTGGCCCCGAGCCAACCTGCAACTTCACCATAAACAGCTCTATAAAAAAACTTTCAGTACCATGCATGTATAGCAACTTACTGTTAAGGAAGACATAAAATCAATTGAATTGCATTTCTCATCTATTGCAGTGCATTGTTGTGCAGCGGTAAAACAATTTTCATATGCATTTGTTATTTATGATGTGAAGGCTAGATGTTTTTTAAGCAAAGACAGGCACTGAGGGGTTTTATTACGCAGTATGCTTTTGAACATATAACAAGCCTTATCAGGTCACTAAATGGATTCACATCCTAATTATGTTTACAACAGACTGAATTAACCAGTTGACCTACAGAGTAGTTCAGAGGAGAAGCATCGTACCAATGTTTTGAAATTCAAATAGCTTTTTTGTAATTGATACATCATTCATTGCTTTTGGCTATTCTGTTAATACTTCAAAATTATGACAGCCGCTTGCATCACCTGGATTTTGTTTGCAATCTGGCCCGTGCTGTGGTTAACTAGACTGTCTTAAGATGTAGCATTGCCGTTCTTGGACTGCTCTTTTATTCTGTGTGGTACCCCCCACCCCCACCCCACAAAAGATATAACCATTAAATCTGTTCTGACCAATCAATTTCCATCCACTGTTTAATATGTCTGCATTATAGGAGCAAACAAACGAGAATGAGAAACTCATTTCGGTTTTATAGAATTGTCAGGGCAACCCTTCAGAATGCATCAGAGCCGTTGGACTCATTTCTTTTGAAAAAGGATGCACAGCAGTAGCAATTACATTTTGATGTTCTTCATAGGACTAAGTATTATCCAGAGAAAGAAACACTTGTACTGTATCTTCTCACATCTAATACTGTAACTTCTTTTATCTAATGAACTCTTTCTATTGCTCTCGACCAGTGAAAAGCTCTGGAGAGCTTAAATCCAGAGGGGTAAAATTATTACCAGGAAAGGACAACACTAACAAACTGTCTTTGAGTAAGTCTTTTATTTTTCTTATGCAACTGTTTTCATTGTTTTTTTGTTTATGTAGGGCTTGCGTTCTGGGTCTCTGTTTCTTTCTTGTCTCTTTTTTTGCTGCATCATTTGGTGAAGGAATTAAGCTACAGTACTAGATTTTGCAGAAGTGCAGTCTTTTTTTCTTTCTAATGACCTATTTCGCCTGCTGTCCTGGACTTCCTGTCCTGACAGAAATGAACTCAGCTAGACCAGGCCTAGTTATGTATATTGCAGCAAAATCCTAAATTTGATCAATTTCAGTCGGCCAAAACCCCCGCTGTCTCATTCTGTACTATTTAAGCAGTTCATCAGGTTGACTTATGTTCATGATCTACACACACAGCAGAAGTCAAGGTTGAGTGACCACTCACTTGTCAGATGATTTGTGTACACTTCAGACCGAAGTGAATGCATTCTAATTGCTTGCGGAGCTCTGTCATTAACATAAATCTGGAACACAATTCCTTCTAACTCCACAGTGTGCTAAACACTTCAATGATAACAGGTTGTAATCTTTATTACCTTATGTGTCGTGGATTCGGCATTGCATGGAGACATGAATAATGCAGTGGGCTGTAATCTTTTCTACAACACAATACTGTATATCATTAAAAAGACTATGAAGAGATGCTTCATATGCCTTGTGGATTCATTGCATATAACTGAACCCATAACTGTATTATAACCCACAACAATTAACTTCAATGCTAATGAACTTCCTGAAAGAAGTCAAAGGAGAGAAGACACACCAGTAAAGCTTTTCACGTTAAAATGGAAGGGTCTTTGTATGCGTGTGTGGAGGGGATGCCTTATTGTAAATATTACAGCAGACCTTAACAATAATTATGATACTACATATTTCATAAATTTCATTTCCAGTGCATGCAGTCTTTGATTTACAGATCATAATGTAAGGGGGGAGACGACCTCAGTAAAAGTCAGAACACAGAAAACCACAGAACTATCTTATTACTTCCAACCTCTTCACATTCAAATCATAGTAAAGGCTATGCTCTAAATGAAACCATATCTACAAGGCTTTATCTAGTGTACTTAAAATATTATTACGTATGGAGAGTCTCACTGAGTGATTATTGTAGCTCCTGCAATTGATAGTTGAAAGTTATTTAATCCTCTTAGTCCCTGTTGGGCCCAGATATTTCCCTCTACTTTGTCTAGCTCAGGTAAGAGAGTTGCATTTACCCGTGGCACTCATTTTGATATAAAAAACATGAGTGCGTATTCACAACAGTGCTGCCAAATAACCGGCAGTTGAAAGTCTGACACTGAGAGATGAGGTCAGTTTGTCTAACTACGTAATTCCTAGAACCAAATTCTGTTACCAAACACAACTACTAAATATTCAAACGGACAGAGGTATCTACTATACAAGTGCTTTTCACAGCAGTGGGTGTTTTCTGAAAGTACAGAGCTTTGACAATTAAAGTATCTTGCTCACAGCATTCTTGGTCATTCTGTTTCTCACTCAGTGAATGAAGGAGGAATCAAACAGGTGTCTAATTACTGCCCTGACCCAGGGGAGCCAGAGAATGGCAAACGGTTCGGCTCCGACTACAGGTGAGTTTATACTTCAGCAGCTGAAGTGACGGAGCTCAGATTTTTGTAGAGGAGAGTTAAGGAGTGGGTCAACATGCTCTCCATGCCATTTCAGTATTTTGACATGCAGCGTATTCTAAGTATCACTGTCACATTCTATTAAGTCAACAAGATCTTTGTGCACTCGATCACAGTTTTAGTATTCTTATGTTCACCTGCATCATTTTTAAGGACTCATGGGGAATATTTTTCTGTATTGTCTATCTTTAATGAACCAGACCCATTCAGCTCTCAGGTCAGAAAAAACAAATGTATCCACTTTCAGACAATTTGCTTTGACATGTAACGGACTTCCACAAGTTCACTGTCAGGTCCCTGCACAACTGAGTCTATGTTTCGAAGTCCATGTGTATATATACCCTCTGTGTCTAGGATCACTCTCCACTGGACTCCAGCTGTAATTTGCAAAATATTTCATGTCTCCCATTCATATGTACAACATAATTGAGGTGTTTATCAGTTCATGTGGGAAAAATGCTCGCTGCACTAAAGGGCATCATTGGGATTTGTACTGTAAGTATGGAGACTGAGGATAATAATAAATGAATTAATACATTCCTGGATCTAGCCACTGAATTTGATATATCGATGCACAGTGCAATATATACCTGTTATGAATGACATGAAATAAATAATGAATTTAAAATTTCATCAGGAGTAATTTTAGGGGAATTGATTGCTTTTTCAGGCGTTAATGGTGTTTGTTATCTTCTCAGCATCGGAGCAACTGCTCAATTTACCTGTGATGAAGACCATGTGCTGCAGGGTTCCAAAACGATTACCTGCCAGCGCGTAGCCGAAGTCTTCGCTGCTTGGAGCGACCACAGACCCGTCTGCAAGGGTGAGTGAGGCTGCTGAAGAGCTAATAAAACAGTTTGATTAAGGCAGTGCCTCTGGATATAGGCGCTATGCAGATAGAGGAAAGTTCATTTTTGTTAATTATGTATGAAAGCCTCTGCTGCAGCACTCTGATTTTCCATTCCAAAATCCTCTGCCTGTTTTTCTATGTTTCATAATACCTGGAGCACCTTTTAGAATTTGATTAATGGAAATGCAGCTAATAGACCTGCTCCCTACTTGTGCAAACAATATATTACCTTTCTGTCATATTACAATGCAGGAGTTATTACTTTGCCTTCTGAGTATAATAATTATAAATTTCTTAGGAATGACTATTAGGTTTTGTAGTGATGATTTATACTTTGTATATTGTGTATATATATATATATATTTAATTATCAACAATATTTTGAATCTATCTTTTACCTTAATGTATCTGTGTCTTCATGTTTATCCTATACTGTTGCAGTGAAAACGTGTGGGTCGAATCTGCAGGGACCCTCAGGGACTTTTACATCTCCTAACTTTCCTATCCAGTATGAGAGTAACTCCCAATGTGTGTGGATCATCACAGCCAGCGATCCAAACAAGGTAGTAAAATCGAGTCGGGGGTCTTCTTTCAGTTTGTAGTATTCTTACTCTTGGAGTTATCATGAACTGTAATCCCATTAAGTAATAACTACTTGATTACCTCAGAGTAGTCTCTTTCCACTGTATAAGTGGTATATATAAGGATGAAATAATGGCTTTTATGTTCTTGATTAATTTATTGAAGAAATCCCAGAAAGAACGTAGAGTAATATGGTTTAATGTCCCACTTATGTTTTTCATAAACAAGTGCAACAGCCGCTCATTAGTTATAATAATAAACACAAATAGTCGAGTAAATCTTCACCTCTTTACCCTTGAGCATTTGTCCAGGCATTCCCTTCCTGGATATGTAATTATGTATGCATCTATTTTCCAAAGGGCTTTGCAAGGTGGTAAAAGGTTACATAGAATATGCATGTATTTTGACTTTAGTTCGTTGTTACCATCCCTCATTAATGTACATAGCTGCAGTGGGTTGCCTTTCGGTTCTCACTAGACTCCCAGTTTGACCGCAGCTGTTGGCAAGTGAGCGATTCGCTTCATTCATCCGGGATAACAGAAATGGAGAGAAATAATAATTGAATGAGACCAGCTTTTCCCCGAAGTGAAGAGGTCAAAGCTGTTTTCCTAATGGTCAATACTGCTTTCCTACATCAAATCTGTCTCTCTGCTCTATCTGTTGGTATTCCAGTGAGTCATATACACAGGGGTGTCAACTAAGTGCTATCCTGCTAATAAACAATAACTAACCAACTAACACTCATTCAGAGGACTCACTAGGACTGGCAAGTGCCATAGCTTTGTGCCACCGTGGCCTCTCCTAGGACAACAAGCCACTGACTTGGCACTGAAACTTGGTCCATTAGTGTTATTATGGTAATTATGCTTATGTGTGCATTGTGATGAGGCTGTTATACATGGACATTGTACAGGCACTGTCCTCCCGTTAGCCAGAGAAAGGGATGCTAAGGATGAGCAAGCAGCCATCATATGTTTGTCATCAACAGCATCCTTTCTTTCATCACTAATCCATGTAGGCACAGTGTAGGCTGAGATAATGTGGCTTTATCGTGTAGTGTCTCTGCAGTGGACTCAGTTTTACATGATTATTATTAATGTAAGCGGCTCTTGCCAGTTTGATCTGTGAATATGTCAGTTTTGTGTTGTTATGTACATTTGTTTAGAGAATTAAAGATATACCAGTGACAGCTGACAAATATGTCTCAAGGGTGAATGTGGACAGGCAATTAAAAATCTTGGACTCTTAAATTTGCCTTGCCATGATTGGTTCTTAGAGTTTGATTTGTGCTCTAAAGTAATGTGAAGAGATGCTGCTGTCAGTTTCTATATCGCTTTGAAGGATGTTTGTGGTGTCCTCAGTTTTGCAGGGGTGTATGGCATGGACATGGGCACTGTTTGTCAAAACCTTATTCTATAAACAGTCAATAATTTGACGTGACTTGAGTTTTATGTTTGCCTTCCATTTTTTCTTGATGCAGTTGTTGATTGAGTTGAGTTGAGTTTAGTTTCTGCATAAATCATAGAAGTACCAGCATATAAACTGTATTATTCAGCTATCTGATTTATGAGATAGGAAGAAGTCTTAAGTTTTTACAGCATTATTTGATCAAATATGTTGCAGTCTGCTTGCAAAAATGCAGAAGGCATTACATAGGCTGTTATCTACATAGGCTTGCCTCTTTCAGTTTAACTGTCTCCAGAAACTCACTCTCTAAAGACAGGCTGACTGAGGAGCCATATTATGAATCATCATCATATCATATAAATAAGATGGTGGTTTATTTGGTAATAAAACTTGAGAATCATTTGGAATTACTGCTCATGTGATATAGAGGGTTTGGCTTATATAGCATGTACCATGAATAAGATAAACCCTCAGAATATGTCGGTTGGTAGAGCTGTTGGTATGAACCACTTGGGTACAGAATAGATTTCAGACTCGTAGCTTTGTTTGTGTTCATCAAAATCTATAAAACATTGTTGACATACAAATTGTTTAACATGTCAATATGTACACAAACTATCTGCACTCTATGTTGACTTGAATATAAATGTTTCAATATTTGTTTCTCAGTATTGCAAATGCACGTACACACTGCTGTGCTGCATGTTTACGCTTAAAGGGACAGATTATGACACTGATTTATATTTTATTACAGGTCATTCAGATCAACTTCGAAGAGTTCGACCTCGAAATTGGGTATGATTCGCTCACAATCGGAGATGGAGGGGAAGTAGGCGATTCTAAAACAATAATACAAGTGTGAGTACTACTTAAAATACTTAATTTGCTTCTATAATATTGCTTATGTAGTCCAATATGTTGCAGACCTGGTTGGATCTACGTTTTTAGATAATGTTGTGAAGCCATGATATGCAGAGAACCTTAAATGAATTCAGTGACTATACCATTTAAATGAAGGCTTGCATTTTTGAAGAAAACTTTATGATGCAACTTTATGATGCCAGACATTATAAAAAGTTTACATTGTTCTTTTGGTTGCATTTTACATGCGTTTTTAAATAACATAGTGTGATTTTGTTTGAGAAGTGGGATTTGATACCATAGGGACTTTGTTTGTTGCCCGATCTGCAGGCTGACTGGGAGCTTTGTCCCAGACCTGATTGTCAGCATGTCCCATCAGATGTGGCTTCATCTCCAGTCTGATGAGAGTGTAGGCTCAATCGGCTTCAAGATCAATTACAAAGGTACACAGACCTTAAGTCCTGATATCATCTCTTACTGTCTGTATTCATGTCTGTGACTGTTAAGTAAAGCAACGAGTCCATTTCTCCGTCTGCCTTTCCATCCTTCTTTCTGTCTGTCGACCTGTCTCTTACTCTCTATCTCCTTCTTAAAAAACTTCCTTAACCAGGCTCTCGGACTCTTCACCTGGACCTTTATAGATAATTTTAAAGCAATAAAAGTACCACAAAGTACCTGACTTGACTTAATCCTCTGCTTCTCTCTCTTTTCATTCCTCCCCCCACAGAAATTGATAAAGAGAGTTGTGGTGACCCTGGTACACCCCTGTATGGCTACCAAGAGGGTAGTGGTTTTCTAAATGGAAATGTCCTGCGGTTTGAATGCCAGTTTGGATTCGAGCTCATCGGGGAAAGGATGATAACTTGCCAGAACAACAATCAGTGGTCGGCTAATATCCCCATCTGCATATGTGAGTCCAATATATGCTCTTTTTCATGACAGGAAATGAAGCAATTACTTATGCATTTGGAAAGTTTACAATGACACTAAACTATTGGAGGATTAATCACAGTGTCGTTAAATGCCCATGCAGTGCATTATGTGTAAACAACAACGTACAGAATGTATAATTAGAAATTGATAGAAAACAGTTTCCTTGTTATATGGGGTTGATTTGAAAGAGAAGAAAGTAGGGTACACATTGTCAAACTATACAAATACTCTTGAGAAGGGAAACCTGCATTATACTGTTCATTGTTCTTTCTCAACAAAACCTAAACCCGTCCTGTGAGTTTCACTATACCTAACCCATATCCATAACAAAAATCTAGTCTTCTGTTTCTTCAAGTTAACTGTGTCCCTTGGGACACTATGCGATTCCTGTGTGCCTATATTGCCGTATGTCTGTATTTTTGTATACTAACTCCTCAGCTCCATCCCCCATACAGTTTCATGTTTCTCCAACTACTCAGCACCCATGGGAGCAGTGCTGTCTCCTGATTGCTGAGCTAGTTATACAGTACTGACATTGTTCTATACTGAACTTTGTGTCCAATCCTGTCATGGCACAGTACACAGTGTAGATTGTCATGTGACCAGTGAGAGTTGCTGTGCAACAAATTGTCACACCTGGGATATTTAAGTTTTTTGATCATTACTAATATATTTCTCCCCCTCTATCATACAGTCCCCTGTTTCTCCAACTTCACCGCTCCCATGGGGACAGTGTTGTCACCTGACTACCCAGAGGGCTATGGAAACAACCTTAACTGTGTATGGCTGATTATCTCTGAGCCCGGCACCAGAATCCACCTGGCCTTCAATGACTTTGACCTGGAGCCTCCCTATGACTTTCTCACTATCAAAGATGGGGACCAGTCAGGAGCCACAATACTAGGACGCTTCTCTGGGGCCGAAGTTCCCTCCCACCTGACATCCAACAGCAACGTGCTGCAGCTGGAGTTCCAGGCTGATCACTCTATGTCTGGGAGAGGGTTCAACATCACCTACAGCAGTAAGGGACTCTTTGATCAATTTAATTCAAATAATCATATCATCAATCAAGGATGTGTATTTATCATTATGTACAGCACAAGGTTGTACAACAAAATGAAAGTTTGCAGTCTCTTCATGCTATACATATACATAGACAAAATTATAATTACATTTATATTAGTGCTGTCAGTTAAACGCGTTATTATAGGCGTTAACGCAAACCCATTTTAACGACGTCAATTTTTATTATCGCGAGATTAACGTTCTTTTTGGCCTAGCACACTTTGTAGTTTTTTTCACATGCTGTTTGCAACAACTAGTAACGTTAGAAAAAATACAACACCACACTGGATCTAGCTAGACCGGAAACAAAACAACAGGCACGCCGCACACACTTGTTTAAGAGTAGTAGATGTTATGTTTTGAGTGGATGGCGAGCGCGAGACGCCGAAATGGATGCCAATAATATTCTGAATGGAAAGTTTACTTTTAAAAAGTTGCCAAATGGTTCCATTGACAAGACCAAAGTGATCTGTGTGTTTTGTCGTTGTGAACTGAGCTATCATCGCAGCACGTCCAGTCTAAAATACCACTTAATGGCCAAGCACACAGCTGATGCGAATTCTCAGCCCCCTCGTCAAAGCCATGACTTCAGACAGAAGTAAATAATGGGACAAAAAGAAGTCAAGGGACATTTAGAATAGATATAAATGGCGATTAATTGTGAGTTAACTATGACATTAATGTGATTAATCGCGATTAAATATTTTAATCGTTTGACAGCACTAATTTATAGTAGAATAAAATATAATAAATTAAACTATATATGTATACAGCAGTAACAGATAGTGATGAAAAGAGGCTGGTAAGGCTGATCTGGTTGGGTAGATTGTATCAAAATGTGCATCTCTTTAATTAAAACCCCACAATTTCTATTCCGATGACTGTAGGTTATTTCGGCCTCAGCCTTGCCATAGTCAGAATCTCCTGATCCAGACACTTTAAACAATTTTGGCTAACCCCTTTAAAATCAATTCTAGTTAGACATAATTCAATAATGTTTCAGCAATAAAGAGGAAAAAATAACTAAATAAATGATTGGAAGTTAGAAGGAGCTACCTGCTGCTGCATCCACATGCGCAGCCATTGCAAACTGCATTATACTGTATATATGTACCATAGTGATGCATTTATATGAAGATATAGTTATATTTAAATATTATGACTAACTATCTAAGCTCTTAAATGTAAATACTTTTTCTAAACTTACAACTAATCAAAAAAATTAGAATTATCTTGAGTAAAGCGCAAGCACATGACATCTCTTACACATCTTATTACTAATGAAGTATAGGAGGGAGTTCTGCCGTAATATGTGTGAATTTGCATCTTCTCAGTCACAAAGCATACTCTTGCTTAAGCTTTAAGGAGACATGCTACTTCATTGCACCCCAAATAGAGTTAAACTGCCTTAACAAAAAGCAGCATTTAGAAGAGTGCATACTGTTCCTGACTGTGCTTCATTGCCTAAAACAACGGCACTGTAATTCTTTTTGCCCTGGCGAAGTCACACCAAGCTCTCAAGACAGAGGCTATTGTCACCATCAGGTGTACAGAGCAGACCTTTTTTTTTTTTTACTATGGACAGCTACATCCATTTCCCTTATCTCCCTACTACTCAAAGACCCCATTTCTCATTCTCACAAGAGCGTTTGTCACTAGATCTTGTTCTCTTTCTTCTCATTACAAGCTTTCGGGCGTAATGAGTGCCCTGACCCAGGCATACCGTTGAATGCCAGGCGCTTTGGGGACAGTTTCCAGCTGGGAAGCTCCATCTCTGTGGTATGTGAGGAGGGCTTCATCAAGACTCAGGGTGCTGACACCATCACATGCCATCTGGAGGAAGGCAAGGTGATGTGGAGTGGACTCATTCCCAAATGTGAAGGTACTGAAATGGAATAGCTAATATTGAGTTAGGAAGAGAAAGAAAGAACAGGGGAGACTTTGATAAAAGAGTGAGTGGGTGATGTGGAACATGCAGTCCACCCAAACTGGGCTACATTTATCTTGTCTTATTTTCAGGTATTTTTGTAACTCCAGCCCTTTCGGTGACTCATGTTTATTTTCTTTCAAGGTTTTTCATGTGGGTACAAAAAGATTACTGAGTGGTATCATCTTTAAAACAACTTTCTCTATCTATTTTCTTCCTCTCCTCTCCTCTCCTCACCCCGAATCATCAATCTATTTATATCTTAAATTTATATTTTTATCTTTTCAATCTTTCCCACCATTCTTCCACTTCCCTGCTCCTCCAGCTCCTTGTGGGGGCCACTACTCAGGACCGTCTGGTGTCATCCTTTCCCCGGGGTGGCCCGGCTACTACAAAGACTCCCTGAGTTGTGAGTGGGTCATTGAGGCCGAGCCGGGAAGCTCCATCAAGATCAGCTTTGACAGGTTTGTATGACAGTGGCACAACAACTCAACCATGGAAACAAATATACACACTCTCACACACTCACACAAAGCCAAAACTGGCACACAATCCCCCCGTATGTACATCCACATACTCTGCTGCATGTGAGTACTACTATACTTCCAAAAATATATCGTAATCTGGATTTTATTAAACACAATTACCAATGATGACAATGGCATTTTTTGCAAAATAACTCAAAATGCAGTGTTCCAAATTATTATGCAAAACAGAGTTTGAAAACACTTACAGTAATTTCCAGACTATAAGCCGCTACTTTTTCCACACGCTTTGAACCCTGCGGCTTAAACAATGATGCGGCTAATCTATTGATTTTTACGGGCTAACGTCCTCCAGGGGGCGCTCTAGCAGGAAGCGCAAGAGCGAGACAGACAGGTGGAAGAGATAATGCGCCGAGGAAGACGCTAGTTTGATTGTGTTTTGAATTCATTCAGTTTGAATTCATTCAATTCATTCAGTCATTTTGCGCATCATGCACACACCCTCATCATGGAAAACACAAGAAGAAATGCACATGATGCAGCTTTTAAGTTAAAGGCAATCGATCTGGCTGTCGAAGAAGAGCTGCTGCACGTAAGCTTGGCATCAATGAATCGATGGTGAGACGTTGGAGACGGCAGCATTTATTTAATTAAAAATTTAAAAAATCTTTCTGTGTAAATATCTCATGTTACAACGTGGACACTAGCAGCTTATAGACAAGAACGGCCTATATATGTAAAAAAAAAAAAAAAAAATTCATTTGAAATTTAGTTGGTGCAGCTTATATTCAGGTGCGCTCAACAGTCCGGAAATTATGGGAATAGTTTCTAAAGGGTTGAAAACCGAAATCTGTTTTTTGCATTAGAGGGGATAATTTTTCTCAAATCAAAGCCATTTAAATCAAAAACATCTTTAAAGATCGAGTTACATATTAACATAGAGGCCCTTCTTTGATATCACATTAACACTCTCTCATCCATTGACCTGTAAGTCCATGTACTGTTTCTGGCTGTGTTTCCTTTGAGGATGCCAGAATTGCTTCCCAGAGCTGCTGTTTTGAGGTAAACTGCCACCCACCCTCATAGAGCTTCCTTTTAAGGATGCTCCACAGGTTCTCAATAGGGTTGAGGTCAGGAGATGATGGCGGCCACACCGTGATTCTTTCTCCCTTAATGCCCATAGCAGCCTAGGCCTCAATGGTATTTGTTGCAGCAAGGGATGGTACGTTGTCTTACATGAAAATGATTTTACTCCGCAAGGCATGGTTCTTCTTTTTATACCATGGCAGGAAATGGGCAGTTAGGAACTCCACATATTTTGCCTTAAAGGGGCCTACCAACTCACTTCCCATGATTCCAGCCACTCCACCACCTCCTTGCTGACTTTGCATCCTTGTTGGGACATGGTAGCCATCCAGAACTCCATCCATCTGGACCATCCAGTGTAGGACGGCATACATCAGTGAATAAAACTGTATTAAATAAATAATAAAACAATTAGTCTTGTATTTCTGAGCCCACTGCAATCATGTGTCCTTGTGGGCATTGTTTAAGGGTGGCCAAAATACAGCTGTATGCACATCAGCAAGCCTCTGGAGGATCCTGCGTCGAGAGGATCTTGGAACTCCAGAGGCACCAGCAACTTCAAATACCTTTTTTACTACTCATCAGTGGCTTTTTCGCAGCTGCTCACTTAATACGATGAATTAGCCCTATAGAAACTTTCCTTAACACGCCTTTATCTGAACGAACCTGTCTGCGCTCTGAATCAGACACAAATCTTTTCATAGGACGATGATCTCTCTTAATATTTCGTAAAATATCCAGTGGTTTCATACCTATTGTAAGATATTGCACTATTTCACGCTTTTCATCTGCAGAAAGATGTTTTTTTCCTCAATATTGCATGAAACCTGTGACTTACTTAATAATGTGGAACAACATCCTTAAGTAGTTTCTCATTAATCTCCCCTGGCAAACTAATAAAGACAAACCTGTCTGAGATTGATGTCAGTGATCTAAACAGACATGGGATGCAGCACAATTGAAAAGTTTCATTGAAAAACAAAAAATCTAATCTTTTATTATTTTAAATCATATTTGCATAATAATTTGGAACACAGTTTAGTTTTCCAAAATGTTAAAAGCCTACACACTTCCTGAGAGAACTGCAATGAAAAAAAGTATTCCTTTTAAGATCTTTTATTTCTTACTATTAAGAAGCAAAACCATACAATTTTATAATCAAGGCTTTCTCAGTGCTGAAACACTTCTTTTGTAAGGATCTCCTGTCCCTATGATCTTTTTTTTTGTGAAATAAGCCCCACTTTTTTCTTCTCTTTTTTTTTTGCCTTTATTTCATAGTTACAGTTGAGGATGGGGGGGAGGGGGGGGGTAGAGCGGTACATGGGACGCCAGCTCTACCCACTGAGCTAACCGGACGCTCCCTTTTTTGCTCCTCTTTACCTAAAATGAGCCAAAGTTTTCCTATGCAGTAGATAGTGGCGTTATACTGGAGGTAATATAAACACTTTGCATTTATGACATAAAGTCATGGATTTTCTCTTGCTGAAAATGTCTGATGGTATTTTACTCCAAAATTGATAGCTGATTTCACTTGTGTGATGATGTAGAGACCTGAGGATGACTACAGATCCATACCATGTCAGATTTCCAAGAAGCTCATTGATCTTATACTGTTGTAATAATTGGAACACTTGCTGCAAAAGCTATTTCTTATCATTCATCCCCTCAAAATTAGACAGTTTTCTCTGCAGACACAACAGGCTTAAATAGCTTCAAACTCTACAATCTGTCAAAGCAGAAGTATTGTTTTGAATACAAAAATTGTCTCTCTCTGCTTTCTTTACTTTTAAGGTTTCAAACTGAGCTCAGTTATGACTTCCTGGAAGTGCACGACGGTCCCAACCTGCTTTCTCCTCTGATTGGATCGTTTAATGGAACCCAGGTCCCTCAGTTCCTGTTTAGTAGCAGTAACTTTCTGTATCTGCTTTTCACCACCGATAACAGTCGATCAAACAGTGGCTTCAAGATATTCTATGAAGGTGAGAGGACGCTACTATTGCCTGCATGCACTGAAAAAAATGAAACTGGATGTAACTCATCAATTTAAAGCTGCAAGTAGGTAACTTTTATGTAAAAGTCATATTTGCTGAAAGGAAAGAAAGATAGTTGTTCAGTGTCATTCCAAACACTTAAACATTTAATCAGTTTTAAATTAGATATGTCAAATAAAGGAAGGAAAAAAGACAAAAGTCCAAGTATGTGATGGTTAATGGCAGTAGAAGGTAGAAATTTAAATTGGCCTGCCTTTTCTTGTAACACTTTTATAAAGTTTCTCCAACCAAATTGTGTTGTGAATGTGTTTCAGGTGGATTTCACATCAAATGTACCAGTATTACCATAACAACTTGGCTCAATGAGCTTCAGTGCTCAAGATGAAAAAAAATTGATTCAGTTTTGGTATGGGCATAAAAATTTAAGAGTGAGGCTACACCATTTTAAACGTTTCTTATTTTTGAGGGAGCCCAGCGTCAATGGTACTGTTGTAAATCTTATGTCACCATTAATGTTAATTCTTAAGGATGCCTCTCACAATTGTATATTAGGCTGAACACTAGTTTGAGGCCTCTTGTGTAAGATGGACAAAGTTGGCTGTGGTTCTTAATCAGTGCTGCTTATTGAATAAGTGCTGCAAACTGTAAATTTAAGAAAACACTGAAAGTAAGTAGCAGAGACTTTAATGGAATTGTGGGATTTCTGTCAACAAGGGACTTGAAGTGATCCGCCCTGAGTCCCAGTCCCCAGATTCACTGTTCTTCCTTCCAAATTTGTTCTTGCACCTTAATGCTGCTTGTCAGGTGCAACAGTAGCCCCAAATTCGAAGATGCACAGAGACAAAAGGTGAGAAAGGGAAAATAACTATCAGCTCTCGGAGGTACATAATCGAATACTCTGAATAACTACCGCCTGGGTAAAATCTTCCACTCTGAGGGGTTTGTGTTGTAAACATTTTCTTTGTTTCCACATGATTATGCATGGAGCGGTAGCCTTTGAAAAATCAAATAGAAAAATACTCTGGACATAGTGTGATCTATTTCATGATTGTTTGCACTAGCACAATTACCCTTGTCACTCAGATGTGATTCATAAGACAGAGTTTGTTATTATGTCTGTATTATTGACTGAAAGCAGACCACAAGTGCCTTTGTCTTATTATGTTTCACTCTCAAGTGCATTTCTCTTTTGTTGATGAGGCTATTGAGAAGCAATAACAGTAAGATCATATTAGCTTCTTCCATGCAATTTAGGACATATCTTATTGCTGAAATTCTTTAGGGAAACCCAGCCTAGTTCATTTGTAAAATTGATCTTACAAAGTAGAGCCGCTGTGAATTATGCTGTGAAAAAACTGTGGCACAGAAAGATTACATTATATCCTTCATATGCAATGGATAACATATGTACGTACATTCAGTTACAAAAAATACTACAAAATGTTATCAAATCATATATAGGCCCAAATGTTCCGTATATATGTTTTCTATAATTATTATTATTTTTTTGGACCAAATACCTGCACTCTAACCAGGCCAGTACCAGCTGTGATCAATGAATGCTCTACTTCTCTAACATGTTCAAGCAAAATTCATGTGTTTCCTTACTAAAAATATCAAGTATTACTCAAGAAGAGCAAGACAAGTTTTCTTCAGAGGCCTAGCAGTGCAAAGGAAGAGCCCTGTTATCACACATGAATAATCAGCCACTCTGAGCTGTTACAAAGGTTATTAATGTTTATGGCTGTATGATATAGTTCACAAACAATATACTGTAGTATAACTGTGTTACACTGTTAACTGTGTCATTTCTTGTTGATAATGCCACGCCACATGGCCAAAAGTAACTTCTGCTGGCCATGCAGTAGAACTACACTAACAGATTAGAATTTATCTCAATGGAATATTGATCCTCTTCAGATCAACAATATTTGTTTGATTCGGTGAGAGTGTGTGTATCCGGTGCTGTACCTTTAAATGCACTTCATGCTGGGCTCACAGTCACTGATGCCACACATCCCACAATAAATAGGATACTATTTGCTGACATGTCTAAGTCCTTTGATGGGGTCAATCACCTAAACTACTGCAGCACCAGAAATTGGACTTGAACCAGAACACTTCTGAAAGAGGACTGAAGGTGATACCTAGTTACACCTTGCAGTTTGTTAATGCCTGTTCTGAATTAGCAATATATATATATATATATATATATAAATACAAAATATTTGTATGGCCACAGTTTGATTCATGTCACTCAAGCCACTTTTGGTATATCTAGAAATATTTATGGATTGATCAATTGATAGACTGACAGACAGAAAGACCTTAGCCATTCCCCCCCCCCTCAAAGTAATGTTTGCATGTTTGATTAAATTGTTTGCTAAACAGCAAAAGCAAGAGATAAAAATATAGGTTCTGATCATCCTAGCTTAGAATAGCCTACCCAGCGATGACCTTATAACTGCTTACACAACTGTTGCCATTCATTGCCTAAAATCAGCATATTTTTAGTGCATCAAAAGCAGCCCTACTTGGAAGATATCCAAACGACAGTCCTGGAAATCACTGGGAAAAACGGGGGCATCTCTTTGCAGCTTGCATCTCTGATGATTAAGAAAGAGCTGGCATTACTGCGCAACCAGCTCATTCTAGGAGCAAAACCCGATAGACAAAAATATTTTTATGAAACCTAGAAGTGGTGGTCCAACTCTTGCATAGAACCAAGGTCATGCCCCCAATTCTCTCTTCCCATTAAACTACTGCCCTGTACTGCTCCTCACCACCCAAATCCTTTTACCATCTGACCTTCTCTCAGTGGGCGACTTGCTTAAATGTAACAGAAAAGGCATGAAGATGAATGTGTTTGTGTCTATATATGGCCTCCTTTGTTTTGTGACTGTGATTTGACAATGTCCAATCGAAACATTGCTTTATTAAAATTTCTGGGAGCTATTAGTACAGTGTTTGGATCTTTTCTCAGATTCTTGCCTTTAGTTTTCTATTTGATCTGACCTGTGGAAGTTTGTCTACGGCATGAAAATAAAACCTTGTTTTCTTTAACACCAGAAGAACCGACAACTCAATCAAGGTTATTCATAGAAAAAAAGAAAACTGTCAAACAGTGCCACAGTCAATACAATACTGCATTTGTCTTCAATGTCTCAACTATGTCATGTTATAAAACAACCTTTCCTATTGTCTGAAATGTGTCACTCTTTCTCTACAGTCTTTTGTTCGTCATGTAATATGTTTGTTCCCACTTTTGAGTTTGCATGAGTGAGCACTTATTTTTGAAGGTAAAAGTCAAACTACATCTCTTACTTTAAAAAACGTTCTCTACTATGTATATGACCCCAGAACCTACCTTTGTTGTAATGACTGTAATAATATAATAAATGTACCGTCAGCACTTTTTTTTTGTATGAAGAAAATGTAATGATTACAAAAATAGAATTGCCTTTTCCTGTTTCATGAATGCTGTATTACTAGAATTTACCTCTGAAGCTCAACAGTCATATTTTATTTGCATAAACAAGAGAAGACCATATAAATAGTTGAACAGAATCTGACATACTGTGTGACAGACTGGAAAAACGTACTGGCACTTGCACAGTATTGCTGTAGTTAGTCTACATGACAGATCACAGTGAAGATGTGTGCCTTGGTAATTATCATCACCAGTCATAGCAGCAGATAACAAGCCCATAGATTAACACAAAAACTAGACACTATGCGCAGTTTGTAAACTAAGAGGACTTGTTTTAAAAAATCTAATACAACAGTACCACAATTCGGTTGTCTCAGAACATATTCAAGAAGTAACTGTTTGTTTTTAATTTCTCTAGTGGTCACATTGGACACATACTCCTGTATGGATCCTGGTATCCCAGTGAATGGCGTACGGTTAAGCCATGACCTGTCCATCGGCTCCACGGTGTCCTTCCAGTGTGA
This sequence comes from Dicentrarchus labrax, assembly GCF_905237075.1. Classification (NCBI taxonomy): domain Eukaryota; kingdom Metazoa; phylum Chordata; class Actinopteri; family Moronidae; genus Dicentrarchus; species Dicentrarchus labrax. The sequence continues at coordinate 18,740,981 of NW_026136707.1, read as the reverse complement.
CCCAGGGTACCGGCTGAGTCACGAAGAACCTCTGGTATGTGAGAAGAACCACTTTTGGAGCCACCCACTGCCCACTTGTGATGGTATGTATACGAAATGTTAAATTTTCATATTGTTTTCCAACACATCAGTCTCAATGATGAATGACAATTTCCTTTCGAGTGAATGCAAATCAAATTTATGATAGATGTTTTATACTTTTTTATGTTCTTCAACTGCTTCTATTGCTTTTCCCAAACGAACTAATAAATACAATACATGGCCTTGTTGGCAAGTGATAGCGATACAATCATAAGTGGCCATGGGTAGCCTATAGCAGGTCTTAACCAAACGGACGCTTATCACAATTATTTTCATTCAACAAATAGACCCAGTCCTTGTTTGAACAATGTACTTGGGGTGTTATGAATCATGTAATACGTAAGAAAAATTATGAGCACCATACCGTTTATATGATACAGTGCTGTGTTATACAGCTTCAGTCCAATGGTTGTCCTTTTATATCTTGAAGCATTTTCTTGCCTAGGTGTGTGCCAGTCTGGTGCCAAATGCCTTGGCTCTCTGCCTATGAAGCCTCGAAACTAGATCGTTTGCCAAGCGTACTCATCCACTTTTAATGACTTTATGTAATTTTGGCTCATTAATAAAATATTTGATATAATTTTGTTGGTGGGTAAGGATTCAGGCCTTGATGTGTTGTGCTCGCTGGAAGGCCCAAGGGTAGAAGGAGAGAGGATAAGAAGGGGGGTGGGTGTGTGCAGCTGTGGAGCCTCAGGCATCTCAGTGATCCTCCAAAACATCATCTGACATTCATTACTTTCAAAATATGTGCATGCACAAGAGTTCTACTTCTAATATTTGTCAACAATCGCTGTTTTGAGGAAGGCATCCGGGCATTTGGCTGTAACACTGTTCTTCAGGCCAAAGTACACACACGTGCAAAACTAGACACATGGACGAAAGGAAAGAAGAAATGGAAAACAACAAAGCTTGTCAAACTTCATAAATGCTATGTTTAAAAAGCATTGCCCTTTATGTGAAATGACCTTTTAGCTGAAATGCAATGACAGCATGAGAAAACGGTTGCAGGTTTGAACAATATCCAATTAGACCAGTTAACCTTCAGATGGATCTAGCATTAACCTCCCAGTTCTCAGCAGCCAATGAGGGTACAGATTCATCTCCATTAATTTCCTTTAATGAGATAAAGAGCTTTGTGGCAGTAGTGTATTTGTCAATTGTCAACACGCATGAGAGTCATATTACTGAGGTGACGGTAAGTGTTGCTCCATTAGACAGCACTCTATCACCTCAACTGTAACTACTCTACATGGTGGGTTACAACTGGATTATCCTCCCAACCTGACTGAAAAGTGGTTGGACTTGTCACTGCGGCCATTGTTTGTATTAGGAAGAAATTCAAAATCACTTTAAAGTCACAATCAAAAATAAAAGCCATAAACTCTAATCCGCTGAATATGCCTGTGTCAGTTGTTGTGAATTGTAAGTAAATTTAATGGATTATCATTTTCTGACAATGTCTTTCAGTTTAAGATACCATAGGAGAGAAGAAAATATGGATGGATGGCTGAATTAATGAATAATTTATTGTCCTGGCAGTAAGACAGTTTTGGAGAGAGAGAGGGGGATAAAAAAAAAAAAACATTGTGTTGGCAGAATTACAGGTACTCATAAAAATAGCAGGACAGGATGTGATATGACTCAAATGCATTATTCATCTAAATCGCTCCTCTGTCTTCAGGTGAAGGATTTATTGGTTCATTTGCAATTTTCTTTTTTTTTTTCAGCAACAGTTATCATTCATTATCTCCACTTTCTATTCAGCATCATGTGGTGGGGATATCAGAGGACCTGGAGGGATCATTTTATCACCAGGCTACCCGGAGCTATACCCTAACTCTCTGAACTGTACCTGGACTGTAGAAGTCAGCCATGGAAAAGGTAGGAAAACACCACTAATTTTGGATGATTCATTTTTCATCATGTAAGAATACATATAATGCATATAATGCGTGATGATAAAATAAATTTTGTTTATTTTAATTTAGGAACTTATAATAATTATAATTAATTTTTTTATTTCAAGAATCATACTATACCTCAGTAACAGCACATTTATTTTTATAATCCTTACCACAGTGACACTCAATAGTCCTACAATGGGCAAATTATAAAACTATGAATTAAAACAGCACCCCCTCTACAGCTTCTAGGAACATTACAAGGATTTATTATTATAGAGTAAGAGCGTGTATTTTACTTGAGCAAAGATAATTTAAATGCACTCAGTTTTTTTCATCTTTGGCAACTGCCCAGGATAATATCACACTCTAAGTTGTTCACTTATTCAGCAATTAACTCTTTTTTAAAGCATGTTCTACTATCTTAAAATAGTTTTTTTTTTATCAGCAGTTCTTCCTCTTATTATAGTTATTTCAACCAATGTTGTACAGTAGGCTGCTTTGTTTTTCCTCAGTTAGATTATATATATCATTAGATATCTAGTATTGCAGTCTGTCCATTGTTCACCTAGCTTATTTAACAGCTTTGACATGTCAGTTGTTCACCCGGTAAGATTCTGGTATCTCAGTTTTATTCATATATAATTCTGTAATTAATTTGTTTCATTCTGTTATCACCTTAACACCTACTGCCAGTTATGTGAAAGTGACCAGTTCTCAAGACACATTTATTCATCTAAACAGTAGACTGATCTTATCTCCGTGCCTTAGCACTTGTATGTGTTATCCCTATATTTGAGTGTTTCTTACCCTCTTCCAAAAAGCCCATTAGAATGCCATATTTTACTCTTTGATGGTACTCAATTACCAATTGATCCTCCAAAAATTTGCATGCAAGTCAAGAATAATGTAATTGCTGTTCACACACATAGACATATGTAACCCACAAAGTTCATGATGGCAATTTAGCGGTTATGTGTATGTAGTATAGTACCCAATGACATCACTAAATGACTCACACCAACAACTTAATACTTGTTTTAACTGCACTGTATTGTTCCTTTTCCCTGTCTTATGTCTTTTTAGTTGTTATCCAATCCAATCCAATCCAACTTTATAACAGTAACTTCACAGCATTATCCTTGTCTTGTCTTACTTGAGGCATAAAACCCAATTGCACCCACAACTGAATACCTAAATTATGAAAACTCCCAACTAATTGACTAATTATTGTCAAATTTGACACAGGCCTATTATGGCAGTTATTCAAAATGCCAAATGAATTTAGCCTGGGCAATTAGCATCAAACTGTGTATACACATACATTTGGAAAGCTAAAAACTTACATAGACATCACATAATACCACAAAGCATAAATAAATGTAATTAATTATAAATATAAAAATAAGCTATTACACATCACATTTTTGATCATGTGGCAAATTCAGTTGATTGAATATGAATGAGAGACAGGGTCTCACAAGAGTGTAGCTGTGAAAAACAAAAAGGATCACCATTAAAATGCTGAAATTGACTTTTATGAATAGGTATATCTGTATGAGGGTTTAAAATAATCTTCACAGCAGTGAAGTAGTGCTGGGCGATATCCCAAATGAACCAGCATACTGCTTTTAATTTCGCATGTAATATTCTCATATACCGTCATACTGTGCGTGTTTGCTTTGAAGACTGCTGCGGTCGGGGCAAGCTGTATGTCTGAGGAGTATGAGGAGCCCTTTTAACTTTGTACCTCTCTTTACAACAGTTACAACTAGGGATGTCCATTTCAAGTTTTTTTGGCCCCAAAAAATTAATTTAATTAATTAATTAAAATTAATTTTGAGTACCTACCAATACAGAGCCCTGATCCGATACTTTAGAAAGTACTTTTGGTAACTGTTCCTTTTTATTTACAAAATAAATGGTAAAATAATAAACCGTCTACATCTTGTGTCGTGTCGCAGTCTGGAGAAATATATAAAGCTCTTGCTTTATATGTAAACAGATTATGGATCTTTTTATCCTTCATCAGCACTGATTTTATATTTTTATCCTATGTCTACTGACTGCAAGACAAATTCATCTTTAGGGATCATAGCTATGTAACTATTCCACTCAGTAATTACCAACATCCCGTACCTACTATATTAAAATCTTGAGATGTCCCCTCACGGGACGGCTCTTGATTAATTGATCATTTGCCTGTACTCTCTGATATATAATTGCTGTTTTATAGAGCACAATCAATCATTTTTTTGGTATCTATTTTATGGCCATTTGGGACTGTTTTTATCAAGTGAGCCAAACATTGTGGAGGACATTATAGAGTCATATTCAAACAGATTCAACAGATGGCTGCTTTTCAGTACGATAAGCACTGCCATTTTATTGCCAACTGGCCATCATGGATGGAATGAAGATGTTATTGGGTCTGATTTATAGCGTGAAAGCAGGGTTTACAGACCTAGATCTTGTTTCCAACCTACAAGTCAAAAATAATGTGTAGATCGAAAATTGAGAAACTTTTTGACCAACCTGAACACAGTTTATAGATGAACTTCTGCAGCATTTTTTTCTGTCATCGATTATGTTGTCTCTTCGCATGTGAATACTGATTTTAATTGTAAAACTTTTCTTTTTTCAACTTAGTATGATTCATTTAGTAGGATTCATTTTAGTATGGTCATTCATATTGCTGCTATATGTCATCAAAGCACATATAAATGGATGTTGCAGCCAACTAAACTTTAGACAACCAATTATTATTCATGATAATGACATTTAAAATTATAGCTTAAATAAAGTATGTATTAATCAATAGTCACATTTAGTTTGAGGTCATTGCCTTAAATTTCAGTCTGTGACCTGCAAAGTAAACAGCAAATCAGTTCCTTAACCATATGGGTCATCAAATGTATGCATCACATGCAGTATTATGTTCAGAGCTTGTTTTATATCTCTATCAATGATTCTTTGTATTTTCCTGAAAACCTTTGACGCTGGGCTTTCCTATTTTCTCCTCCAAGGTGTCCAATTCACTTTTCATTCCTTCCACTTGGAGGATCACCATGACTACCTCCTGATAACAGAAAACGGCAGCTTTGCCCAGCCACTGGCTCGACTCACTGGCTCAGAGAGGCCTGCAACAGTTAACGCTGGCCTGTATGGGAACTTCAAGGCCCAGCTACGCTTCATTTCTGACTTCTCCATATCGCTGCAGGGATTCAACATCTCCTTCTCGGGTATGAAGGCATATGAGGGTTCCGTCTGTGGGAAGCAGGGAGGGGGAAGTATTGGCAGATGTGTAGACATGATGGGTAAGGAAAAAGGAGGACGGGGGATGAATGGTGTGGAGGAGGCAGAGGAGAGAGGAGTGAGGATGCTGAAAATGTGGTGGGTGGAGTTGTTAAGCAGGAGGGGTAGAAAGCAGAAGTGAAAGACACCGTGACTGACAGACAGAAAGAGAAAGACAGCTTGCTCAATGATGAGATCAAAAGTGCTAAGCCTCTCTAAAGCGTGCATAAAGTAACATGTGAGGAGTGATTTGTCGGTCAGAATGGGAGCAGGCTTAAGGTAGACGATGCCTCAGGGTGCGCCGATCAGAGGAGGATAATTAAGAGACAATGAGGTCACGCAGGTAGAGGGTGTCTGGCCGTGATGGGAATGATCATCAAAGCATGCCATGTGGGTCAGTATCCTCAGGACTGAGGAGAGGGTGGGATGGGTGTACAAGAATAATGGGCCCCCCAATGTAGAGACCAAGGGATGGAGAAATAGAAAGAGAGGTAGAGATGAGAAGCTTAGGGAGTGAGAGAGAGAGAGGGAGAGAGGGAGAGGGGAGATGAGACAGATGGTGATGCTGAGTGAGCAGGGTTGATGGAGAGGGCGGAGAGAGAGAGAGAGAGAGAGTAAAGTAGAAAAAAGGGAGAGAGAGAGGGTCTGCTTCATGAGCATTCTGGCTAAATGTTTGCCTGCTGTTCGCTGAAGTGAAGCATAACTTACGCAGCCATGAATATTCATGAACTTTAGTTTGTGAGTGTGTGTGTAAGTCCTTGCATGCTCTGTAATTAGCATCTATAGATTTCCTGATTAGAATTCGTTTTTTAACCTTTTATGACCTTTGTGATAAAAAATTGCCAATGCTGTCAGACCACATCCTACAGTATGTTTCTGCTGTAACATTTAGCGGTGTTGAAATCAAAAGGCCTATGTAGTTCAGCATACTGCCAAGTGCAGACCATCAGAGAAATGCTGCTGGGTATTAGGCCTTATTCTTGCAGCTTGAATTGAATCTGCTTATCAAATGATAAGGCCAACAACGGCCCATGTAAAATAATTTTGCACACAGGGTGGCCTAGTTTTTAGAGAGCTCATTCTTCATCCAGACGTGCAGGGTTCAAGCTTTTGGCATTTATCCCAACCTGATGAAGTGTCCTTGAGTTAGACTGTTAATCCCCACAAGCTTCGATATTGCTTTCTTTGACTGAACATGCAGTTTCTTTGAAGGGAGCAAGAGGGGATTATTATCAATAACAAGTATAAGTAACAAATCATTAACTGATAATTAGTATTCTGTAATAGAGTTTTATTTTGCGGGTAAGTATTTTTATTATTTAGAACTAATTTTGAGGATTTCTTGTTTCCAGAGTACGATCTCGAACCCTGTCAGGACCCTGGAACCCCTCAGTTCGGCTGGCACACCGGCTCCAGGTTTGGCATTGGTGACTCACTGTCTTTCTACTGCAATACGGGCTATCGTCTACAGGGGCCGAGGGAGATTGTGTGCTTGGGAGGTGGCCGGCGCATGTGGAGTGCCCCTCTGCCAAGGTGTGTGGGTACGTGGTCAGCTGCTTTTTATTCCGTTTTCTTTCCTGTCTGTATGTGTAATGCAGAATTCATGTTGTTAGTCAGGTTTAAAATGTATTTGATATAAACTTTTTATTAGACATTTAAGAACTCAGTAGAACTGGATTTACTTAACTAGATTACAATTAAAAGCTCAGACCTGTGATTAATACTGATCGAGCTGCTAGGTTAAAACTATCCTGGGAAATCTCTTCTCCACTGAAGGGTGCTCCACGGGCAGGTCAACTGAGAGGAGTTCATAGACAATACTACTGATTTTCTTTTTGCCCCCAGAGAAGCTCAGTTACATTACTTGCGCATTTTAAGAGCTGACTCCAGGCATCTAGTCGTTTCATAGCAGACGGGATTGTGTCTTTCCATCACATCCTGTGATGGAGTGCTTAACATGTTTTTGCACAACCCTGCCTCTGGCACACCAGTTTAGCCCTGTGTTAGAAAAGGACAGCTATGATGACATGAATCCTACATGACAGTAGTGCTTGGCAACAAATTTCACAAATGTTTATCTGGGGCTTGTAGTGACTTCTTTTTAATCTGTCATGGATTTTAGGCATGTTCTTTTCTTTAAGGAAAATAAATCCATTTAAAAGCTGTGTCATGTGTTGCTTGCTATACATGCAGAGAAATGCAAAGCACAGCGACGTCCTATCTTTTCAGTCTGTAATTTGCTCATGTTAATTCAGAACAGTTCATTTTAGAAAGTAATGCACTACTGTTTTGTCTTGGCATGGTGCAAGAAAGCCAGCAGGGTAAATCTTAAGAAATGACGCCTGTAATGTTTTTACACTGAGAGTTTAATAGTCTACTCAACGTTTCACAATGTGTCAGTGCCAGTTGATAATGATTATTATGATACTAAAGTAATAAAAGGGAGGGACACATGGATGAATCAGTAATTACGATCATCCAAATAAGACATGTGAATTATATCTTTATCTCTTTAGTAGCACCAGTTATATAATGTATATTAATTTAAGTGTATTCATTGTAAATCTAGTACAGTGTTTGCTCTGTCTGTTGTTGTGTAACTGATTATGTCTGTTGTCTGTGTGTGCAGCGGAGTGTGGATCAACAGTCTCCAACAACGATGGAGTCCTTTTGTCGCCAAACTATCCACTGCACTATGACAACAGCCACGAATGTGTGTACAGCATTCAGGTTCAAACAGGCAAAGGCATCAACATCACTGCCAGCTCCTTTCAACTTGCTCAAGGTGATGTCGTCAAGGTAAAGACGCTGTTCCTTCTCTTTGTAGACAAAAAATATATAACCAACAGATGAACACACAAGGTTAAGAACAAAGTCAAATCAATTTGTGTCATTTTTTTTTTTTATAAATGTTTAAAGATAGGAGGCAGATCCTGGTGCTTTTTATTATGTACAACATGGGAAACTAGAAAAAGGATTGTGCACCAGGCAGAATACAGAATTGTTTTGTCTTGGAAGCCAGAGCAAAGGTCAAACAGCAGTAGCAGCATCATACCTTTGGGAAGGAAGGGATTCATTTCTTTGCTCAAGGGCATTTTAACAGTTTTGGTAAGCACCACAGATGTGATGCAAATGACTATGCAGTCCCCACTTCACTGCTGGAACGCACTCTTTTTGGGATGCAGATGAGTATAATGCTTCAATTAACAGAGCACTGTAGCCTGCTATCTGTGTTTCTAGTAATGGAGTTGTGTAGATGGTGATCTCTTGTACTTTTCACGTTGTGAACATCTGAAATGTGGAAAGATATGCGTAGAGAGGTAAATTGATTTGAAGAAAGGGAAAAACAAAACAGTGAAGGCCCCAGTAGTATTTTAAAGTAAGAGCTCAGAGACTGTATTTAATTTCTTGTTATTTCACAGATGTCAATCAGGAAAGATTAGGTATACTTCTGAAAATTTGTACAGGCAAATTTAAAAGGGTACTTCTTCAACAAATAAATTCTATTAGGCATGTGGATCAAAAAATATCTGCGATAAAAATGAATAACAAATAAAGATAAAAAATGCAATTAACGGTATGTTTTGAAATAATCCACAAAACAGAAAAACAATGTAAAAGAACAAGATGATCTGCCGCACACTCCAATGACTAGACTTTATTAGGAACGAACAATGCATTTCGGCGTAGCTTCTTCATGTTCACTTATTAAAATTGCATGAGTACTCACAGGTGTGATAAGTACATCTGGGTCACACGTCTAATTATCCTAGTCCATTTTTTCAAAAGTGAGCATTTATCAAAAACATGACAAAAATATTCTTCAAAATAAAAAAATTCAAAAAACCCTGCATGATTAATATTGCACAAAGTTACAAGAATTACACCATCTGACTGAATAGGATATGCTAATTACCTTTTGACACATATACTATAGGTCTTACCACTGTCCCTCTACACTACTACATAGGAAGGATGAGTTCCAGGCGACTTAGTGTCTCATGTGTCCATATTTCCTGTGGAGAGGAATATACAAATCACTATTTGCATATCAGTATTTTCATTTTCAGACCCTGTGTTTCATTATGTCAGTAAGGTTCAATTGTGTTCAATTCATAAATCCAAAATGCCTCCCTTCTTAAGAGCAGGGTTATCAAATTGCACCCTCTTGAACTGGATCAGTCTTTCAATGCCGATAAATTTGGCTGATTGCTTTTCTCTTTGTCTTTCCTAGAAATGGCATAATCCTACTTGTCTGTTTCTATTTCTAATCTCAGCCTTATGCTCAGCAACTTTCAGTTTGAGAATGTGTTTTGTTTGGCTCACATACATTATGGCACATGGGCATTTCAAGATAGAATTGACATGTATAGAGAGGCAATTAATTAATTTGTTTGTCATATTTCCTACCTGAAAGAGTGTAATTGAATGTGTATTTGAGTGCCCATTTTCAACATCTATAGTTTCCTTAAACTTGTTGAGAAAGCTAATTAGTTTGTATGGGATCCTTATTCATAGAACTGACAGCAGTATCTATGACATGTATGCCTCTCTTCAAGCAAAAACAAGGTTTAAAGGATGACAAATGATTCAAACTTGGGTCAAATTCTAGAATATTCCAGTTTTTGTTTATGATCTTTCCTACATGCCGTAGAATATTCAGATACAAAAGTTGATTTGTTTCCAGTACATTTTTAAGGGAGGTTTGAAAAACAGTATACCTTTCTCTTTGTTTGAGGAATGCACTTCTTTTAAACTGTGATTGGACTTAAATATTGAAGAGAATCTAATATTTGGTCAATAATAGTCCCTGTTTTTGTTTGTTATCATGAATCTTACCATCTGCCTTGTTAGTTTATCTCTACAGATACACAGTAGCAAGTCAGTGGGAAGAATAATTGTCACTCCAATCAAATTTCTCGCTTAGGACATTGGTTTTGCAATAGAAGTGCCATATAAAACAGGATATACAGTACTAATAGCTTGTTTTTAATTGTGGCTCTTGTTCTTCAGCATTAATATTTAATTCTTAATATTAGCACTGTATTGTGTATTTAATGCTCCATAAGCAGCAAAACTCTTCATTGTGTTCTTCTATCTCTGATCAGGTATATGACGGTAAGGACGGTGCAGCGCCACTCCTTGGCACATACACAGGCACGTTGATGCAAGGTCTGTCCCTCACCAGCACCTCCAACTATCTGTGGCTTGAATTTTACTCTGACCAGGAGGCGACAGCAGCGGGGTTCCGGCTCATATACCACAGTAAGTCACATTTCATTTCCCTGGGGGAGGAGGGCCCTAAAGCTTTTTCAAATGACTGAATTTAGCCTCACTTCAGGAGCCAGGCATTTCAAGTAGCTGAATTTAAAAGAAAATTTTAATTGACCCTCACCCTGCTTCACTGTGTCTTTCACTGTCAGGGTATCCATTAAACACAGCATGGTGTTTCTGCGCCATTCCAGCAGGAAAATTAGCTTTTTTCTCTCTCAGTCTCTCTCCCTCTGTGAATCTATTTCCCCCCTTTTCCTTTGCTCTCCACTCCTGCAATTAGTGTCCATGCCTTCCTAACTGTACCTTGTTAAAACAGGTGAATTATTGCTGGGATTGTTTGAAATCAGTGTTTTTTTGTGTGCATTAGCATTGGTGTGTGCCTTTACATACAGTATGTATGAGTGTGTGCATTGAAAGTTTGGGTCATTGCTGTAAATGGGCCAGTAATAGATGGGTTTTGTTTTTCCCCCTAATTGGCTTGCTGACTGTGTACTGTTGCTAACCGTTTCTAATTTATTACTGTGACGCGAGAATGTTTTGGTGACACTGCATTTTGCAGTCCAATTTAAAGTGTTACACCTGCAATTGAGCTCTTTGAATTCATTTTGTCTACCAGTGGGTTTTCTAAGGTAGAATTCAACATAGTTAGTAACAATGGCAACAGGCCAAGAGCTGTTTTGACTTGAACAGTATGAAAGCAAAAAAAGTTTTCAGCTAACTTGCAGTTACTATGCCCACACTGGCAATTTTACGCCTGTGATAAATGCACCAAATATGTGAGATACAAACAGTTATACTATAGCTCAAATAGAATAACTGTTTTTCAATAGAATGCATTTCAGCATTACTCATGGTTTTGAAATAAATTAAAAAGAATAATGAAATGTACATTAATGTGTACTTATTTACTAGAAATAAATTGCCATCAGCATCTAAATGTAACTACAATTAGTTCAGAAGAAATTATGGGTCAATTACAAGCTACCTTTTGAGTTACAGAATTACCTATAATTAAGTCTCATAATTTCATTTGATTCCTGATTTTTCCACGGATGTGCAAAAGGTAAATAGAAGAAGCACCCTTTACCCATTTCAAAGTGCAGCCTTTACTCAGTCTTTTCAGCCAGAATGAATAGCCTTTTTCAACCTGGAGAGGATTGACTAATGTATGGACAGCACAAGGGCAAGGAGAATGTGAGATATTGGGCACCTTACATCTTGTGTGAACATGAAATCTGATCATGTTTTCATGACTCTTGTACCAAAAGTGCTGGGGTAATTTTCTAAATGTGAGCAGTAACTGTTGGAGATTTATACTGGGCATGACACTTGTAATACTACCATAACATCTGGCATGGGCATGGACCTCGCTGTGAGAAGAGATCATAAATCAGCACTGCTGGGTTTATGTGCGGCCACTGTTGCTGCATAGCAGAACACTTACATTTAGTACCTGAAAGAGGGGGAACACATGGTCAAGTTCAAACATGGTGAGCTAAAGAGTTATTGCAACATTTTCTTTTTCTCGTTTGTGGCCTGTTTATTTTATTCCTTTTGTATTACCCCAAGCGTTACAAGTGGATGGGCTGTTTCTCAGTCGTGGTAAATGTCCACACTCAATTGAACATTTAATTGTGAACATCTAATTGTTCTCCCTGTCCAAAAGGAATCTTTTACTGCCACATAATATATTGGGACTGTAAGCCCAGCTCTCATCTATGCTCAACTGAAAATTAATTCTCAAAGCTCAATCAATACCTCTTTACAATGCAGATAAATGGGAATATGGCATTGGTTTACAGAATGGCTGCTCTCCAGTGGGTTAGGTTTTAAATGCTGACGAGCAGTTCTGTCTTCGTATGTGTTCATAGTCTTCATGTTATGTCACTCTTACACTCAGATTCTTCTCTATCCTCCTCCTCCTTCTCCTGCACTTTCAATCTTACTTGTCCAGGCTTTGAGCTGTCCCACTGTGATGATCCAGGTGTGCCACAGTTCGGCTTTAAAGTCAGTGACCAGGGTCACTTTGCTGGAAGTGCCATCACGTTCGGCTGCGACCAAGGTTACACCCTGCACGGCAGTGGCATACTCAAGTGCATGACTGGAGAGAGAAGGGCATGGGACAACCACCTGCCGTCATGTATAGGTAATCCTTTCTGCCCAATGCTGTCTTTGTCTCTGTGTCACTTTTTGGTCCTAGACATTCTGTCTCCCTGTCTCTGTCTGTCTTTCTGTCCATCTCTCTCCTTCTGTAGTAGCTTATATTATTATTCAGACCAGGCACACTGTCAACATTGCTCAGCTAGGTGTTAATTCTGAGGATTTATCCCAAGATGATTTCTATTTAATAGGACTGTGTGAAAGAAAATAGGCTGTTTGTTATTTTGTAAAAGAATATAAACAGCTCTGATGTTTCATTGTGAATCATTGATCCCTCTGTGTCTCCTTGATACAGAACTGTCTGTACAGAGTCATTAAGAACACTGTAGTGGAGCAATCTTTATTGCTATTGAGCTTTTACGGTGTTGCTCTGACTTTGTTTCATTCATAGGGTGTGTCATTTAGATGTTTTAATCCACAAGCAATTGATCAGCATTATTTGAGAAGTAAAGGCATAATTATCAGAGCATTCATATCAGATTGAGTTATGGGCATGATGTACAGTCTTGGCTGTACTTTCATATTCAGAACATGCTGAGACTGAGAGACAGAGAAATGATAAAGCTATTACCTGCATGCTGCTAGAGTCTGGAAGGTGTTGTGAGCCAGTGTCTGTTTCTTAATGTCTAGCAATGATGGATTAGGGTAAAAAATGATTTACAAATTGGGAATTGAACTTTAAATGCCACTGTGTCCTACTGCCTTTTCCAATGAAACATGTATTTGTTCCTTTTTCGGTAAAAGGACTTCAGTCTGGCATTGTGGCATGGTCAATACAATCACAAAAAAGCAAAATCAGTCTATTGATTAACTGTTTAACAGTGCTGGATCACTGAATGGTCAATATTGATAGTGAGCTTTGCATCTGTGAGCTGAATGTGAAATGAGATTTCCAGCAAATTCTCCGGGGCCACATCCTGGCTCCTGTCAAGGACTTTTACATTTGCCCGGAGTTATGATACTGATTATAGCCTACCACTGTGGCAATCTAATGCAATTTTCCTATTAATTAAGTGCCTGTTGTTCTGTATTATAGATATCAAGACGATAACCAGGGGAGAGACAACATAGATTGGATGATAAGATATTCCTTCAGTCATTAACATGTGTTGCAGTGTCCTCCCTGCAGTGCAAGGCCCAGCCTATATATTCTCTGGACACAGTCTTTTTAAAGTTAATTAATGGCATCATTAGGAGGCATACTTAAAGACAAAACAAGTGTTGCATCTGTGAGTATCTCTGCCCAGGCAGGAAGTCCTTGTTGTAGTTCCATTACCTGTTTGAAAAAGAAAATTGTTTATTTTCAGCAGAGCTTAAACTGGTGCTCATTAATTCTCATTGTAGACAGTGAGCTTCAGTGAGTTTGGACTCTGACAGCATTTTTACTGAATTTGGTTTCAGCATACTATACGAGCTCTCGCTTGTGTGTGCATGTGTCTCCATTCCCTCTTGTGGGAGTTTGCATTTTTAGAGGTTTTCATGTATTTTGTATTCATTTCTTTGTGTGTGTGTGTGTGTGTGTGTGTGTGTGTGTGTGTGTGTGTGTGTGTGTGTGTGTGTGTGCGTGCGTGCGTGTGCGTGTGCATGTGTGTGTGTGTGCGCGCACGTGTGTGTGTGCGTGCGCGCGTGTCCACGCAGCCGAGTGTGGTGGCACTTTCAAGGGTGAGTCTACAGGGCGTATCCTCTCTCCTGGATATCCCTTCCCCTACGACAACAACCTGAGGTGTACCTGGACAATTGAGGTCAACTCTGGCAACATCGTCAGGTAACTCACGTTGCTAATTACGTAGTAATGTAATACATGCATATATATCCATATATCCCTTATTAATGAAAATTGTTTGCTTTTCTCTTTGTTTAACTCTAAGTCATTTATAACATTTTAGAAAATCATTATAATATTTTAAGATGTGCAATAATTTATCAAAATAGGCTAATTGTATTGAGCATCATTACTCTTGAAGTATGGTAGTGATGCATTTGGGCCATAAATTAGTAGTCTTATAAAGAATCTAATAATAAGTTTAAATCAACAAAGGCAAAGTAGGACACTCGTGGATTTGTGTGATAAAGCTAAAAGGAATTTGATTGACTTTATCATGACACTGCACACACAAGGAAATTGCCTAGAACTGAACTGATGGGAGTTGATTTAAATACATCTTAAATTAACTGAGGTCATTCTTACTTGACCGGATATAAAAAGACTTAAAGATGAAAACATCCTAAAATCTTTTCATAAGATACGATAAAGTTTAGATAAGATTTTAAACATGAAAAACTCTCCTCTAAAGCTAGATGTCATCAAGAGAAACAGCCTGCAGCAGCTCCATTAACAATGATTGGGAGGGGGGACTTTGTAGACACTGTGACAGCACCCAGGGGAATTTTCCCGGGACATGGAAGCATTTTTTTTGGTTGAGAGCTCCAAGTATTACTGTGAAATAAAACCCATTTGGGCTTAGAGGTCGAAGTAAACATGGTATGATTTCATAAAGTCAGCCACACATTTTTTGTCAAAAGAGCCATCGCTTGATGAGATTGCAGATAAGTCTGTGCTCTCGTATTTCTAACTTTGGCTGAAATTGATTGATGATACCAAATCTCAACAGAAATGCCCAAAAGCATGGGGGCACTGTCTCTAGATTAAGCTCTCCTTTAAATTCAATTTAATCCTGCCAAGTTCAGCACTTATTTTTCTTGCCTTCTTGGGAACATTTGTTTTCATTTTATTTGAGATGCAACGACACAACCATCATTAATTCAACTAAATGTGAGTGAATTGACTGAAGCTGAATTCTTCTCAGTCTGATCATATGTTAAATGCAAACACTTACAGCTAAAGTAACAATCTCTTGTGTCCACCTCTCCCAGTCTCCAGTTTCTTGCTTTCGACACAGAAGCATCCCACGACATCCTAAAGGTGTGGGACGGGCCTCCTGAGAACGAGATGTCTCTGAAGGAGGTTAGCGGCTCACTGCTGCCTGAGGGGATCCACTCTACTCTGAACATTGTCACCATTCAATTTGAGACTGACTTTTATATCACCAAGTCTGGCTTTGCCATTGACTTCTCCAGTAAGTATTTCCTACCAAGTAGTTGATGTACTGTAGATGTGTACTGTAATTTATTTGCTGTTTTGTGAGAGTCACTCTGAGGAGTTTAAAAACATCAGAGATTTCAGTCAGTTTATATGTATGTAAATGTACAGGTATGTGTGGACTATGTTTAATTTTATACCATGTTTATTTCTAATCAGAATGTTCTCAAACTGAAGTATAGTGCAGCTTGCCATGTGCATCTCTCAGTATGGTATATAATCTTTAACCATGTCCTGATGAGCAGTGAAAGCCCCAGGTATTTCTCTGCATTCTGACAGTCTCCTGTGCAACGTTTGCTGCTATAATACTAATGCAGTCTACATGTTCTTCTGAGCAGTACATGAGTGTGCAGCTCCTGTATGCCATACATGATGAGTTTGGAAAAGTTTTCATTTTCTTTAGTATCCAGACATGGCAGCCGAATATATCTATTACATGGGATTCACTGCACATGTTTGAAGCTGGAATCGATTCTGGAGATGCATTCTGTATTTAAATACTCGGTTCGCCTAAGGCTAGTGGTTTAGAGAACCAAAAACTGAGTTGTGTTAAGTAAACTGCAAATTTTCACCAGTGAGTGACAGTGTCTTGAGGATAGTACCCAGGATGTTTTGATGATATCAAAGTGGTGGCCAAAAGTATTACTGACAGAACTGAAAATATTAGTTTTTTTTTTTTTTTTGCCTCCAAAACATGATTTCATTTCATAATGTTCATGAAACATACAGATGGTTGCTCTGAGCACAACAAATATCAGATGAAGTGAGTCTTACTGTTTTAATCCACTTTTACTTTAACATTTGGTATGTCCACCTTTTGCAGAAATTACAGCGGCAAATTTCTCTGGCATAGTGTCAGTATATTTCCTGAGAACTTCAACACTAATGTTATCCCATGCCTTTTGCAACTCAAGCCAAAGGCTTTCCTTTGAATGTACAATAGATATTTCCAGTTTTTTTTCCAACTCGCCCCAAATTTGCCCGATGAGATTGAGGTCCAGACTTTGAGGTGGCCAGTGCATCATTTTCAGTGTTCCAGCAGATTCCTTCTGTCACACCACAACACTTTCTACCAATGTCTCTTTGTCCATTCCTTGTGTTCTTTTGCAAATTTCAGGCGTTTCACTCTATTTTTCTCTTTAAGTAAGTTTCTTTGTTGCTATTCTGCCAACAAACCCTTCTTCTCCCAGTTTGCCACGCACAGTTCTTGAAGACACTGTTGCACCATTAGTCACTGTTGTGTTGATCTCGTCATGCAGTTGATGTGAGGTCTTTCTTCTTTTTTTCTACCTCTTGGTGGCATCATGGCGGTCTAAAGTGTATTTTACAATGTTTGGACTGCATCTCAAGTCCTTGGCTATGTGACGGTAACTCCAGCCAGCATCAAAAAGGACCTTTATTCGAACACGTTGCTCACTCGTTAGCTCCTGCTTCACCTTAGCCATGTTCAAAGAGCAAGATAGAAGAAGATCTAAAGGCTTTGAATTTATATCAATTGGTGGTGTGGCCTCAGTGACCAAACCCTGATGTTACCAATCACTTAATGAGCAGGATAGGCCTTGTACATTCAAAAGAATCACACAGCTGTGTCCTAAGACTCTTGCATCACCATCAATTTAACAAAACCTGACGATGATTGCACGTAATTTGGCTTCTTCTGTGAAGGAACATGATTATGTGACATTGACACTGAAATAGGCCTAGCTTGTTTTTTGTAAGGAAAATTACCTAAATCTCCTTATGATGGCTCTATTCTATGGTTTATAGAGCATAAACTTTGTAGATATTTCATTCGTTTTATGGGTATTTTAATGGCCATTTCAACAAAAACAACTGAAACCTCTTAAATAAGTGCTCTAATAATTCTGGCAACCACTGTATATCAGTGTATTTTCAGGTTTGAAGCAGTTTGCAGAGCAACTAACCTTTTTTGAAAATAATTTATTAAAACATATTTCTAAATTTGCACTTTTATTCATCATCTATGTAGAATTGACATTAAGTGTCTCTTTACTGCCGTGCTGATTATTATGATCCTTTGTTTCATACACTTGGCTTTAACTCTTATTGAGTGATTATGTTGCACCTAAATTTTGAAAACAGATAATAAAATGGATTGTGCTGAGGATGTAATCTATTTATCACATCATACACACTATGACCACCAACATTTTTACTTGAAGTATTTTTGCTAGATTTATTTGTATTTTAGAGGAAAAAAAGAGACACCACCAAACTGCAATATACTTAACTGTGTTAAGTCTCTCAATAAAGTCTGTCAAGATGAGAATACTTGAAAAATCAGATTTTACCAAATCATTCTGGTGTCTCTAGGCTGCTCCACAGCTGTGGTTTAGTAAAACAGATTAGGAAAACATGGCAGGATTTTGACTGATATCAGTCTGTAATCTGCTCTGTGCTCTAACTCTGTTTGAGCTACAGTTTCAGCTTGACAGCTGTCTACCGTATGATATGAAACTCCTTGTGTGTGTGTGTGTGTGTGTGTGTGTTCTCTCTTGTGCTCATTGATTCCCTGTACTTTACATGCACGTGCGTTTATGTGTGTGTGTGTGTGTGTGTGTGTGTGTGTGTGTGTGTGTGTTTGCCCTTCAGGTTCGCTTGCGACAGCTTGCAGAGATCCAGGTATTCCCATGAATGGTAGCCGCAATGGGGAAGGGCGGGAGCCCGGCGACTCTGTGACCTTCTCTTGTGATCCGGGATATGAATTGCAGGGAGAGAGCAGAATCACCTGCATCCAAGTGGAAAATAGATACTACTGGCAACCCAGCCCTCCAAGCTGCATTGGTAAGGGAGAGGGAGATAGTGTGAGTGAGAGAGAGAAAGGGGGATGTGTGGAGGAGGGGTATATGGATTGAAGGAGAGAAGGAGGGAAGTGTAGGGGATCAGTGAAAGAGAGATGGTAAGAGGAATAGGGAGCGGGGGAGTTTTTCTATTAACTGGCTGTAGCAGAGACTATAATTCTCTCGCACTGATGTCTTAAAAATATGTGTAGCATAAACAAGACTCTTCAGATATGTTTGAGCCGTTGCCAGCTCTTATGTGGACAAATCCACTTCTGTAGCCAGTCAAAGACTGAGTACTCTAAGGTCTCCCAACACATTGTCTTATTAGAGCTTAACAGCTAATTACTTAACAATGCAATTAGAAATAATTATACTAAGTAGGCCCAAAGAAACCTAGATGTTCTTGAGTAGCTGCCAACCGGTCTGAGGTTTTTCTTCTGGCCAGGAAAGAGCTCGGCATTTGTAGGTCTCACAATGCAATTACAAGATCACACAACATAATGTATAGCACGAGAAGCAAGTCTGAATAAGTGAAAATTTGTATTTAAATGTCAGCTGTCTGTATAAAAAAATAAGAGCAACAGCGTGTCACTAACAGTTCTTCATAGTGATAAATGACAGCAACAAATGACTAGTAAATCCTTTTCGTGAGGCTTTAAGATTTAGGCACAGAGAGTATCCTCTGACATGTTGAGGCACCACAAAATATCATTAAAGAATCACAAACATAATTCATCCAGTTAAATTCTAGAGCAGAAATGTGCATATTTATTAATTGATTATTAAATTGTCTTAATATCTTATTAGTTTAATATTGGCTTCATCATTCTAGTTCCAGTGAGATCCTATATTCAGTCACAAATCAATAAACAGTGGAAAACATTATCAGGATTATTTCCCTCTCTCTCTCTAACCCCAACTGGTCGAGGCAGACGGCCACCCACCTAGAGCCGAAGGGTCTGTCTGAGGTTTCTGCCTCTTAAAAGGAAGTTGTTCCTTGCCGCCATCGCCAAGTGCTTCCTCATGGTCGGAACTGTTGGCTCTTTGTAAATAATGCTATAAGGAGTACGGTCTAGACTTACTCTATTTGAAAAGTGTCATGAGATAACTTTATCAATTATTATTTATTATTATGAATTGGCACTATACAAATAAAATTGAATTGAATTAAATTATTATATAACGAGCAAGGAGCAACAAGTAAATAAGCACTTTGTTGTTAAGACAACCTTTGTATTATTGTGTGACATGTTGAACATTGAGTAAAACATTTAACAGGCAGAAATTAATTGGAAAATATACCAGCAAGATCCAATGTCTTGGTGACACAAGTGTCAGAAAAATACCTTTTTTTATTCATAATGTAGGGAAATAATGGCATAGTCTTCCTAATGCTCTGTTTTTTTAGCCTGATGTCACTGCACTATTTGATGATTGTTGCTGATGGAGGTTGACAAAGGTCATAGAATTTGACTCAATTATATTTAATGACCTACAAGTGCTCATTCCTCACCTTTCTCAAACTGAATTCATCTCAGCCAAAGACATTGGCAGCAGGTCAAGCACCTTTTTAAAGACTTTCTTTGTGGTCACTGTGTACATCATTCTCATTCATCTCTTCTTCCTTTTTTTAATCTCTCAAGCTCCTTGTGGTGGGAATGTGACTGGATCTTCAGGATTCATCCTTTCTCCCAACTACCCACACCCCTATCCACACAGCAAAGACTGTGACTGGCTTATTACTGTCCACTCTGACTATGTCATTTCCTTGGCTTTCATCAGGTAATATGGGCTGCTACAATGTCAATTTTCCTTTGTTTAGATGCTTTTAGTTCAAACATAAAACAAAACAATATTGGATGTCTAAATGGTTAGACAAAATGTATAGAAAAAGGCTTATTTTCTCACAGTTGCCTTATTTATATTTGAAAGCATAGGAGTTTGATACTTTCTTTGCGTGTGTGGATTGTGTTGCTTTAACAATTGTAAAAAAAAAAAAAAAAAATTGAAGGTAGATGAAAAACAATGGCCCCATTTAAAAAAAAAAAAATACTGGGTACAGTGAAAAAAATGTGTTGTCCTTTGAAGTACATGGTCCAGTAGCTTACAAGATGAAGCTTTCTCTAAGCATGTGCTATGTTTGTAACCTACCTGTAACAGAATGGAGTCAGTTCTTAGTGGATGCACAGAGCCTCAGGTTGTGCCATGGAATTGCTTGTATTCTGCAGTGGAACCAGCTAAAACATAGTATTGAGCAAAGTTGGCCATGTGTGTTAAGCAGAGCCCTTGAGTTTGAGTCCAGGTGTGTTGGGAGATAGGGAGATCCAGCAGTGCCTCCACAAACACCTAGAAGGCAAGGTATTCCTGTCACTTTGCTGAAGTGTGGTGAAACAAGATTTCTGGATGAATACTATATTGTAGGCACCATTATGATAGGAGTGTAATTAATTTTCCAGGCGGAATGATGCTCAGACTATAAGCCTTACATTATTAATTGCAAACTAAGGATTTAGCAGCAATACTGGCAGAGCAAACTTACAGATGGCCCTGAGGGCACTTTTCATGGGCAGTGTTGCTCTTGACTGTTGAGTATTATTTTTATAGATGTTTCATGAAGGGCTGGAGAAGAAGGTACATTGGCTCTTTCTGCACTCCCACACTCTTTCTCTCTTCCTGAGGTGAAGGAGAGAAATTCACTATGTTTTTTTTTTTTTCAAACTTTGTCCTTCAAAACAAACATCTAATAGAGTTAGCAGAATGCTACTTTCTCTCTTGGGAATGCCAAATGAAAGGATGGAGTTATGATTTTAAATTGGAGTTGCCTTGATCCAACTCAAATGCAATTATCTCCAAGCTATTTACATTTTTGTCATAAACCACGCTCATTATTTTGAAAACAAATGCTGCTCTCTCTCTCACTGCGGCATGTGATTTGATATACAGCGCTACAATATGAAACGATCTTTTCACACTGCATTGCCATTGCCGTCTGGGAAGATTTTGTGCCAGCGCAGTGTCACAACAATTTAATCTCTTCTCACCTCTTGGGGGAGATATCTTTTTTTATCTCTTTGTCTGGAGATGCAAAACAAATCGCTTGGCATGACTCACTTCTAGCACTGCGGTGAACACTCTCATTTTGAAACCCTAATGCATTCTAAATCTCACATACAAATCAGTACAATCTGGTGGTTAAGACTTGGCAAAATAATAACTGTTTTATCTCTCATTTGTCTGTTTTTTGTTTTTTTACTTGTCACAGCTTCAGTATTGAGCCCAACTATGATTTCTTGTATATCTACGATGGGCCTGACAGCAGCGCTCATCTGATTGGCAGTTTCCAAGACAGTAAACTTCCTGAGAAGATTGAGAGTACTTCAAACTTCATGTACTTGGCATTTCGCAGCGATGGCTCTGTTAGCTACACTGGCTTTCATTTGGAATATAAAGGTACTCTAAAGGGCTGAAGTGGGATTCTACATGCATTTATGTATTACTGCAGGGGAATTAGTTGGAAACATATATAAATGAATTACAAAAAAATTTCTTTGAAGTATGCTTCTGCACATAACTGCTTTTTCTAATGTTGTTGCCAGTTGTGAGAATAGCCTTTGGTTCACCTTTATCTGTTTCCACTATGTTTACCATGTTACTTTTTAATTCCAATTTTGTTAAATCAAGAGCCTATATATAACTATTTATACATATTATCTCTGCTTGATTAGAATCATATCTCATTTTAGACAGTTGTCACTGTTCTAAAAGCTTTGTTCTTGTGACTGGCAGCAAAACTGCGGGAGGCGTGTTTTGATCCAGGGAATTTGATGAATGGCACTAGAATGGGTACTGACTACAAGCTGGGATCTATGGTGACATTTCATTGCGAGGCTGGCTACCTGCTGCAGGGCTACTCGACTCTGACATGTGTCATGGGCAACAGCAAGAGACCAGAGTGGGACAGAGCCAAGCCAAGCTGTCAAGGTGAGACGCAACACCTCTACATTAACACAAGGGTCTGAGTAGCAGAACTGTACTCCAGTTGTTTGGTCAGTATTTGATACTAGGACTGTTTTTTGTGAAAATGAATGTGCCATTGACTTCTCTCACAATATGTAAGAAAACCACACTTCAAAGAATTCTGTGTTATAGATGTGGAGCACTCAAAGGTCCAGTGTGTAACATTTAGGAGGATCTATTGGCAGAAATTGAATATGATATTCATAGGTATGTTTTCATTTATAGTCACCTGAAAATAAGAAATTGTTGTGCTTTCGTTACCTTAGAATAAGCCGTTTTTATCTACAGAAGGAGCAGGTTCTCTTCCACAGAGGCCACTGTGTTGAACTCACAGTAGCCCATGACGGACAAACTAAACACTGGCTCTAGATATGGCCTTTAAATCAGTGATTGGTAATATGTCGGAAGTTTATATCAGACACATCACTAACAAACCAAAAAAATTTGGGCTGTAGTCTGGTGGGGCCATTATAGAAGTTAACATAAAAGAGTCCAGATTCATACAGTGTAGACTGAAATACAATTCAAATTACCTCAGTGTCCCAAAACATAGTGAAACCATGTCTGTAATGTGGGCATTTTCAAAAACACATGGTGTCTGTGTTCTTTTGTTATTTGATGACATCCCAAAAGGTAAGTTACATTAAATTATACATATTTGAGAAGCTGTATATCAAGTCTCCCGGTATTATAACTTTAATTATTAGACAATATTTTTAATATTCTTAATTGTCCTGGCCTTTGCCAATAAGAAAAAAGTATTATGTCCAAAATTGTATCAATTTTCCTACTACTAGCCCTTCTCTCAATATGCACCCAAATGCCAAATATGGTTTCCAACAGCTGATCCCTATCAGTCTAAACAGACTAAATCATTTTCCTTTCAGCACAATAAACACTGATAGCAACAGGATCTACTGTACCTATGCACATAATATTTCAGGTTATCACTTGATCAACCCTTAAATTCACCAATCAACTGACCTAAACTAAACAAAAAAAAACCTTGCAGTTCCAGTTCATCTAGTGATATAGCTTTAAAAAAATGGTCGATGAACAAAAGCAATATTAATACATTCATCATATGCAAGGCCCTGACTTCACAAGAAATGAGGCAACCTTTGTGTTAAAGTAAAATAAAAGAAACTAATTAATTGAGGTATAAAAGCCACTATGTTTGATTGGTGTATAGCGTCTTCCTGGCGTGCAGAATTAGTTTATGTTTAAACCAACAGTAGTCAAAGCAGCTGCATAAAGTGCAGACATAAATTGGATGGAAAATAGTCAATTTTATCGTTTTTGGAATTTTACGACAACATAATGTGCCATGTATTAATTGTTTATTATTCACAACCAAATCTACAGTGGGTGTTGTTCATAGAGCTTTTGAGTATCACAGTGAATACAGTGTTAAGGAGAGACCTGAGAAAAGACATGAGGAGTTTCAAACCGTGCGCTCCTCCCTCAAGTAGCATTACACAATTTTTAATACTCCTCAAAGTATTTAATCTGCCAAGGTTGAATTAGAATTCAGCTCTCATTTTCAGCAGTGGGGAACAGGGGCACCCACTTTCACACCAGGGAGCTATTCATTACTTTTACAGTTGGCACCTGTGTAACTTCACTGAACAGCCCTGGGGTTATGTGCTTTACTAAAGGGTCCATCAGAAACTCCCCATTAAGTATTTTTACTTTGAGACCAAATTTGAACTGATGACTTACCAGTTTAAAGGCTAACACTAATGGCTTCAGCTGCCCACAACACATGGCCAGCTCCTTACCCTTTGCATTTAGCAATTAGCTGAAGCAAGCAAAACATGCAGTTTACTTTAAAAGGCGGTAATTGCCAACAAGACTGAATCCTATTGTATTACTTGTTGTTGAATGGTATTGTGGACAGCAGCAATCACACTGTAATACATAGACATGCTGAAAATGATATCTGTTTAACCATGTCATGTACTCAAATCCAGTATTTATAAGATGTACTTTTCTGACTACATCATAACTAGAGCCAGACCAGTACATTTATGGGCTGACATTATTGATTGTTATTAGCTTATCGCAGATATATCTGTGTAGGCATATATGTTGACTGAAAGGTAGAAAGAAATTGCAGTACAGATATGCCAAATATATGTTTGGGTGCAAAATAGATTTCACAGTTACAGTTCACAGTACATAATGGACAGTAGCGTAAACAGTTAAAGTGTTCTATGATTGTCTATTACAAACCTTAATACAACCCACTCCCATCCCCACAGTTATTAAATACCAAATTTAATACCAAATTTAAGGAATCAATTTAAACAATCAGCAGTGGTTACATGATTGTAACCCTCATCAGTTACAATCACTTATGTCTGTCATATTTTCCATTTTCTTTGAATCCATTGTCCACCTTTTAGCATCTCATTCAGCACATTTGATTGTTATATTGTGTTGTGACGGTTCCATTAGCATCCATCTCTGTCTAAAGGAAGTGGATTGCAGAGCTGGGTCAAAATCCACCTGTTAAAAATCTAAAAACACTGCAACCTCTTTATTTTCAGATGCCTTTCTGTTCATAATGATACACCATTCTGATGGCCACATACAATAAATGATGTATAAAAACGTGTTGTTGTTGTTGTTGTTTGGATCTGAGCTCTCTTGAAATTAGACCTAATGCATTGCCATCTTAAATGGGAACCTGAGTCTCAGTATCACGTAATAACTTTTTTCTGAGCATTTAGTTTATTCCTACCCATCAGTCTTTTACAGAACACAAAATGATAGGTTTTGCAGTGCGCCCACTTCTCCTGAGCACTACACCCACCTGTCAGAATGGAACCATTAAAGCATATCTTGAGAATCCCTTCCATTTCTTAGTGCTGCTCTCACCTGCTGTTGATTGACAGTACAGCATGCCCTCCTTCCCCACAACAGCATTCTTGAATTTCTTACCCACCACAGCACTATGGCTCCCATTCTGTCTGACAAATCAGCTTGAGTTAGAGTCCCTCTTGCCATCATCACATATGTTTGATTACATGCCTCTTGCTACTTCAACAAGCAAATGCAGATAAATTGCGGATTCATCTTTCTACATTAGCGCCTCTGTTCACTTTTGTTCATCCTCTCCTGTGCTGTGCTCAATGAAACAGCATTGACATGTGCATTGTGTGGGCCGCAGGGGGTTCAGAGCAGCTGGTGACAGCTTCCCTCCGACAAATGAGTGTGTGTTTGTTTACAGTCGAGGCTCCCCCACCTGATGGCTTGGTCCGTGAGGTCTGAGGCAAGCACGTTAGAGGGCCTCTTGGCAAATTAGGTACATCATTAACCGCTTAAGATAGGACTCTGAGATGGGATGCAGGTGCTGGACAGACCACAGCTTTTATTGATTAACCTAGTTGCTAGTTGAATATCTGTCGACACTATGATGATGGTGACAGTTTATGAGATAAAATTCAAGGGTATGCTTTTAGTTTGGAGCTAATAGTTTTCAAAGACATGGGTTGGTCCCCCCCTTGTGGCTGTGGCTTTCGCAGGACGAACTGCATTACTGCATATTAACATGAATGCATAGTCTTTTCTAATGGTTTAATCAATTAAGAATAGAGATTTATCCAGCGACCTCAAAACAAGTGCAACTGGACTTATGTACGCAGTCTGCTGACTGACAGCCCGTTTCACCTGAAGAGCTGAATCAGAGTTTTTAAAAACATGCTGCTGGCTGATAAAGCCTGATTAAATTCACGGGCGTGTGGAACTTTTTTGATTGTGTTTTGTTGATTGATGATGTTTTTACGCATTTTGAAGGCAAAAAACACTTTTCCTTGCTTGTTTTCCTTTTAGGCTTTAACCCTGTAAAACAACTCATGCTTCCTTTTCTTTCCTTTTACAGCTCACTTTCTCTTGAAAATGTCCCCAAAGTGTCTCTCAAGTGTCAAATTATTTTGACATGCTGGCCAAAATTATATTTCAGAGGTGACTTTTCATCTCATTTTGTGATATGAACTGCTTACCTGTGCCGGTTAAAATGGATTTGCTGATTGTATTTTATTGCCTCATTTCCCCAGGTATTGTGAACTGGTTATTTCACATTTGTTAACTGTGCTTCTCTGTTGCTTCCTTTTCTGTCCCAAAAGCTCCCTGCGGAGGTCACTTCACAGGTTCAGAGGGAACTGTGCTGTCCCCAAACTACCCACATAATTACACCAGAGGCCAGAGCTGTGTCTATGACATCTTCGTCCCTGGGGACTTTGGTAAGCATTTTTTCACAGAGTTGCAGAAAATTGTTACTTATTATATGTTCAGCGTCTGCTTATAGCCCATATCTGTTCTCAGTTTCCAGAAATATTTTTTACTTCAAGCATGAAGTGAGAGGAGCAGGCTAAGAGAGATAATTGTTTGTGTTTTCTGTGATTTTTGTATTAATGATGAGGACAGGATAGTCTGTGAGGAAATGGAGGCTTACTCTCAAAGCTGGTCATAAATAACATAGATTTACCAAACAACATGTTCAGGAAGCATTTCAGTCTCTTGTAAGTTTGGATTGGTATGTTTGATGTTTATAGCCACTGTCACCCAGGTTAAATGCTTTTCTCAAGCCAATGGTTACACTGTGAATAGACAAAGGTCAGTGAGGACCACAGCGGTGTTTGTCTAATGAAATCACATTTAATTATTACATACATGTTACAATTCAGTACCACCATGGGGGACTGCTGCACCTCTTCCGGCTGTTTTATACTCTTACGAGTTGAAACACAACCCAAAGAATGGCAGTCTTTGGGCTCTAGCAAGACGTATGAAAACACAATAGCATCAGAAATGGATAGCGTTGATATGAACAATTCTCTACTGTAGGTAATGGTGAGGAAGGTCAAGCAGCGGAGGTCTGTGGGCAATAGATGGAGCAAGCTAATGCATGGGTGCTCAGTTTATCCAAGTGCCTCTGTATATACATAATTTAACAAAGATGTCTAGAAAACCTTGATGTGCATCTGCTCAATATTCCATGTTAGTCATAAAGAGCTGCTGGAATCGTAGGCAGGGGTTTTTATTCTGTAAAGCCCTGTGCTTAAGAAACACAGATTAATCCCCTGTGTGGTGAACCAGCCCGACAGTTTACATCCTCTGTTGCCATCTCCTATTCCTCATGTAGTCCAGGAACCCACAGGTCCCCCCCGTCTCTCCCTGTCTCTCTCTCTCTTTCTTTCTTTCTTTCTTTCTTTCTTTCTTTCTTTCTTTCTTTCTTTCTTTTTTTTAAATAAATATTGCATACAAATGCACTTTTGCTTAAACTGCCTGCAAAAGCTTAATGGAGCATGGAAGTCGCAAAGGAACATTCCCACCTGGGCTTGCAAATTTATTCCAGGGAGCTCAGACACAGAGGCTATTTAAGAGTCCCATTGATGATGAACAAGACTGCTGTGGCGTGGTTTGAGGGAAGTATATTTTAAGTAGTAGTCTTAACAAAGCAACTGGGGTTCAAAGTTTTGGTTGAGCAAGTTATAAATGTTGGGACTACAACTCTAGCAATGATGTAACAAGAAATTTTAAATTATCTAAAGGATGTGCAGTAGTAATATATGACTCTGATATAAAAGCTAAAGCCAGAACAGTTTATGTCCTTGCAACAAAACTGAGTTTATCTCCATACAGTGTATATAGGTGTTCTTTGAAAACTAGCCATTGACTTTATACACAGTACAGGATATTGCAACCACAGTACCACCTTAACATTATTTGTTGTTTGTTTATTTTAACCTCATTGAGTTGCTTAACTTAATCATGCGAGGATATATGTAGACATGAGCATTTTCACGTTTTTAACCTCCAGATAAAACAGCACAGACAGAAATCCTGTTCTCTGTAGTGGCTTGGCAGCTGAGTCTAGCCTATAGGCAGTGTGATAGCAGAAATCACATTTCAGTGTCCAGTATACAGGTAATTGAAATTTGTAAGCGCCTAGGGTAGAGTATGAAACGTACGTGTCCAAGTCTGTCCCTCATATGACCGATAGTGTACCATAAGCCTTCGAGACATCATGTCAACCTGGTTGAACTGGCAGGTTAAGGTCATCGGGAAATATCATCTCATGACTCTGGCATGAGGGTTTTACACCCTCTGTCACTGGGCCAGAGTCATGAGGGTTTTACACCTGGGTAGATGGGATGTTGCAGCATTATGTGGATGTATGTCTTTTGCTGTCAAGGTATAGCTACAACGGCAGTTCTTGGTATAAATATATGTTTTGTAAAATATTTCCTAATTTTTTAAATATGTTGCAAGCACACTGTGTTAGTCTTCTTTAAAAACTGAACAGGTTTATTTATTTAAAATTAATTGAATCATGTGCTTAAATTATTGTTATTTTTATTATTATTATTATTATTAGAATATTTGATTGTTAGTGCCAGTACAGTGCCTGACATCATGTTTGGGTTATGGTTGCCACTAAAAACAAGTGGCTTAGCGTCACCAATAATGCAAAATAAAATTAACAGTGATAGACGTATGTTGTTTTTAATTGCATATTTAGCAGGTAGCTCAGGTATATTGAGGTAAATTGCAATAGGGAAAAGAATTACCTTCTGTAAGCCTAATCAATCTGTATTTAATTAGTCATATCACAACTATACAAGCACTGGAAGGTTGGAAAATGCTCTTCATATTAATAATAAACACTTTTGTGAAGTTTTTCCAGGCTGACCTGATTTCGTATTGTAATGTGCAGTGTTGCCTTGTTCCCAGGTCTTTGCAGTTATCTCAGGGATGATTATATTACATGTTGTGAAAAAATAAAAATCCTTTAATTTCACTTTTGCCATTTGTGACAGACAAAATTTTTTTTTCACATTTGGCTCTCTTGTTGCTTGAGCACCTGGTGAAGTAGTACACTCTGTCTACAAGGGTAAATAAATGCGACAGCAGCACTCTCATATTCCTCCTGCATCAAGCAAGGAATTCAGCATTCTTAATTCGTTGTAATTGTTTGTTTTTATATAACAGTAAAAACTTGTTGCCAACGGGAGCATCCAGATCAAATAAAATGGTTGATAGTCAGTTACATCTTGTTGCCTGGGGCCAAACGGCAGCTGTTACTGTCGAACCCTGCAGTATAAATCATTACCTCCAACTTTTACTTTGTCTTACTACAATATTTTTGCATACATACATATACAATAGGACTAATACTGACACGACATACTGTAATCAGCTACAATTCCTTTTGTTTTGACATCTGCTGTATTAGCTTGTTTTCCTAAAAGTGAAGGTTTATATTGTGTGTTTTAAGATTCTCTGACAGGTTGTCTGCACATAGGACTGTGACAGCTTTAAAAGTTTTGGGAATGTTTATATATGCGTTGGGTGTTGGCAGAAATTTTGTTCAGTGGTATTATAGTACAGTTTGTAAAGATTTATTGTATTCAGTCTGAGCTGTCATGGTTTCTGACCCTGTGGATAGGTTCATACCTCCCTGTATATGTCTGTGTTTTCCTTTGGACCACATTTTGCCATGCCGGATTTTTCACCTGATATACTTACATTATGTATGCACATAATAAACATCCATCCATAACGTCATAATGCGCCACAGTGTAATTTAGTTCAATTCTGCCTGAAGCATCACCTCAATCATACAAATACATTTCTGTCTTTTTGCATTGGACTTAATGGTCCCGGATGACATATATTTGCAATTTGGATACCTGCTTTCTGCTCTTATCCTGGGCATACATGTTAATATAACCATTTCTGCACTGCATTCCAGTTGATCATAATCATGAACATAACAGTTTCAATAAAAAAGATCTGGCAGTAGACACTAGTGCTTAAAGCACACTGTGAGTATAGTTAATAAAAAGGCTCTACATTCATTTGTAAGCCATCATTTCTTGGTAGCTCAGCACTCATACGTATGCTCTGTGCATAGCTTATTTACTTTGCACCATTCAGATATCATTAAGGTACAGTGTGCATCTGTCTTGCCCTTTAATGTTTAATTATTCTGTCAGAAATAATGGTTGTAGTCATATTTCAAACAATAACTCTGCTCTTTTTTAAAGTGATGAATTATTCATGGCACTCAACCTTTGCCTTGGGCAATGCTTGTAAACATACAGACATACACCGTTTATACCAAGTTCAGTGGCTAGTATATAACTGTATTTGTCCTATACTTCCTGCAGTCTATGGTATGGTACCCCAGTGTGTGCACTGCTACACAGCCAAAAAAGAGATTACAAAACACGTGGACCTAATTTTGTTTGACAAAAATGCCAAGCCGTGCTTCAAGGCAAATAGATTTTTTTTTTTTGCCTAAGTTTGTATAGTTTGTATTTTACCTAGAGGATTTGTTTGTTCGGGGCTGCTTCCTTTGTGAATGTTTGATGGCTTCAGAGGTGAGCCAAATCCTTCCAATTAGCAGGACCCTCCATGGTATTTCTTGTATAAATATTTTTCTTTTGCAAATATGTGCTTTTTTGTTTTGACTTGGATCGTGCATGAAATATCCCCACTAAGATGTAACAACATTCACTCCAAATATCATTAACATTGTACATAGCCTTTGAAAATCAACTGTGGATCTAAAAATCTCATTAAAATTGAAATGATTGTCAAAAGCCATATACATGACTGAAGTTGAAAATTGAATCTAAGTCCCAATCCTCTGAAATAGCATTACCATATACACCTCTAACTCTGGACCTAATTTTAACAAGGTTATGTAACAGATCAAATAAGCATTATGACAGCACATTTTTAATTGTGGCTAACTTTGCGAAAGTTGCATTCCATCCTAAGGTAGTATTTCAGTGGAAGGATCCTCATAATGAGTCATTGGTGAATTTGATTTCATAGACACAACATTCAGTCACCTCTGTTTATCGGCCTGAGGCTTTTTATAGCTCCAGTGTATGTGTTTATATAATACTAACAACAACATATGCATATTGGTTGCCACAGAATGTGTCAGGAGGCGAGACAGGAGCACTGACAGATTGCAGTAATAAATCCTGGCTGTAACAAGATGGACAGAGTGAGGGAGAGAGACACTATGGAGACTGAAAGAGGTAAAGGGAGTAGAAAGAGGCCCATAGATCTTGGTTGAATGTTAAAGTCTCAGAGAGAACAAGTTAGATGTAGAGAGTGATAATGAGTGAGAGAGTTATAATGAGAACAAGACAGGGAATGAGAAGAGAGGGAGAAAGAAACAGAGTGCTGCTGAGAGCGCTCATAAAAAGGTTGACCCCGGGGGCTGATTGTTGACTCATCAGTGATGTTAGCTGGAGAGTAAGATTATTCCAGGGGCCACCCGAGTACACAACTTGCTACATCCCACACAAAAACCATTACCTTGTCTGTCTGTGTCAGCTTACAGTGTATACACTACCCTCAGTGTGATTAACCTATTGTGAACTGTGAATGCTGTTCCGACCCCACCTTGATGTAGAATGTGTTTTTGCTATGGGGCTGCACAGTTACATCTGTTTATGGATGTATAATTAGATTGTGTCTGTTAAATATGAGTGTGTCAAGCACTCACTTGAATGATTGTGTGAGTCCAATGGCTTGTGCTAGTTGTCAGATACGCCCCTGAACGCATTTTCAGAAGTCGACAAGTAAAACATAAAAAAGGGGCAAAAAGAGTGCAGCTAAAACTGGAAGTAAAAGAAGAGGGTTACATATCCTTGTCCTCTTTCTCTTCTCTCTTGGAGTGACCAATACTTACAGCTTTCAATCCACAGAGGGGAGTTTTTACCCAAGATAGAAGCCTAATGGACTGGATGCAGCTTGTGCCAAGGTGCATCCACATACTCGCTGCCAAAAAGGGTGATGCAATTTCACTGTGATAATGGGTCATTAAAAATATATGTGTCTGTGCTGTCATACAATCCCTCTGGTTTCTGTAAATGAGGCTTGTGTATGCTGTCACAGCCCAGAATCTCAAAAGGCCTCTGCTGCCACAAAGCAAAGACGACAGGTAGCTCTTCCATAATTCATAGCCAGAAGGACAAACATATGCTGCCATTTTCCTTACCTTTTGCTGTTGCCTGTGCTGTGAGTGTCTCTAACACGCTTTGTGCATATTTTGCCTTAAGGCACATGTAGCTAATGCAGTGGCTGTGGGCAAAAATGTGCTTGAATTACATTCCATTACATTAGTGGTGGCCTGAACAATTACGTTTCAAATGATAGTTTACCTGAGTGGCTGTGTAGCAGTAGGAAGATCATTTCCCACCTATTTAATTTCCTGCCATCATGGCCATCTAGCTTGACTTACCAAAAATATTTTTGATAGATGTAACTCTCCAATTGCAAACAGATTGTGGTTATGGCAGGAGCAGTTATTAACCGATAAGTACTTTACAAATAAAAGCCAAAGTATCATAACCAGTGGTCACCTATCAGAGAATATGTTTGAATCAAACTATTCTTTGTCAAATTTGAATTTGCTTGCTTTGCATATACCCCCCAGATATTTTTATTTTTATGTGACGCAGTAAGACAGAACTCACACCGATAGACCTTAATCACAGCAGACATTTTGACTTATTATAGCAGGGGCAACTACACTCATTAGCAATAGCTCGGTGCCATTGTGTCCCAAAAAGCATTATCAATACAACCTGATAACAGGAAAAGCAACCACAATTCCTAGGGCAACTAAGGCAAGCTGTAAAAGTTTTCTGGAAAGAGATTTTTATACAGGTTCTATCATGAGCCAAAAGGGAACAAATGTGTCAGGAGGTGGCCTAGTGGGAAGGTTCGGTCTAGCTGGGTGTGGAAAATAAACATCACACAGAAATAATGGCGAGGACGAGGATAAGAAGCAGAATAAGATGGATATGCAGATGATGCAGGCATCTCCATCGCATCTTGGCTGAGATGACTAAGTTGGCAAATTGATAAAAAGGCACAACAATGATGGAAGCAGTTTTTTTCTTTTTGATAATTGAAGTTTTCAGGCCTACTTCTGCTTGACAAAATCCCTTTAAGACCTTTCAGACCAAGGCAAGGGCAGAGGGAGAGAGAAGCCCTGCAGAGGCAGTCAAGGTTCACTGATTAGTTTCCACATGATACCAAAGAACCAGAGCCTCTTATCTCACTTTTATACTCCATTCTAGATAAATACCCCACCAAAACTGCTTTATCGCCACCGATAATTGATGTGCTGGCAAGGTCTTGTTGAGTTTTAGCCATACCTGAATGAAATGGAATAACAATTAGCATGCTGTAATGCCACTACTGTGTGTAACCACTTAACGTTACCTTGAATACTTAATCGTAAGTCATGTGTGCCATCAGGACAGTAATGTAACTCTTACAGTTATGTAACAGGAAGTAATTTTTCTTGAATACCTGTGACACAGATGTTTTTCGGATAACTGTTCTGTCCTTATGTCAGTGATGATTTTCTTAGTATTCTATCTGTAGTGTCAGTTTGCAACCAGCCCAGGAGATTGGTCTGTTTCATTGTAACAAGTGGAACACTGAAAAATCTATATTTTGGTACAAAATGTGCAGGACTGATTTATGACACAAAGGAGTTGCCTCGATCAAAACCTCAAAAGCATTATAAGGCAACAGATACTCAAACCAGATGGGATGCAGCATAAGTCTGTAGGTTCAGATGGATGACAGTGATGTGAGTGTAATCTGACTATAGGCTCGGTTTCTGTTTTTGCTGTTAGTGGGATTAAAGTATAGAATAATCTCAAATATTTAAGGCTAATTTCATATGTGAATGTAGAGAAAAGTGGTCATTTAATACCAGTACCTTCTGATGAGTCGTGTATATATAACAAGCTAGCAGTCATTGAGCATGGGTGAGTGGTCAGTCAGTTGGGTGGGTATTAATTATTAATATTTACATCTAAGGCAAATATACTGTATCTTTTGCAGATTTGTTTACAAAGCCATAGACTGTGGAAACGACTTTCTCTCTCCATTACGTTTGCAAAAAATTGTAACAGTGATTTATAGTTGGTAAAATGTCATAAACCTCATAGCACGGCATTTTGGTAATCCACTTGTTTTAATACTGTGTGATACAAAAAAATATTTTACCAGAAAGAGTAAAGTCATTCTCAGTGTGTTTGTTTGACTGCATGAGAAAACCACATGCAAGGCAACCGTGATAATCTCTGGGCCCCCATACCTGTGACTAGAGGTAATACTCCTGATAAACATAACCTAAAGGCAGTCAGATTACTAATATAAGCATTACAGACTCGTGCAGTTCAAAAATGACAGCAATCCTACATATCTAAGCATTTATGTTGCTGCTAAGAGAGACATACATTCACATATGCTGTTAAGCATTTCTACATAATGAACGTGAATATTTTTTGCACAGAAATCTTTTTGTACTCCTCAGTAAGACCTAAGAGATATAACTAAACGGTATTTCTGTGTTGCAACCAGTGTACGTATAAGCAAGATAACATACAAGAGGATCTCAACCTAGCATTATGGAAGTCTTTTTCCTGGGCTGGAATACATGAGTTTTATGCTAATCCATCAACTGCACACAACACACAAGTGATCCAGGGGGCATGCTCATTCATTCTGTAGAAGAAAGATCAAATAGCAGAGGGAGGAGAGACGGAGACTGGAAGAGCCTTTCTAAGATTATGACGTTTTTCATCCCTGCAATATTGTAATGATCCTATCTGCAGCACATGCCCTTGTTTTTGACAAGGAAAGGACTCCATCCCAAAAGCCAAGATGATAAAGACACCAGATGAAAGCTGAGAAGTGCAGGCAAAAAAAATGCCTCTTCTGCTCTTGTTTTCACTTTAGAAGGGAATCTCTTCAAATTGACACCCAGCCAGATATAAATCTGGCCATAATGGACTTTACAATCAGTCATTCATTTCCGAAATTACCATTGATATGCCTGTGAAGAATTTTGTAAGAAAGCATTTAGAACAGCAAAACCTCCCCATGAACAGTTGTCAAACTTTCTGCAGCTGTAAAAGTGTTGTCATAAATGTGTTAATCTTAGAAACAATTTTCTGCATGTAACTGGGGGACACTGTATTTAGTCCAATCTTGGTGTATATATATTGTAGGATGGCTGAGCATACACACTCTTTTACAGCAATAACCTGTTAACGGTTACAATAAAATGACAGAAACAAGAAACAGGACTTTTATTCACCGTAAAATACTTGGCAAATAAAATGTGTTTAGTGAACATTTTTTATGAATAATCATGTCAAATTTAATTGATTGGTAAAACACACTCATTGTAAACTTCTTTTTATTTTCAAGCATTCAAGAATTAAAAGACAGGGTTTAAAATCAATGCAAAGAAATTGGAGTACACTCTCTGAATGGTTGAATCATCTTGCCCGCGACACAAGGTACAGGTAGTTTGTTGTGTCATGGGGTGGAGATGTTTTCTTTGCACACATTACTCCCCATTATATCCTCTGAGCACCATTCAGACAACACAACATACTTAGACACATTTACTGACAAGGTGCATCCATTTGTTGCCACGGTCTACAGTCTACACCTTTTCAAATGGATACTTTAAACAAGCCCTGTCACAAAGCTCTCATCATCCCAAAATGGTTCCTGGAACATGACAGTGATCTTAATTTACTCCATTTCCCTGCACTTTCTCCAGATCACAGCCCAATAGAGCACTTTTGAGATGTGATGGCAAGGGATTTTCACAGTGTGAATGGGCTGGCAAATGTCTGCAGGAACTGTGTGTATTGAGTCAGAATGAACGAAGAAGTGGGAACCATCACTTTGTTGAATCTATGCCTGAAAGAATTAAGGCTGTTTTGAAGCAGAAATCTCTTATACAACTCTAGCTAGGTGTGTCATATAAAGTGAATTTGAAAGTGTTTTTGACTGTGCTCTTCCTACAATGCCTTCTGTAAATTAATGTGTGACTACTAAGACTTGATTGCTTTAATCAGATGATTAATTTAAACAATCCCCTGAATCCATTAATATCTGTCAGAAACCACCAAGGATAGTAGAAAAATAATCACAGCCTCTTGTCAGATTTTTCAAAATGATTGCTTTCAAACGGAAATAAAATTAGATTAGATCACATGACAGCGGGATAAAGTTGTAATTGTAATTTTTTTGCATTATTTAAGCCCAGCAGGCATAGTGGTATGAGAGACAGGAAAGCACAGAAATCATGATCTAATACCCAAAGAGGTAAGCGATTAAAGCAGCTTAACTGCTTTAGGATAATTCAAGGTGAAGATGCAGGCATGAAAATGTTGTCCATTGTCCAAGTGCATTGTGTTACACTACCATGACTAGGCCCAGAGGACAAAAGATTCATCATAGTCTTGCATAAATTAGGTACAAGATTATAATGATTTATTGACTTAATATCTGGACGTGATTACAGCAAAGGAGCAGATTGGAGTCATGCATGGTTGGCTTTGGATTAGAGGCATAAATGAGCGACACTGTACTTGTGAAACTGTGTATACATGTGCTTGTGTTTGAGTTTGTGTGTGTGTGTTCACAAAGCAGGGGAGTTCAGCCTATTCAACATAGCACAGTGTTGGTATGCTAATACCACAGCATTGAGCTGTCCCTAAGGGTAAAATCATCTCTTATTCAGACTCTGGTTCAGCCATAGGCATTCTCACTACTCAACAGATAAAGAAACAGGTCTGTGTTGCTCTGTGTGAGTACACCTTTTTGTGAGTATACATGTCTGCGCATGCATTTGCTTTTTTGTTTTTTTTTGCTATGTCAGAGATCTTTGAATGTCATTTTTTTCTAAGTAAATAAGGAACCCTTTTTACAAAAACAGAAACTGTTATACATACCACCATTTTTCTTCCACCTCACTCACTCCATGTCTTAAGTACTGTCGTTTGGTAGGTCACTAGGTGGTCAGTCCAAACCGACATCTCTTGGGAAATACAGTGCAGCATTGCCTCTAGTGGTGTTTAGGGGGCTCATTTTTGTTTTTTACTGCTGTCTCTTACTGTGCCTTTGTTAGTTACGTGGTGGGTATAATGGTTTTACAGTGCTGTACTGTGAGACTACATGCCAGAGGAGATCCGTACAGCTACAAAGTGAAGATGACAGGATCCTCCATAATTCATAGCCAGAAGGACAAACATATGCTGCCATTTTTTTACCTTTAGCAATTGCCTCTGTTACCAGTGTTTTTTTAACACCTTTTCAGGTGGGTCTTTTGTGTATTTTGCCTTGAGGTATGTGGATGTAACAAACACATTGGTGAAAGCTACTACTGGCCAAAAGCAGCCTTCCTTTTCATTTAGCAGTGTTAGCAACTTGAAGTGTGCTCTTCACAGTGTCTCTCAATTATAATTCACCTGCATCTCTGTGTACCATTTACACCACACACCAACCTACGTGTGCAACATAGAACCTCTTGCGTTTCATTTTGGCGCCCATGTCAGCAGAATAGATCAGCCACAAAGCCCGCTTGAGCGGTGTGGCGTATCACCTAGAGCTTTGGCATGTCGCCTTTTTTTCGTGTAACCAATTGACGTCACCCATTGGTTTGTGAAGTATCGTTTTGAAGCCATGTTTTTTCAGACACTGACTTGTCAATCACAAGGTAGCCGAAGCATGTCCGGCTTTATTGTCTATTTTACTCTAAATGTTACCATAATTAACTAAATGAACATCGTGCTGCATGGAAGAAGACTTGAAACTAGGAATTGAGACCATAAACTCATGAGGACACTGTTTACTGTGGTAATAAATCAAGTGATAAGTAGGGTAAATCCTCCATAAGGCGCCATACTGTCGTTCTTTTTATTTTTGCAGCCAGTGGAGCTGCCCCCTGCTGTTGGTTACCTGGAATACATGTTTAAGACACTTCCACATCGGCTTCACTTCACAGAGCTGTAAGCTCTGTCCATTATATACACTGTTAATGCATTTGGCTCACATGTTTCTATCTGTTAATAGTCATATTGACGACATACCAGCAACATTACACTTTTTACTACAGTTTCAATGTCTGTCTGTATCTGTTCTTTTTAACTCAACACTTCCTGTAACTGGCCATTACTAAAGGCAAACTCAAAGTAGAAAGATAGGGCTGGCAGTAGCAGCATTGTCTGTGTGTACGCCACAGGTGTGCGGTCCACAGTGGTTCACACACAGGTAGAGGTAGGCAGCGTGGCCTGGGCTTTAGAGCAGCCACTTTCAGTAGTTTAAACTTGCCACTTTATTTGCGTGACACATTTAACTCAGCTGTGTTTACAGCAGCTTCTACAGAGATAGTTAATTGTTTAGCTGAGAGAGCTAATAAGTGGACAAATCTTCTGTTGAAACTTGGTATTTGTTTTTTCTATTTACAAAACTGATAAAGAATCAAGATTATTTTCCAAGATTAATGTTTGATGAAGCCACACATAATTTAGTATTTAAGCCAAGATCTCGCTATTCCAGAATGCTATTTCTCACAGATCGAACCCACAAAACAGGATGGTATTTCATACCAATATTCTCTCTGTCCAAGAACTACAGTATAAGAGTGTTAATTAGGAATATTGTTTAATTTAAATGAACTCTTTTAGAACCACTCCACACACTGATTTAGTGAAACTGAGTAAAATATAAGTAGTTTCTCATTTTATTTTTTTGCCTCATAAATCTAATTTTATTAAGGTGTCATACCTGGCTCATAGCTAAACACAAGCAACTCCCCAGAGCTTGTGAATGGTGACGTGATGGAGGTTTGCCTAAAACATACTAAGAGCCTGTCGTGTCCACAGCATCAGTTAACCAACACTCCCACTGGTGTTGATTGTTGACAGATATTAGTTGGCGAAAAAATGGCACGGATGCTGGTGTGTTCAGCCCCATGGTATGCACCAAAAAATAAAGTTATTGTATTAGTCGACCATTTTCACCAGGGTGAAAGATGGTGAGAGCGAGAGGCAGAACAGAGAGATAGAGAGGGATAAAGAGAAGTGATTAAAGCATATGTAGCTTTGATAAGATGCCTTCGCACCAGAGGGCAAGATTAAGGCTTTAATTTTAGCATTGGTAATGTACACACATACATTACTTTTATGCACACTGGCATGCACGAGTGCACAAAAACTAAAACGCATGTTATCACAGACGTAGTGATCCAGTCGGCCATGTCTATTAATTTGGTTGAAAAAAGATCAGATTATTTTCAAGGTTGTGTACACATTGATATAATCAGGAATGCTTAATTGGAAATATTCATGCAGGACATTATTTAAATAATTCTCAGTTCATTATCATAAGTTCTCAGTAGTTTCCCTCACTGCTTTTTACTGAAGATAAGATTTAATTATTACGTTTGTGATTAACACTGATGTTCTCATGTGACCTGTCATTAAGTAAAGGCTATTTAATTAAATTAAAGGTCAGCCTCTACAAAGACACCATACAGATGCCCTCTCCATGCACTTCACACAGAGTGACACTAGATCAGCTTTAGTGCCTTTTCTAGTAACTTGCAGAGTGATCTCATATTTAGTACAACTACTATTAAATAATCTTCTTGTCTGCTACAGGATGCATATCTGCTCTGTGAATCACTTGTCCTGTGTTCTACTTTGAAAATAAATCCAAAAGGAAGAAATTTGTATTTTATGTTAATTCATCAAAATATTGTTACTTCTCTGTTTATGTAGATGGAAAACTTGTTTCCATACAATCAAATTGCTTTATCTCATAATTCCTATCTAACTGACAAACATGAAGCCCACGTGTCTTGGCTGTTACCTTAGCTGTTGAACGAGTGATCAAACAAACATTCCCCTGGGAAAAGTGCACTGCTAACAGTATGAACACGTACCTGCAAATGTCACGTCACATCGGTCCGTGTAGATGCTGGTGTTGTCTTTACTCCTCAGTACCACTAAAAACACGCTGGCAGG
This sequence comes from Dicentrarchus labrax, assembly GCF_905237075.1. Lineage (NCBI taxonomy): Eukaryota > Metazoa > Chordata > Actinopteri > Moronidae > Dicentrarchus > Dicentrarchus labrax. The sequence continues at coordinate 18,700,462 of NW_026136707.1, read as the reverse complement.
CCGGACATGTAGGCTACAGCACAGGTTTGTTTACTTTTTTCTCTACCTCCATCTGGTGCTCAGCCTGCCAGCTGCTATCAATTGAACACAGACACGCCCTTTCAGTGGCTGAGAGGGAAAGGAGCATTTCTAATATTTTCCCAAAGACCTGTTTTTCTTTTTGATAATATACATTTTAATTTAAACAACCGTAAAAAAGGAATTACTCATTTGCCATTTTGCATCATCTGGCAGACTTTTGCTCCTCTTGATCCGACTGTCTGTGGAGGCAGGCATACAAAATATACGGAATTACAATATATAATACAACAGCCTTAGAGTTGGCCAGATGACACAAATGAGCAGGGATCTCTGGGTGCAGAAAACATGGAGGGAAGTAAAACAGCGTTCATGCTACCCACATTGTAATGATACAAAGCTTAAAATCAGCAAATTTCCCTTGAAGTATCACACTATTATGTGAAGGTTATTCTCCGCATGTTAAATGCCATGGCAAAGCAATGAGAGTAATTCGATGGAATAGCTAATTATTGGTTGTTAAGAAAATGTCACATACTTTAGAAGTTTACTGTAGGTGAGCAGATACTGCTTTGCTTGAGGAAATGGTGACCTATAAAAAGTTACGGTCCAGGAAGCATATTGCACCCAAAGTTACCTTTATTTTATTGCAGCTGTTAACGCTGTACTGCACATTGATATATTTTCTTTACATTGGAGTGAAATGAATTGGTATTTTGAGAACTAGACAAGCACAAAGCCCAACTAGGAACATGTGTACATATTAAGTATATGGCTGATTTCCAGCTCAATACAGCAAAATAGCAGTGATGGATGAAATTGGTACATCTTGATGAAATAGCTTTACTTAAGGGGTTTATAAAATCAAAACAAAAATGTATGTTTTGTTTAATAAAATAAACCAAACGTGTATCAATGTGCTGTTAAAACTAGTGAACTTAAAGGGTGCATGTGCCAAATTTTACATTTGTAACAAAATATCTCAAATATAGAATGGTAATAGATGTAAATATTGGTTATTTCGTCTGGCCCCTAGGGGTATCAGATGGATGCTTGAAAGCAGGAGTGGTTGAATAAAGTATGTGTAGTCAAAGTGTTAACCACACTAGGTCAACATAAAATAATTGTGATTCCCCTTGGCATGTAAAAAAGCTAGTTCAGTACTGTCTGGACAGACTACTTTTTTTACACTGCATTCCCTCACATTATCTACACAGTGACCCTGAGTGCGCAAGTGTGGCAGCATTATGTGTCAGCAGTGCTTTTGAGTGGATCGGTCATATGAGACATTTAAAAGAAGAGTTTACTCCATTTTGTCCATAAATCAATCATATTTTAAAGAGTATTATGGCTAATTGCTTGGCTAGAAATCTGTCCATGGTACCCATCTGGGGAGAGACATGTAAATTAGATTGGATACATGACAAGCAAAAGGGAGTATTTTAGTCAAAACAACTTTAACCTCTGTGTTACTTGTTCAAGGGGTCAGCAGCAGCAGCCAGGCTTTTGAAAGATTGAAAAGCTATAATCATTTTAATTCTCAGCAGCTTACCTGATAATTGCCTCCATGGGACAGTAAAAACCTCAGTGAACGGGCTGAATATTGGCATACAGTTTAGGATCCACCATCATGTTTTGATGTGCTTGTATGCTCTTTCTTCTTTTCTTTGCAGTGCTGTTTGGTCAGTTTGTGGTATTCCAGACTTTGACCAGTGATGTGGTCGAGATCTACGATGGATCCTCCACAGATTTAGCCCTTCTCTCATCCATATATGGATCACACTCAGGTAAAAAACACAACTCTGCAAACCTATCTTATTTTATTATTGCTCCATGCTCATTGTTGTTATAGGTAGTTCTGTCAAGCACAGCATTTTGCACTGCGGGGAAGACAGCACATCAATCTCTCAGTTAAATTCAAATCAAAAAACACTTTTTCCTTAAGAAATTAAAAATCTATAACCCTAGCATCCTTTTATGCTGCCAAGAATGAATATGCTTTCCCTTCTTACATTTCTGTAATGATGATATAATGAAACACAATAATGATATGACATAATGACATAATACATTATGATTACAATTGAATAAACTCCTGAGATCCCAATTAAAATAACAAAAGCAAACCAGCTGCTGTAAATTGTTGTCACACTCTACTTGATTAGACTGTGACACAATGTAAAAACATACAAATTAATCAGATCTGGGATATCCGACTACAACACTGAGGATATACTGTAGATCAGATTAGAGTGTAAATTTAAATCACACTGATAAATTGCAAAACATGGCACAAGACACAGTAAGGAAGGTAGCACATGTTCATAATTGGTCAGTTATTTACTTTGTTTGTATATTTGTGGATGTGTGTAAATACCATCTTCTAAAAGCTTTTATAATGTCTCCTTTGATTTTACAATTTAGGTGAGACACTCCCTTTGAGTTCAGGAAACAAGATAACACTCAAGTTTACCACAAATGGAACAGAAACAGCCAAAGGATTTCATTTTGTTTACCAAGGTAAGACTGCTTTTACGTGTTGTTACGTTTCCAGAATTTTGATGTGGCATCTGATTTGGTGCATTGAGTACGTTTGCTTGTCTTGCACTCGTCACATAAAGGGCTGTTCAGCAGAGTGCCATTGGCTGTGGCTGGGCATGGCTGATGTGGAGTCAAACAGCCTGTCCTGGCACAGCAGACGAGAGTGACTAATGACATGCGAAGAGATCCACAAGGGCTTTACAATTTCTCTCTGCCTCCTTTGTCTTGCTATCTCTCCTTCTCCCTGTTGTCTTTCTGCCTACCACACCCACCAACCACTCTTTGTCTTTGTCTTTCTTCCTCTCATGCTTGCTTCCTCCCCTCTTATCCCCAGCTGTCCCCCGGACAAGCGCCATTCAGTGTAACTCAGTCCCTGAGCCCCGGTTTGGGAAGCGGATAGGGAACGACTTTGGCATCGGTATGGCGGTACTGTTTGAATGCAATCCAGGCTACACGCTGCACGGCTCCACTGCCATCAGGTGTGAGGCCGTGCCCAATGCCCTGGCCCAGTGGAACGGCACTGTGCCCACATGTGTTGGTAAGCATCCTCATCCTCCAACCCTCTTCTCCTCAACTGCGTACACACACACACACACACACACACACACACACACACACACACACACAAACACACACACTGATCCAAAAAGATGGAGCAGGTGCACAAAAACGGTCGGTGTCTGTTTTTTCTAGTCATTACTTATCCTAATGTGTGACACCCATTGCAAAGCATCCGCCTATCTCTGGTCTTGATAGTTCAGACAGAACTATCAGACAGGAAGAAAGAGGCAAGGACAAAAACAAAAACAAAGTGTCACATAAATTTTCTACCCAGACAGGGGATTTTAGTTGCTGTCCCTTGCCAGACTTAATGGGAAAATAAATAGCAGTGTAAAGTGAATATGTTCACTTTACACTGCTATTTGTAACTTGTAACTTTTTCTAATTTTTTGTATGTAGCCCATATCTCTAATGCACTACATACACTCAGTTAAAAGTCTACTATCTAATACAATTCAATATAGCAGACTTACACTATAAGTTCTTTTTAATACACACTTATCCCATATGTAAATTGAGGTGGACAAAACGTTACACCAAAACGATTTACAGATATGATAAGACATTATAAGTCGCAATAAAGGTATACTCTCATGATGCATTATGCAGGCATCAGAATGATAGCATTTGAGTTACCAGTTTATCATGTACACAGGACAATCTAATAAAAGCCTAAAACTTGCGTACAAAACAGTCCACCGCAAATAAATCCAAGCTTTGTGAAGCTAAGCATCACATTTGACAATTTACTGTATACACTTTACAAGGTTAAAGTTGCTGTGATTGATATGTTTATAATAGCAACGTATCAAATGATGGTGTGAAAACAATGTGACCGTGTAAAAGGGGTCACTGGTAGTGAGGAACCTACCGCGAATTATCACTGGAATCTGCAACTCCCCTTGGCTTTATGGAGCTGAAGCATTTCAGCTTTTTGTTTAGCTGTATGGCCTGCAACTGTACTGTATTGGTTCACTCTCAGTACTCTCATACCTCTTATATTTGACTGCAGCCAGGCAGCTGTTTTCCTTACCTAAAAATCTTCTCAACACTACCTGTTCAGAACCAAACATACAGACACAGTCAGCCACTACAGTAGCTATTGAGCATACAGTAGCATTTAGCATCTAAAAACACAGATATCACTCTATCCATTTTCACATATCTGGGAATGAGTTGCGAACAATCTCAGCAGTTTCTGTCACCATAATGGATGATAAATAGGGTTATGGCTTGACATAATTGCTTTCTAGCAATTCATAGTTTATTTTAAGTAATTTTTTAAATAAATAATTATATATTCTAGATAAGCGCTTCATAGAGTGTTAACACTATTTTTAATTTGCCTAGCTAGGTGCAGATAAGTTTCAATGCCAGTGTTAGTCAAGAGTTAATTTGCAAAAACAGATTAATGCCATTCTTAAAATGAATAACCAGTTTTATTGCTATTCCCTTAAACACACTATAAAAAAAACACAATTCATGACTATAGAAAAAAGATATCTTGTCAGACAAACCCAAAACCAGTTTGATTTATATATTCCCTGGCAGGCATAAAAAAACATGACTGAGAGAAATTAAACCAAAACTGAGATATCTGTATTAGGCATCTTTGTTTCACATAAAAGACAGATATTGAATACATGAAAATACAAGGAACATATACACTCTCTCGCAAAGACACCCACATGTCTACCTTGGTAAGATAAAGAACTACAGATGAAGTTGGGAGAAATCTATTGAAGTCAGGCCTTGTGCCAGCCAGCAAATAGTCCCAGCCGGTAAGTGCGGAGATTTCAAGCCAGGGTTCATCCGAGTTTACTGCCAAGTGGTAAGGGAATAGCGGTGGCACGCGCAGTTCCATTTTAAACACAGTGGTTTTTATCTGGAGATTGAATCTGGCTGCAGCATCTCCCCCGGCAGTGTACTCGTCCAGAATAATGGATATTGTTTCATGGAAGCTTCAACGAAAAAACTATGCTCAATTACTCAAGGCCTGTTTATGGGACATGACGGTATCAGACACCGCTCTCCTGTGAGGTACCTGTGTTTCAGAAGATACATTTCCAGCTCCTTGTCCAGCTGTGATTGACCTAGCTCGTCATGCAACACTTGTTTTGCTTTCGATTTCACAAATACAAAGCTGCTGAATTAAGGCTTTGCTGTTGAGTTGCACCAGCACAACATTCTATCGTGATTTAATTAGCCTTGCCTGAATGGATGCATAATGTTTGGGTGGCCTTTTTATGGAATTTTATGGAAAATAGTTGACTTGAATAAATAGTTGTTTTTGTTTGTTTCCAGATGGAGTGTGCTTATGTCCCCATTATATTGTGTAAATGAAGGGTATTTTACAGGTTACAATAAAAGTAAGTAAAGGTAAATATTGATAGATAAGAACCTTTTTCTGTGGTTTGTTCCCTGCACAACTGAATGTAGCTGAATCTCGCACACAGACTAAATCATTTCTGATTGTAGGTAATCATGACTGCCTCATATTACATAAGCTCGCAGATTATCACGATCCAGTATGCCCATGAAATTCACAGTTGGCTTACACACTTTTTCAAAGGTGTCAACAAGTAAACAGTGTTGCACTATGCTTGTTTTTAAACAGTGGATTCTTGTTCTGAAATAGCCTCCAGAGACCAATTATAGTGTGTCAGTCTGGGGGGGCGTGGTAAGGCCAGGCCAGAGTTCCTCTCTGGAGCAGGATAAGCTGCTCTTGAGGCCATGCTGCTTCTGGGAGTTTCTGTAATGAAAGTGGGCATTACTGCCAGTGTTTTTTAGCACTTACTTCAGCATTGCAAATTCCAAAGCAACATTTTTCATTGAAATTAAAAAAGACAAATCCCACCACTCACCCCTTCTAAACATTAATACCACAAACAAAAGCTGCTTTTATTTTGTTAATAGTATTTTGTCATTATACTGTGATGTTCTAGTTTTCTCACAATAGTAGAGTATTATTTATAATGACTTTGACCTACTGGCTAATATCGGCCATTTCCTTTAGCCTCCAAAAACACCATTTTGCATTGAGGATGGGGGCAGCAACCTTTTCCTCACATTCAGTTGCAATTAAATTGTCCTGCCCAATTCTAGGAGAGCTGCGTTTGTCATCGCTGTCTTTCTTGAAGCAGGGATTGGACATTTGGTGCTTAATTATTCTAAGAAAGCTTTAAGTTTGAATTTAGGGTGAAGACTCAAACTCTACTGCTTATAATAAAGAGAAAGGTAAGATAAAAGTGACATTAGAGGATATGATTGCTATATATAGTTAACATGTTGACATACTGTGGCAGAGTATCAGAGAGTTGACAAAAAGCATTTTTTGTCTGCATAGTTTATATATGAATGTATTGTAATATAACATGTAAGATTATAACATGTGGGATTTATGTTCCCTAAAGAGAAACAAGCATAAGAAGCTATTGAGGACTATATACCTGGAAAAATAAAATTTAAGTAGTGAAACGCCTATGTGTGAACCGCACACGTGCAGATGATATTGATTGATTGATATCTTGATTAAAACCCTTTTAATTAAAAGTTTCTGTGATTTCCCTGCATATCAGATGGTGCTAAATGGTGTCTCATAATGTGTGTAGTCCCACACCTGTCTACCTGTGGTAACTCTGACATATGAGCCTGCCACTGATTGAGATGGGTGTGAAGCATTCATGCTTTTATGAGCGTCATGATTTCTAAACTTGCTCGACCAATTTCATTAACTGACAGCTCAGGAGACTCAAAGGAGCTGTTAAATTAAACTGAAATACTGGGTCTTCTTTGGGTTTGTTGCTTGTTGTCAAGATCCTGGTATATTAAGCCCTATAAACAGGAACAAAACTTAACAGCCCTTTATTTCGTTATTGTTAAAATGGTTCAATTATTATTCCTCAGACCTTTATTCCAGCATTGAATGTTGGAATTAAAGATCTGATGATGAACATTTTTTTTACACTGTGTACTTCTATGTTTTGCACTTAATTTCATATAAAAGGGATCCAGCAGGGAATGATTAGACACGAAGGTTACTGACAGTGACAGTTAACCAATGTCCACAGGATATGACATTCTGACTGCAGTACTCTAGATTTCATTGGCTTTGACAGTCATTCGCAAAACAGAACTCAAAACAGTTACACAAGCTGTTCTCCTTCCATTTTGATGAAGAGTTAATCTATTTCAGTTCTCTGCATGTGAAATGCATTAGTGGAAGATGGCATTATACTGTGGCAGACATTGTATCAAAGTGTGATTGTTCCACTGCATGATTGCTGTGAGGTACAGTATAGAAGTAATTTTCTCTAATGTATCACTCGGAGTGAAAGGAACAGAGTAGCCACTTTGGTATGGTTTTCCAATCGTGTAGGAGGCTGGAAATCACCTGTAAAATATTGATAAGCTTGAAATTGTGGCAAGATGACAGCTGAAAATGTGTTGTTCTTTTCTTTTTCTGTCATCCATTTTTTCCTTTGTGACAAGTAGCATATTTTCTTTTTCTCTGGTTTTCTGCGTCTCCCCTTGTCTTTCACATCGAACCCTCCAGTGGCTGATGGATATCGAAAACAGTGATTATCATTGACCAGTACAGGGTAAAGCCTTGTCCTTGACAAATAGCATCTGTTTCTTCATTGTGAGAACACATTGTACTACTCTGCTGAACAGCTGAAGGATCCCCTCCGCCCTGAGTGACAGCTTTGCTCATGGTTCTATTGGAAAACTGTTACATAAAAATAGGTAACCTTGAATAGCACAGGACTGATGAACCAGTTACTTGTTTGGATGTAAAAGAAGTTAGAAAGTCCATTGTTTCTCTAACCTGCAGTTCAGTCTCAAGGAACATTTTTTCTGCATCAGGAGTGAAGGGAGAGAGGAGTTGGTGCATTTTAGTTACATATACAGCTTCTTTTTGTAGTATACAGTATCTGTCATTAATGTTGAAATACATGTGATGGCTTAAATGATGTCTGACAAACACATTCCAGCTGGTGACAGCAGAACAATGGATCTCAGCAGAGCAAAGACAATGAAAACGCAAACACAGTTTTGCGTGAAACTTCTGTTCTTGTAATAGCAAAACATATTTCAGAGCAAACTCTCATCAGCCTAATTGGTCATTGCTTGTTTCTGTAAGCCAAAATAACTACACTTCAATAGGTAGGAAATGCATTTTGTTCTGAGTTTTGTTATGTGTAATAATCTAAAGGATTCTGCTCTGCAAGGTTGGGTTACCACAATCCTTAATGGACAAAAAGTGGAGCCAAACACTGTGTAGAATGTAGCGGGCCAGATTCAAGGCCAATAGGCACCCATCTGAAAAGCAATAAAGAAATTGAAGCTGTTATTGCCCTTTTTTCATTTTGATTTTTACTCATGCTCAAATATATCACCGTGCCTGACAATGTCAGCACAACCTGGCCAGTGACTCCAATTCAGAATTCATCTGAGGGCTGGGAGGCTTGATAAATATGTTAGTTGTGGCACTGGTAGGAAACAAGATGCGCTTTGAGAGGAATAGCATTCACAAGTGAAAAATGTGATTTGTGCGACCTGTGAGAGTATTTATTACACATCAGGGTTGAACTGTTTACTATTTACGAGAGGTGAGTGTGCGCTGCCATGCAAAGCTCCACTGTGTATTGAAATGACAATGAAATAGTTCAAAACTGTCATAAAATAAAGCTTATTTGCTTTATATACCGCCTGTAGAAACCGTCATTATCATATGTGGCTTTAACATGAAACTCTCCTTGAGTCCACTGTTTGCTACTTCCCTACTCCTGGCTCTGCAGGTGTGTGTAGACCTTAACTTTGTGAGAGACTCTCTCTCTCACTCTTTTTCTCTCTCTCTCTCTCTCTCTCTCTCTCTCTCTCTCTCTCTCTCTCTCTCTTTCTCAATCTCTTGTCCTTTGTCTAGTTCCCTGTGGTGGTGTGTTAACTGACCGCAGAGGCACTATCCTCTCTCCTGGATACCCAGAGCCGTACGCCAACTATTTGAACTGTGCCTGGAAAATCTCTGTTCCCGAGGGAGCCGGCATCCAAGTGAGAGGACACAGAAGCAGATCTTAGTGTTTGACGAGAGATTAAATATTTTTTGAGTGGATTTGTTTTATATACCTGGTCTAATTATTAAACAGCTAGCCATTTTAATACTCATTTGGACATTGTTTTCTATTTTTTGTATTTGTGTTTTCTTCCTGCTTTCTTTTAGGTTCGTGTTAAGGTATATTTCTCTTTCAGATTCAAGTTGTGACCTTCACCACAGAACACAACTGGGACTCGCTGGATTTTTTTGACGGGGTTGATAGCAATGCTCCAAGGCTTGGTAGCTACTCAGGTAAAACTGATACAACTCAATTTTAGTTGTTAGGTCCCTCTTGAATTTCAATCAGACGTCACAGGGCCCCAGCAGCAGACAGATGTGGTGATGGAGCTGATGACATTTGGCATGCCCTTAAAGAAATCAAAGAAGATAAACTATCCTTCGCACAATGTTCCTGTCTCTGCATTAGAGATCTTCATAATGTAGTTCCTGTTTCAGTCTGGAATTTTACAAATGTAGTTTTGCCTTAGGGCTCACACTAATGAAAATGGTGCTCTTGCCTCATGGTAACCTACAAGAAACAGGTCATCACATCATTTTAGATGCTGAATCCCAGTACTAGGGACTGGTCTAGCATGATGACTTCTGCCTCTATATCCGCTATTAGTATTATGAGACCAAGTGTCAAATTTCTCAAGTGGTGGATATCTCATTTGGGAGCAAACTCTTTACATATTGTAAGAGCTCCACAGTACAGCTCTCAGCTCTCAGCTCTGTGCCGGGCAGCATGTGGTGTGAAAAGGCTAAGGCATTTTAAATGGCTAGCAATCATTTTTTTTTATCTTGGGCTAAACTGATGAAGGTGATGAATATATGTAAAAATGCAAATGCAGAAGACATACGCCTGGGATAGAGAAAATGATCCCAGATCCCTCAATGTTGCTATACATACAGAATATTTAGTAGTGCAAATTCAGAGTTAGCATTGTAGACCATGCTTGAGTTCATGCGCCTGACTGAAAGTCCAAAGGAAGTGTGCTAAACATGATTTAAGCCTTAATGTCTAACAAAGGCAGCACGCGTGATCCATGTACTTGATATGTGCAGTTGACATTGTTGACATTGAGACATTGGTAAATAGTTAGTTATAGTTATCATGTTACTGTCTCCTCCAGAGGCAGATTATTGGACTTTTTTGAATGTTTAGAGTTGCCCTTTATTTGTTATTTTATTTATTTATGTGAGTGGTTGTCTGTGATTTATTGTATTATGAGAGGCACTTTGTAATTTAGTTTTACACCATGACTTAATTTGTACCTGCTGATATACTTCCCATTTAACAAGGTTATGGAGGTGAAATAGCTGCATGATGAAAGTCAGTGTCTTATCACAATTTGTCTCTGTTTTAAAATAAAAGACGTGGAATTCAGAGTAAGATTTAACAGAACTACAGCAGCATTATTACTGTATCCAAATGATTGTCTTTCCTTTATATGTAACTGAGGTGCAATATATGTTCCAGTGTTATACATATCCACATGTTTTTGGTGAGCTTAAATCTGGAATAATGGACTAGACATGGTCTTCTACAACCCAGGTTCAACGATTCCCCAACTACTGAACAGCACGTCCAACAACCTGTACTTGACCTTCCAGTCGGACATCAGTGTATCTGCTGCTGGCTTCCACTTGGAGTACACAGGTATGAGGAGAGACGGCTTGTCACTTTGACTGTTGTCAGTATGTTTCTATGTGTCCATCTGCCAACAGCTTCCAGGTGCTGCACAGGGGAATAAAAATATGAGGGACAGCTGTCCCAAATGTGGCACAGTTGGACATAGAAAGAAAGAGCGTGAGGGAGAGAATGAGTGGGCAACGTTTTTTTCTTTTTCTGTATCTCTTCTAATTTTCAGTCTTTGTATCTGCTTTTCTGGCTTGGTATTCCCCAGTGGTGTCTTCCTATTGCTTCAAGATACTGGACCCACATCCTTTTTCATTTAGGTACTAAATATGCTCATCTCTCAGTGGGCTTTTGGCTTAGGGGCATATTTGCTAAGGAGCATCCTAAACATTTACCTTGCACTAAAATTTAAGGAGTGTGGCTGGCCCCAGTGGAGCGACTGATTTACTAAGTCCCCTTCAAAAATGGTGCAAATGAAAATAGGGGTGCTAATCTGTAGGTGATTCATGGAGCTCTTCTGCACATATTTAATAATACAGTCCACTGTGACCGATTCACCCACTGTTATTTACATCTCAGGCACTTTCCTTTTGTCTCTTTTAATGTCAGGGTAATTTTCCTCTTTTTTTGGCCTTTCTAAGGTTAGATGGATTTTAAGTTGGTACTTTCTCTGTTTCTTCCTCCCCTTTGTCTTTCCCCTGCTTTGTTACTTACCACTCACCCACACATTAAAGTAATTTTCTTTCTAAAATGTCTGGCTATGGGAGACCGTTGTTACTCATTTTCAGTAAAGTACATCAAGGGCGGTGAAAACAGCACAACCACAGGCAAAGTAAGAGTGGAGTAGACATGAACTCGATAATGACACAGTAAAATGGGAGGATGTGAATGGCACAAAGGCAGAAAGAAAGGCCGTGTTAAGAGCGCAGCTAACAACATTGAGATCCCATGCACCAAGCAACTTAAGAATAACCTGTTTCAGTAAAAACAGTTCTCACACAATCTAACAGTCAGTTCCCACAAATGTGTTGCAAAACAAAAGAAGCATGAAAAAACATTGCTGTCACTGAATCTGTCCTCGCTGTCAGTCGTGTCAGTCCGCGAGCATCATACCACTGTTGAGAACAACTTCACAGTCATGTCTCTTGCAGTCAGTGCTTCGTTTCCACAACACCCTCCACTTGCTCAGAACCACTCCGTAGCTGTGTCTCTCTGTGGGATCTTTCCTTTCTGCACTAACCCCCTCCCCCCACCACCGCCACCTATTGCTGAGAATCACTTCAGTGTCATGTCTCGCAGTCAGCTCTTTCCACTATGTCTGTCTTACACTTTGCCACTGCTGACCTGGTAAAGTGCATTCCCTGATGCTTTGTGTAAACCAGGCTCCAACCCAATTGCTTTATGCTTTTCCTGTTGCTATCCAAATTTGTTAGCTGGCCTGCCATATGGTTCTACTGTCTGCCTATTGGCAAACATGCAATCAAGCCATGTTCTTCTCTATTGAACTACAAGTATTTTTTTGTTTGGTATATGCTGTAGACTAGAACATCACACAATGGCAAACAACAGACCACACAGAGTTCAGATTCTGATTTATTTATATTTATATTGTATTTATTTGGTATTACAGCAATCCTACATTCTGTCCTCTAGTTGGTTGTATCTTTGTATATTATTTCCAGCCTGTAGTTGGCTTGAACCACCCATTTAGTTTTTAGACACTGTAGTTTTTAGCTACAAATTAATGCTCTGAAAGCTCAGCACAGTGGGAAGAAAAAGGCAAGAGGGATTGGCACAGACCCAGCCAGTCCACCATCTGTTTTAAAATGTTTCTTTTTGGTGATTGTTGCAGTCCATTGAGATCAGTCATAGAAATCCTGTATACTCCTGTCACTACAACTTCTTAGGAGCCAAGCATTTAACCAGCTCTCCTAAGAAAGACAGTATGCTATAGTTGAAAACAAATTTGGAGTGTTCTCACAGGCAATATAGTGCTTTGCATCCCAAACAACGTCCCACACTGGGCTTCAATCGCCGCAGCCTGCAGAGGCCAATATTATTTCCACATGGGCTACCCTCAATGATTGTCACAACAAAATGAATGACTTTTAGACAACTTGTAAAGAGATCCATCCTCTGAATCAACCCCAAGATTTGTCAGTACATTTTTACTACACCTCTTATTTATGTCACACCACTCAAAGGACACTCTTTATGACACATGGCCACGGCATTTGATAATAAATGCTAAGCATATTCCAGATAATCTTCTTGATAAGTACCTACGCTTGTGTACTTTTTCAATTCAGTTATCCTATGTATCATGGCTCAACCTTCCACAATCATTAAACTAAACTAAGAGCAGAAATCACATGGTCAGTACCTTTACTTCATTATTTTGAACTTGTAATCAAGTTAAGCATATACTCGCTGCACCCGCTTGACCATCAGTAAACCATTCTGTATGCTGCGCTGTAGGAATGTACACTGCAATTCAGTGTAAAATGGCTATGCTGTGGTCTTTCTCACTAGTATCAGTCAGAATCTACTATGCAACTTTTAGACCTCCAATTTTATTATAGTGCAACGCCACCAAAGGTGTCACTTTCATCTGGACGCAGCTCTCTTTATTTGCGCAGGCGGCTCTGTGGGAGGAGTGGCACAGGTGAACATCAAAAGGCAGAGTGCAATTTTGGTGCTTTTTTCATCATGAAAACAATATTTTTCTGTTTTCCGCCTGCTCAGACCACATCTTTTCAAAAAGCCAAACACCAACAGCAATTTCTGTGGTTTTAGTAGGCAGATATTGCATTGACTTCTTGAAAATTGCAAAAAAAACAAACCAAAAAAAAGCTTCTTTCACTTGGATAAACATCTTTCATCCAGTACAGGTAGAAATGCAAACTAAAGTAGTTGTTGAGTCTTTCCAATAATCTTACCAATAATTCACCCACAGCTGATTATATATATAAGTTCCTTCATATTCAGTTGCTTAAATACTCATCATACTTATATCAGCAACAGTAAAATATGTGCATACCAACTGTGGTGTCTGTTTCATGAATATGTTGCATGTAACTAGGAACAGGTTCTATAGTGTGTGCATCTTAATTATTTTAATTGACAGAACAACAAGAACAAGAACAACAGTGGGATTTCTGACTTTGAGAAGTCACACAGCGAGGTGCAGACCAGTGTGAACTTTAATGCAAGTTGATCAAAATTAAGACATGTCGCACAGCTCAAGTACATCTTGCTTTTTTCACCAAATGTTTTCGGCTTCCTTGCCTTCATCTGGTTGGGGTCTGAGGCTGTTTACAGATTGCTTACATTGATCAATCATGTTATGAACATCCATAGACCATAGATATATATACAAAACCTCTTCAAAAATACTATTCACAAAATATTGTTGCCCTTTGTTGATACAATAATTGCAAGAAAGTAATGACATGAAATTCAAACTTTCACAATATTCTCTCCTACTACTCCCCCTTTCTTTGACAAACAATTCCCATATATTTCAGGGAAGAGACTGGATGGTACATTTATGTTCCACTATTCTTTGTTTTAGTTCTGAGGTTTTTCCTTCATATCCTTTTCTACAAACATATACTAGTAGATAAATGACACTGTTTGTGTTGCATGAAATCACTTTGTTTTTTTAATCAAGAATATTGATTATGTTTGCAATTTAATACGATCCTGATTTTGATAAGATCAGTTAATGGTGCAGATCACCTTGCTGTCAAACATTAAGAGGAAGATAATACTGATGATGATATAATTCATATTTTGATAATTAATATAGATATAATGTTGATCTTATAAGCTATGTAGCTTCCATTATCTTGGTATATGTTTTGTCACTCACCGCCTACTTTTATGAATACTAACATGAGAAGATAAAACTCACAGCTACACATAGATAGTAACCAGTGACACACACTACTGAAATTCCGTTGGCTGAAATTGGCAAGGCATCCTGTTGAAAATAATCAAACATGTTTGATAGGGACGAGACTCGCAGTTGCACCCGGGAACAGTGGGTGTCAACCTTTTTCCCAGCAAGGTGACAACAGTCCTTGCCAAAATATGTATTCTGACAGTTTGACTGGAACCCATCTGGAGCATAACTGGAATCAGTGTGCAGAGGTCTGTTTGTGCCCAGTTCAGATCTGGCACACCCTCTGGCTGTGTAAACTGGACCCTCACTCTGACTGTTTGATATTACTGATAAAAACAGGCTTCAATATACGAAACTAAGGTTTTATTGAATACTACTGACAATCTAATGAACCACTATCAAAGTAAATGACAATGCATTGCTTTATGAAACAGTTTACTAGTTTTACAGAATTAGATTTTAATGGAAATTATTAATTTATTGTTGCTTTGTGCTTTGATGTCAAACTGACCTTATGGCAGTAATGAATTTCATGAATTTGTGACCACATCTCCTTGAAATCAGTTAAAAATGTCAGTAATTTGAATTTGTCAAAGTAATAATAATAATAATAATAATATTATTATTTATTTTATTTTATTTTTATTTTTTGAACTCACAGTTGACAAAACCTCACAGCTTTAAAGAATCCACCCACTCCTCTTGAACAGTAGCTCTTACTCAGTTGTTGTATCTGTGGCTGCTCTTATATCGCTTCCTGCTCTGCGCCTCTTAAGTTACATCTCCTCCCACTAAAATGTCCTCTCTGACTTTCAATAGATGCTGAGTGGAGTGGCCACTCCTGCCTTTCTGCGTTCTGAAGAGTTTTCTATAAATTGTTTTGAATCTTTTGTGGCCATTTCTGCTGCCATGTTTACATTCATCCACCCACGTACTTGTTGGGAGCCGTTAACACTTTTAGAAGACTTGGTGTGAGTGTTTGTACATCCTCCTTCCCACTACCTCTCACCCTACAGCCTGCTCACTAATTATGCGTCAAGGAGAAACAATCTGTATGAATTTATTTTGACTTTTCAGAGTCATATCAAAGGTTACCTTTCTTTCATTTCATATGTATTACCACAGTGCAGCAGCACAGCACCAAATTTCAATATTTCTATGCATTCAAATAAGCATTCAAACTACCTATTGACAGATGAATCAGTTGAAAAACTTAATAGACTGCAAACAGCCCTATGTTTGGTTTGTCCAATTTGGTCTACTGTAGAAATGTGGCAGCTCAACATAGCATACTCCAGCAGTAGATAAGAACGGCTCATTCTAAGGTAGCCAATACATTTGATTGTTATTATCAGAATGTTACACACTGGAACTTTAAATTAACCTCAAATACCCTACTGTACGTTAATATAGCTGGGATCACCTTTGCTTTTAAGCCATTAAAATACAATATCACTCTATATCCTCTCAATACCTGACAAGTGCCACTGTAATCACTTTGTTCCGAAGAAGCTCAATGCTTCTGTCAAGTAATACTTCAGGGATGGCTTTGTAATTTCACAGTGATTGCTTCAGATCACAGTCAGAAGGATTTCGCGATTACAGCCACCACTAGAATGACTGTGTGACTTGTGCCAGTTTGTAAACGTTGGGATGAGAGGAAAGGAAAAAAACAACGTACTCAATTATTATGCAATTACAGTAAGAGCGCATTAAGAGGGGACACTGTGTAATTACATGTGTAATCATTTGGTTTTAATTTAATTGAAATTCCCTTTTCTCCATAGGTATGGTGTGATTAATGTAAATGTTGCCATTAAATACACAATGGATATTCAATAATGAAACAGTATCAAATGCGTTGAGCAGTTGCAGGATTTGATTCCACCCACATTATGCAGAAGAATGATCGCTGTCCACACTTGTGTGTTGTGACTCTGTCCTAAGCAATAGGTTTGGATTCGTGCCCAGAGCCGCTGCCTCCCAGTAACGGTCAAAAAGTGGGCGACCGCT
The DNA here is from genome assembly GCF_905237075.1 of Dicentrarchus labrax. Taxonomy (NCBI): domain Eukaryota; kingdom Metazoa; phylum Chordata; class Actinopteri; family Moronidae; genus Dicentrarchus; species Dicentrarchus labrax. The sequence goes on along the minus strand of NW_026136707.1, from coordinate 18,683,689 downwards.
ACACTGTGGGCGACATGGTGTCCTTCCAGTGCGATCAAGGCTTCTCGTTACAGGTATGTGAAAGCGTGCAGCGCTGTTAAAGCACAGATCTAGCTTTCTTATGGTTATGAAATGTGAATCATACCTGCCCTGAGTGACAGTTTCCAAGGGAATACCCCAAAGGATGAATCTGTCATGACAGCATTACTAAGTACTTTTCCTATGACATTTGTCTTTGTGTGAGCAGAAGAGTAAATGCAGGAAAGAAATGTGGGGTAACTGTCCATATTTATGCTTGCATCTTTATTTGTAGGTGTGTGTGTGTACTTTTCTTGCACAAGTGTGTGTTTATGTGTATCTGTTACAAAGCAGCTTTAACTTTCACCAATCCTCCTCGAGTAGATACTGTAGCTGTGTCGTTTTGAGCTCTAGAAGCCTCCAACGCCACGGGCGATGGATTGTGTTAACAGTCGCCTCACTAATCCCACAGCGATTTTTCTACTCGGCTCGGGCATTCACTCCTTTTCACATTCTCCCCGGACCAACCAGTAACTTACACACATCTTCAGGCTGACTGTCTGAACACCAAGTACAGCTGAGTCTTTTGAGTTCAGGTGCTTGTATATGTGTGTAATACAACTCTCCGTGCACCCATACCTTGGTAGATGTCTGTTTTCTGATTTGGCATTAGTGCTGGCTGGAGAATGTACATGTATGGCTGCATTTTACAAGCATCTTGGTTGCAGGAAACTCCTGGACTGGACTCAATTTTGAGTGGATTAAAACAACAACAGTGCTATGAATATTTTACAGAGGATTAACCTATAATATCCATCACTTTGAGATTATTTTTGTATCTAACACAAAACAAATCTGCAAGCAGGATGTTTGTGTTAACGTGTTCTCTCAGGCTGTAACACATTACTCTGTAGTCAGATCCCAGGTAGTACTTGCTGCCCTACTAGCAGCAAGAGGTCCCACTCCTACTCTTGATACCATCAAATATTTACACACAAAACCTTGAGAACAGGATTTTGAAAAATCCAAAAATATGACTGTTAACTAATTCCAAAAAACCAACAGGAAAGAGATAAAAATCTGCTGCAGGCACCTGTCGGTTTGATCCCTTCGTATTCATTTTTTATTGCACAGTATTTTGGAGGTGTTGAATATATTATTTTTGTCTGTTTTCCTGAACAGGGTAATGCATATATTACCTGCATGCCTGGTCCCGTCAGAAGGTGGAATTACCCGGTACCTCTGTGTTTAGGTAATGTATTACTTTATATACTGACATTGCCAGCGTACAGGGTTTCAATGAGGTGATACTGCAGACAACAAAACCAAATTTGTTGCATCAAACACAGTCAGTTCTTTTGTTATTTGCCATTCACCTTTTCTCATTGACTTTTGCCTTGTTTATCTTTTCCTCTCACTTTGTTTTATATTTCTCCGATATTAATACTACCTCATACACTGCCACACAATAGATCAGTGGCCTCACAGAGGACTTGTTATTGTATTAGGGAAAGCAATAATTTCATTGTAAGATCGGGGAAGGGAATGATGGGTGGCCATGGGGGGCTTGGGGATTATGAATTTTCTACTTTCCCCTTCAGTTAAAAATCAATAAGACTTACCACCATCTCAGTGTGGTGTTTGATTTCTGATGCCCCTGATGAGAGTCTCTGGTTTCCCCCAACACTCTGATGTTGATTGCCACAGTGATAGATTCCAGAGATTTCTAAGGATGCACTCGACTTTCTCTTTTGACACTTCACTGTTCTCTTGCCCCCAATTACACATGTACACAAACACGCTCACACACACATACATTACTTACCCTTACAGTGCATATAAACACACAGAGATGCACAGCACACTCACTGCGCTCTTCATGTAAATGTTCTGTCCCTGCGGTTTGCAGCTTTACTGTTGACAGGCCTGCTCTTGGACACGTGTGTTCGCTTGTTAGCTCAACTCCTCGCTCGTTTACAGCAGATACCCTGCAATCAGTAGTTTCTGATAAACTCACATCAAAGTGGTTGCGTGCCCTTTCCCAAAAGGTATAACATCCTCTGAAGGGCTTCTCCTTTCCACTTCTCTCTCATTCCATGAACAAACAGGTTGAGCAGGTTGAGCAGGTTTCCCCCACCAGAAGCACAATTAATCCTGTGACAGTTTTCGCCCAATTCTGCGTTTGGTTGATAACCCCCCAGGGCAGCAACAACCCTTGTGATTCCAACCATGTGCCACATAAATAGGCCTGTTAGGGTCGGAAAAAGAGGAGTCATATAACTACAAGTTTACATTGATGCCTCTGGTGGCTGAACTTCCATTATGCCTGGTTGTTTATAGACGGTATATGGGTATGTGCCACATCGAGAGGGGGATGAGTGTAACCTTCACAGCAAGCTAAAGTGTTCTCTAACATACAGTCAAAGTAGCGAGGCGGGGTGTTGCAGGGGGAGGAGGAAGTAATCACCTCTACCGCTGAGCAAAACTGTGGTGCTGTATTGAATATTGATTCTATCATTTATTTTAATTTAAAGCACCACCAAACAAGGAATGTGCTTGAGTCCGTTATCTTTTCACGGATGCCCTTATGTAGTATAATCTACAGCGTCAAGCTGAGATGTACATGCACAAGTCACAGACATGCTCAAACACAGAGGCATAAGCACCCCCCTCCTTCCCCAATCCTAAACTCATGAAGCCCACTCACAGCACTTCATTTTGTCTCTCGCCCACAAAACTGCCCCTCTTTTGCAGTCAGAATACAAACACATGAGCATATAATGCGCACACATGGCAAACGCACACATATAAGGCACTGCTACTCTTCCTCCTTTTTGCACACATATACACAAATTATGCATGTACTGTAACCCACACATAACAGAAAGACACAATGCACTTTGCCCTCCGTCCATATTCACCCACGTTGTCATTGTTTTCCTTTGAGCCCTTCTGAGGCAAAATGACTTGTTCTTTCTCCTTGGTTGGTCTCCCTCAGCTCAGTGTGGCGGCTCTATGACAGACTTCAGCGGCGTCATCCTCAGCCCAGGCTTCCCAGGGAATTACCAGAGCAGCCTGGACTGCAGCTGGAGAGTTCAACTCCCTATTGGCTTTGGTCTGTCGTCCCCCCTGTGTTTTTCCTTTCTTCTTCTCCTCCTCCCCTCTCTCTTTTTCTTTTTTGTTCTGCTAGCTCTGATGTCTTCGCTGCTGCTTTCTTCTGCTTACTCCTCTCTTCTGCTTACTCCTCTCTTCTATGTTAGGTTATGTTATTCTCATTGTGTTAAAAAAGAACTGGATAATTTAATGTTTTTAACATGGAATTTGAAGTAATGTCCTACTACAGTAATTGAAAGGAACGTACACATTCACTCACTCTGACTCACTTTTATTCATATTCATATTTCTCCTACATTAACTCTTTTTTTAACTGCTTTTTAGGGATCCATCTCCAGTTTCTGAACTTCTCCACAGAGCCTGTTCATGACTATCTGGAGGTGCGCAGTGGGAGCCTGGAGACAGGAACAGTGATTGATCGGTTCAGTGGCCCTGTGGTGCCAAACTCTCTCTTCAGCACCACCCACGAGACCACTCTCTTCTTCCACAGCGACTACTCCCAGAACAAACCTGGCTTCCACATAGTCTACCAGGGTGAGCAGCAAAGATTGGTCCTCATGGTAAAGTTAGAATGAGGTGTTATCATAGCAGCAGCTGAAGAAGTGGAAGAAGATTGAAGAGTTTGCTAATTGAACACTTAAAGGGGCATCAGTCAGGTTCAACACAGACTGGGGACAAAGATTAGTTCTGCAAGGCAGACGCTTTGACTGAGGTTGTAAGATTGCCATAGGTTAAAAAATAAAGAAAAAGAAATCAATAATGACCTCTGCTGAGACATTCAATAGCACATATCCTTGAATAACAATAGTGTTGGCTATGTCAGTGGGGCATTCTGTGTGTTAAAGCCAATGTGGAAAATAAGTTTTAGTAATAGAATAATAATATGACAATACTTGAATATAAATTTGAGTCTTTGGACAAAACCTTTTATTTTCAAAATGTCCACTGTTCCATGAAGAAAGAAAAGATGAATTTTTCAGTTTATCAAGATTTACAGATGCCTTCAAACACCCTGGAAAGAAAGGATGTTTTCAACCATTAGAGATAATAGAATAAAATACGCAATCTGGTGATTAGCGTTTACCAGTGATGCAAGATTAGCTGCTCTTAGCAGCTCACAAGCCAGACTTTGGTTCTCTTAGGTTATCATAGACATTATATGCAATTATAGTAGTAGTGTTTTATCATTTTCTGCCTGGAATCTGTGTTTCAACTACTGTGTATGGGTTTGCTTTTTCCCCAGCATATGAGTTACAGAGGTGTCCAGACCCAAGACCGTTTCGTAACGGCATAGTGATCGGTCAAGACTACAGTGTGGGGATGACCATTTCCTTTGAGTGCCTTCCGGGTTACACTCTACTTGGAGAGCCATCTCTCACGTGTCTGCATGGAGTCAGCAGAAACTGGAATCACCCCATACCTCGCTGCGAAGGTGACTGCTAGTGCCTCTTATAAACACAGCAGGTGTTGTTAAGTTGGTAGCACTGAATCCCTCTTACTAATGCTCTACCAATAGCTAAATATTTCCTCCAAATAGCTTACATTTACTGTATGAAAAAATTATTTTTATCAGACGTGAAGTGCCTACTCTTTGATATTTTTATGTCACTTTTTCCTCAAACTTAGTGGGGAAAATATCAAAATAAATGTGTGCTAACAATTCCTTGAGAAAGACACGCATGCTACTTTCTGACAAGCTGACTGAAATAAAGCTGGAGATGCCATTGAAGTTATTTTGAATAGACGAATATAAATTCTTCATCTGCTTGTAATCCTGTCCTTAATTCTAGCACATTAAAGCATCTGACTCACATTCACTGCCAACATAGCAGCACTTTACTGAACTATAAACTGATACAGCCCATTATAATGATATATGAAGCATTTGCAAGTCTTTATTACAAAGCTGATTACGCCTGTCTCTGTTGTAAATTTCAAGGAGACTCATCAGATGTTGCTCAGGTATGATAAATTACGGCCTTGCCCTCATCAGTACTCAACTGAGTTTGGTATTTGTTGGAGAAAGTGGTAAATAGTTTTGTTTTGCCCCGTAGACACCATATTGTCCCTGTCGAGTTTGCAGTCCTTTTTTGATCCTGAGGGCAGTGCTTTAGCTTTGACTCCCAGTTCAAAGTCAAATTTTAACACATTCCCTCTGAAGGGGTATGACAGGGGAGTTTAATGTCTGAACTACTCAGTGTCATCAAGTTCACGGCAACTAGTAACCATCCCCTGCAGTTGTATCTAACAGGTGCACCCCGCCCCCCATCTACTAGTATCTCAGTGGTAACCCAATAACACACAGTTATAGTTTGTTTTATCAACAGTTTGTGGCAATACCACCATAAAAGCAAGTTTTATGACTTGAGGTAAATCAAAGACTAGCTTTCTATTTTTATCTGGCCTCTCTGACTTTGTTCCCTCCCTCCAGCTCTCTGTGGTGGGAATATAACATCCATGAATGGCACAATTTACTCTCCTGGACACCCAGCCGAGTATCCACACTTCCAGGACTGCATGTGGACTGTTAGAGTACCTCCTGGCTATGGCATCTACATCAATTTCTCTGTTATTAATACAGAGCCAATCTATGACTACATCACTGTGTGGTAAGTTCTCGTTTCTTTCTCAGTGTGATATTCATCAGTCATCAGCTTATGGCCCATGTTACACACACACTGTTTTCTGTATACAAAGCTGCATAAAGAGTTCTATTGGCAGTTATTTTCGTTCTCAATTAATATTGATGCTTTACAAACCAGTGATACAGATGTAAGAAATAATACTCAGCAGTGAGCCACAAAATATAGCCTTGTTAAAGTTTCTACCAATGGTGTACCATATATAGTGCATTGCTAATAGAGCAGCTCCCAAAAGGTTTGACAACTGAAGTTGAATTTCATTACTAAAGGAAAAGCTGCAGAGAATATAACATTTTCAGAATAACATTCTGTACTGGGGGAGTATTTACCCTACTCATTGCAAAAGCAAATTGCTGCACACAATGGGTTTAACAGTTGTCAAAATGTTAAGGCCATAGGCCCGTTGGACATGTTTTGCTCACAGTTTTTGATATGACACCCATATCAGATTATGTAACAGCCAAATCCAAATATGTTGACCTTTGTCTGGACATTTGTGGATTCATTTTTCTTTCCTTGATAATTTTCTGCACAGCCCCTTGTTAAAACCAAATAGACTGTGGTATGGTATGAAATAAAACAAACTGAAGTAAAGTCTGAGTCTCTCTTCCCCTACTCATTAAACTTATGGTGGATGTCTAACTCCAGCTCCCCAGTGAGTGTTACGTAAGAGGACAAAAATGTGTAAAAGCATAAAAACATCAGCTCCAAGATACCTTGGATGTTTGTTAGTATGTAGAAACTTTTGACAGATAATTGTACAGCAGTAAACTTTTTTTTTACAGCCTGCTTGTTATCACTGTAGCAGCTGTCTCTCTATCTCTTTCTCTTCTTTTCCCTCTACCTTATTGTAGCCTCTCTGTAGTATAGTAAGCCTCAGGCAGTCATGGAGCTGTCCTCATGGGTGATAGAGGAGGAAAATGCCTTCCAGCATCTGGGGCTACCATTCATAGTATGGGAGGAGGGAGCTACTGGCACTACTGTTTCCAAATGAAATAGCGCATAAACAATCTGTCCCCGGTTGGTAACATTTCATTTCCCTGCCTGACTGCCGTCTTCCATTTTGCTGATCACTCCAAAATGAAACTGCAATAAGACTTTTTTAATATATAAGATATTAAAGGTACACACACATACAAAAAGCATTTAGTGTACATCATTCAGGTGAATAGGCCTGGAGCAATGTAATGAATACTTTTCTCTTGTACAGAAATAGCATTTATATATAATAGAAAAGTACTGTCTTCTCGCATTAATCTTTCTTTTTATCCTCTGAAAAAGTAGCTTGTGGTTTGTCCCCAAATGCAACACCCAAAATGTGTTACCCAACTCCATTAGGTTACTTATTTAAGATACAAATAATGGCAATATTCTTATAAGGGTTTGAAGGTTCTCCCCTGCTCTCATTAGCAGAGGTGCTTCTGTGTTTTGTGCAGTCAACAGCTAATGAAAATGCCCCATAAATAGCTTCACTGCAAATCACAAGTTCTATTACCACCCCACAGCCATCCACCCATCCATGTATTTTTCCTGGGATGGAGATATTAAGAAATGTTCACAGTAAATGTAGTTTTATGTTGCAATGGTGATACATATCATGATATAGTACATTTTCTGAAACAATTTATATGTTTATTATAATAACCAGTAAGGGAGTGCCTGTTTTTGGATAATCCAGTGAATTCGATACCTGGCACTTCAATCATCATATAAATGCAAAAATCTTGGAAATCAAATATTGCAATTAATAAGTCCTGCCCATTGAATTGCAACATTGCTCTAAATTACCCAACAGAGCTAAAGATCGAAAGATAGAAAGTAAGCTCAGTAGAAACGGTATAGAACTATATATTGCCAAATCTCAGTCATGTCACAGGATAAGTATTGTCATATTGGCTGACCCTACATCTATCTGTGTAGTTTTGGTCACTTTATTCCTTCCAGCTCAAACCGGGGGATCCTGAGGGCTACCCAGCCCAGTTCTAATATATAAGCATGTTCTGGGTCTGCCCCCAGGGTCTCCTCCTAGTTGGAAGTATCTGATCTAGCCCCACTGGAAGGCGGCCCAGAGGCATCCTAATTAGATGTCTGAACTACCTTAACTGGTTCTTTTCAGGAGGAGCAGTGGAGCAGCAGGTCTATTCCGAGCTCCTCCCAAATTTCCGGCTTCTCACTCTATGACCCCAACCTTATTAGCTTATTTCAGCTCTTTGTATCTGTAAATTGAGAACTTCACCTTCAGGCTTAGCTCCATTTTCAATGTACATTTCAGTACTATGCCATTTGTCTACATTGTTCCCTCCCTCAGCACCAGTGATACTCTAAACTCTTTCACTTGTGGATATAGTCTCAACTGCCAAAGGTGGATACTGTCCAAGATATGCGTCACACATGACAGGCTGACAACATTCAGGACAGTCAGCATCTCAAAATGAATCTCATCCACCACTGGCGTCATGCCATTGGCTGCTGAAGCCTCTTATCTTTGTATCTGTGTTTGTAATTTGTAAGTACCTGAAAGAGCTGGTAGACCTGTTTCCATCATTGGAAAAGTATTACTATTGTCACACCTTTGCCACATTTCAATTGTGACATTTAGTGCCAATCAAGTTTCATTTTTTAGTATAGACATGTCATTGAATTGGAGATAAACTGCGATGTACTATAGTAATGTAGATATGGGTATATGCTCTCATGGACGTATCCACCCATCACAGATAATAACCACCTCACTGCATTAAGGGTGAAAATCGAAAAGGTCATAACAATTCAATTACATTTTTATTCCCAGTGCCACAGTTACTTATACGTCACGTTATTCAGTTAAGGGCTTTAGGATTTTGTGATAATCATCCATACATTTTTTGAAATCCTTCTAGCATCACTGTGGCAGAAGCCTAGTGATAACCATACACCCTCAGTATGCACCTACACATACAGAATATTAATACTCTAATAATTTAAAGGAATGTTTTGCAAGAAAAGAGGCCACAAAACCTGTTGTGGATTTTGCAAATTTTTTGCAAAACTCTCTGCCATTGATTTTTGTCCCCCCAAACTTTATTCCCCATCAATATGTAATATGGCTGGAGGGGGCAAAAGTTTCAGTACTATACTGCCTCATCAGTTAACACATACTCAACTTCTTCTTTTGACACTGTTGATTAATGTGAAACTTTTTCTTAGATCGTCAGAATGACTGCTGGGTCCACAAGACTGCTTCGGGATAACTAGACGTGCTCTTTGATCCCAGCAAGTTATTACGGGTGTTTATTCATAAATCATTTGCGCTCTCTCTCTCTCTCTCTCTCTCCTCCTACTCCCTTCACTCTTTGAACCCTCCCCACCTCTGTGTATCAGGGATGGACCCGACCAGGCCTCACCTCAAATCGGTCAGTTCAGTGGCAACTCTGTACAGGAAGGCGTGTCCACCACAGCCAATCAGATTCTCATCAAATTCCACAGTGACTTCAGCACCAGTGGCTTTTTTGAGCTGCATTATTACGGTAACCTCCCCTTTGATAGCAGCTAAGTAAAGACCTTGTTCCACACTGCTGTAATGACCCTTATTCGTTTGATCTTCAGTTCTCCACATTGCTAGGACCCCGCTGTAGTAATGAAGATCCCAAAAGAACAGAGGGATATTGTCCCAGTGTTTCTATATTGGAAGGCCTTTAATTTTCCCTTTTTATGAGTGATTATTTGGTCTTTCTCATTTTGAAACATGGCATTGCTTCCAGTTCTGTGTAATGATAAATGATGAATGCCCTCTTATGCCCATTTTTCTTCTGCACTACTAAAACGCCCCTTTGAAAAGAAGCTGATTAATAATAAAATGTCCCCCATCTCAACTAAATTAGTGATTGGTATTTGATGATCATGAACAGTGATAGGTGGCAATTTCTGATCTAATCAAGTTTCAGTATGATGGGAGTAAAGAATGTGCTGCAGCTGAATATACAATGCATATACACACACAGACACTCTCTTTCTCTCTTGAGTGCACATACACTGTTGCGGTTTTCAGTATTTGTCTTCTCCCCAACAGCCTACCAGCTGAGAACATGTCAGCCACCCCCTCCCGTCGCTAACGCTACAATCCTAACCGATGATGACGAGTTTGAAATAGGTTTGTCTTATTTTATTTTGCTTGTTTACTGGCCAGGGACAACACGTAATAAAATAAATTTACACCAGACATAAGGTAATTTGCTTGGACAGCCCTAGACAGAGGGAAGAAATAGGAATGGACATATCAAATGGTTTTAGCCATTAATTAATTAAATCATTCCCCAGTAAGTTGAATCCTTTATTTGCTCATTGAAATCATTGTTTGGATGTTTTTATGTTTGCTGTTTGTCTTACCTTTTTATGAATTTATTAATCCATCTGTCCATTTCACAAACAATTTTATCTGTGGTACATACTCATTTGAATGTGTACATTTTACACTGCCACTGGAATGATGTTTTGCAATGTGCTCTTTGTCTCTTTCTCCTTCTCTCTTGCTTCTACTCTTCTTTCTTATATTTTCTTCCTTCCCTTTGAGATTTTTCATCTATTCATACTTCATGCAATAAGATTAGTCTGGGGGCAGGACTAATTAGCTCTCCATATAAGTTGTTTGTATTCTCGGTGTTCAGAATGGAATCAGAAGTGGGAATCATGTGGCTAGTGGCAGTCTTACTTTGCATGTTTGAAATCGAATATAATTTTGATTTTGTGTGTGCTTGTGTGCACATTTGTGGCTCTGTAATGTAGTGAAGTGCCTTCTGACATCCCCTTAGCTAGCTAAGGGGATGTCAATCTTGATTAGAAAATGTGTTGTTGATTACTGTTTCAAGTGCTGGTACTGAGGAGGCTTTTACTAACATAACTCTGTGGGGATGTGTGTGTGTGTGTGTGTGTGTGTGTGTGTGTGTGTGTGTGTGTGTGTGTGTGTGTGTGTGTGTGTGTATGTGTATGTGTTTGGGTGGGCGGATGAATGGATGGATATGTTTTTCATGTCCATTCCTGGCCTGTGTGTGTGTTTGTATGATTGCGGGTGCAAATGACCTCACAGGGGACATCATTCGATACTCGTGCCTGCCAGGCTTCACCTTGGTGGGCAGTGAAATTCTGACCTGTCGACTTGGAGAGAGGCTACAGATGGATGGACCCCCACCAGTTTGTCAAGGTTTGTTTTATTCAATGTTCTATTCCATGTGTGAGTCTAATGGTAAGTTTTCATGTGCGTCTTTATGAATGTTGTATTGAGTATGCATTGCGTATTTCTCTCAATGGGTGTTCATGTTTGTGTGTGCACATGCAACCGCATTTATTTGTATACATATCCTTGTTCAATTTTGTGTGCCTTTTATGTGTGTGTTGCAGTCAGCTGCACCCACTGTTGATGCATCATTTAACAGCCTGACAGCAAGGGCCCTTCTAGCAGGCTCCTGGTGGCAAACAGCATTTCTATTCTAATTTTTCAAAACTCAGAGTGAGAATGCTACTGACCCAAGTTCATAGACCTTCGCTCCCCTAGAACCAATACTTGACTGTGAAGGATCAGTGTGAAACAGATTATATATCAGCAGGTTTCATCGACACGTGTGTTTTTGCAATATAACAAGGTAGATGGAGGCTAGTCATAGCTAGTTTTTTTTTTCCATAGAAAGAGTTATATAGTATAGTTATATTTTAGCCCTTAATCCCTGCTCAAATGGCCCCATGGGTTTGATTTATGTAAAATGTCTTCCTACCGATGTTTATTTTGAAGTTGGATTTTCAGACAAGAAGCAAAGGAAAATACATTTCTGTGTTGTTTGCATCAGAGATTTTGTTTAGACCAAAAAACAAATGCCATCAGCCTGCCTGTCGTGCCAATACATCTCTGCCGCAGACATCAGAGCGCTCTGAAACCTTCTATTCCCAGTGCATAGGCATCTTTTGAAGTGCCCTGAAGTCCTTTGTCTACAAGTCTTGAGCTGATGAGCATTTCTGTCTTTTTATTTCTAGAAAGTATGAGTAATAGCATTGGACGTGTGATCAAGGCATGACAGATACTCAACAAACCCAGAGCCTGCATTCATAAAGCATCTTAGAATAGGTCTAGTGATTCGGAACCTATTTGCTCATCCCTTGCTGTTATTATTTGATGTCTGACTTGATATCTTGGTTCTTCCCCTGGAGTGTTTTTGCAGCTGACATTGTTTTACTCTTAACAAATAAGAATTTGGGTGATTGAATTTTGGAAAGTGCCACAAGTAAGGCAACAAATAGTAATAGTAAAGCTTGAGTAGACTGACCTGACCCATGGTACAGGATCTGGAAGCTACTCATATTGTTACATATTGTTACACTTTATTCATTAAGGCTACATGCAGCACTGCCAGTAAAAAGCTCCATTAGTGTATTTTTACTTGCTTTCCAAGGCTTTATTTTATTGTTTGTTTGAAAGTGACCAACTTAGCACATCAGCAACAAAAGGAATAGTTTGTAATAATTGTATGTGTTTCTTTTGTGCCAAGCAAGGGCAGTCATTCATTTGAGAGTACTGGAAGATATTTAAAGTTCTTGTATTATGTTGGTCTTGCCAGCTCACCTTCTCATGTGTTACTGACTACACAGAGCTCTGCCAAGACCAACTAGCTCCTATCAGCTAATGCTAACAGACTGTACTTGAAATAATTTCACTTGCTTTAATATGATTGACTTAATTAACCTGCCAAATTCGGAGGGACAAAGCATGTTGGGATTATTCTGGAAGAACACAACATTGTTTTTCAGTTCTTGTGCAAGGCAATCACTCATATACCAAAGTGATTGCCTTGCACTTGCAATTTGAAATGTTTTGAGCTATTTTAACATTAGACAGCACAGACAAATCTTTGTTGATAAATCATAATAAATTGTGTACATTGCCAAGACAAAGGGTGCTCTTAGTCAGGTTATGCTAAACGGATAACTAAGCAAATTAAATATTGCATATAAAAACATCTCTTTAATGACATCTGAGTCTAATAAAGAGGATGCACTTCTCAAAATGAATGATACACTGACTTTAGTACTTTGTGAGACACATAGACATATTTCAAATGTGCAACAAAATGTGCCCGATGATGAGGTATCATAAATATCTTAAACAAACTGCTCTTTAAAACCTGCCTTGAGCATTATATTAATATAGTTAGGACTATTTTAGGACGTCTGGGTTAGTAATTCGTTGTTTGACATTTTCATGGATCACCTCATTATTGTTGTCAAGAATTCATTACATTTTCTTGTGTTGGGTATGTTATGTCCTTGTGCCACGACTAGCACGAAACTAATTGCTCTCCTTGGGACATGTAAAGTTGAACTTAATTTGAGTTGACCTGCTATTCACATCCACAAGACTGCTACAGTAAGCTTGTAAAGGGGCCATTTCCTGTCAGCAGCTTGCTGTTAGGGCAGGAAAAAGAATTCTCCTGTGTTCCCCGGATTCTACTTTTGTTTGCTGTCAACCCTTAATCGTCATTTTATTCTTACAAGATATCACTGAAATGTCTTTGCATGGCAGTGCAATTTCACCCCTAAATACCCGTAGTTTTTAAAGATATTCCCCAGGCTCTGTCTTTATGAAAGCCTATGAGGAAAGTTATGTAGTAGCTTTGATCAAGGATAGAGTCACTATCGAGTTGACTGCTGTGTTTGCTTGGTAAACCATCCGCCACACTGAGGTCTAACCCATTAAATATCATATTGATCTTCATATTCCCATTGATTAAAAGTTTAACATTTCTTTGATTACCACACAGCTATGCTGTCTGTTGGCTGTAACATAAAATCCACATGCAGCAACAATGTGAAGATAAAGGACATAACAGCTAAAATAACAAAACATACCGTACACAACTACACATACAGTTACAATTAGACCGACTTTTGTGTATTTATAAATTGTATGGCTTTGGAGAAATGGCTTTGGTTAAGGCTTTCTATCCCGCCTCCTAGTGACCTGTACCTTCTGTCAGGGGGTCAGTTTTCATTATTGTGTGCTAAGGTTTGTTTCAATACCAGACAGTAATCGATAGTGACAGGATACTCTGGATCTTGACTGTCTAAAATTTGACCAGTAGACCTTACTTGACTGTGTTGTTTTGAGTTTTTATTTATTATTTTGTTCTGAAGTCAATGATCATTTCAGTAGTCTTTTTTTCCGTTCAGGCCCAGATCACTGTCCCTTCACCAGCTGACTGACTTCTCCACCTCCAGGCTTCATTATCTTTTGAGATCAGTCCTACAATTTTGGTGTCGCTCTGCGTATTTCAGAATCCTGATGGAGTTTGTTGTTGATCTGAAATCACTGATGTAAAGAGAGAGAAGAGCAACAGAGACAGAACGCATTCCTAAGGCACCCCTGTGCTGGTGTTCAGTGGGTGGAAAGTGATGTTGTTGAAACTGACTTCAGTCCTGTCCCTCAAAAAATCCAGTATCCAGAGGCACAGAGAGATGTTAATGTAATGAGTTTCCTGAACAGCTTGCGAGTGTTTATAGTATTAAAAGCAGAGCTGATATCAGTGAACAGAATTCTTGTATCGGTATATTTAGACTCCAGATGTTGGATGATGGTAAAGTGCAGTGCCAGGTTGACTGTATCATCTGTGATCCGGTTTGGGCAATATGCAAATTGTAGTAGGTCCATCAGAGGGACGTGACTGATTTACTGTCTGCCAGGACTATGCGCTCGAATGCCGTCATTGCCAGTGATGTCAGGGCTACAGGCCTGTAGTCATTGAGGCCAAATATTTTTGCTGTTTTGGGAATGGGAATAATGGTGGAGTTTTTGAAGGGCACTGGGGCCATTTTTGGCTGAGTGAGGAGTTTTAGATGTCTGTGAAGACTGGAGCCAGTTGGTCATAGCAGTGGCTTCGTAAGGCTGGGGTTAGGTCGTTTGTGTTTGCTGCTTTGTTTTTATCCAGCTTACAAAACACCCTTCTCACTTTCAATTGTGAATGATGGTTGATGATGAGTGGTTTGGAATGGCAATGTGCTTGTATAATGGGCTTCCCAAACCGGCATGTCTGTCATTAAATCTAACAAAGAACAATTTCTGGTTTAACTTCTTATTCACTATACTTGAGCTTTATTGTAATGTCATTCCATATGCACCGCGTGCTGAGTAAAAGAATAAACAATTGGTGGTTTGCACACTGAATTACCTAGACAAATCTTGCAGTGTTTGCAAGACTTATCAAATGACAATGCCAGATCTTTTTAAACAATCAAGTTGACGTGCAAATAACAGCTAAATACTATCTGAAAGGTCTTAAGACACATGGTATCAGTAGTTCCAGTAATTATCTGGATGTAACTTCATTGTTTAATACTAATTCCCTTGAAACAAGATGCTGATTCCGTTTACAGTTTGTAGACAAAAAAAAGATTTTTCTTTCTTCTATGGATTCACTGTGTTTATCCGTCTTTAACGTGGACTATAGTGTTTATAATATAATAACAATATTCCAGTATGATAATAAGCATACTTTGGCTGCCTTGCATTTTATTACACTAAGGTACAAAGGTCTACATCTGTATTATAGCTGAACTGCCCTATGAATACATTGTAAGCTTCAATCTGCTTTCAGGGTAGCATCCTATTCTTATCATACTCCTCTAAAAACCCGTCCTAAAAAGTAGCAGTATTGGGGTGTCTGAACCAGTTTAAGCCTCTCATGATTAACTTTTTTAATCCTTGCACCTAAAGTTTGAGGCAAAGCATATTTAAGACACAACTGTGCTTACTGGATAGACTTGTGTTTGTTGCCTAGCAACATTAGCTTATTAAGTATTGGGGGCTCAATTATTTCAATAACAGACTCTTACCAGATAGATGGCTCTATATACAGTGCATTAGATTCCATCAAGTGAATGTCATGTATATCTTAAAGCAGTCCAACATGGAAAACTGCTACAGGGAATGAGAATCTGTACAGTGTATACATGGTTTTTGGGTTGTTAATCCCAGTGTGGGAATGTGTGATGTAGAATTTAAATTAGCAGTTGTTTGTAGCAATGACTTAAAAAATTACACACATTTCCTTTAAGCTGAATTTGTGCTGGCTTTGTGACAAAGATTCCCATTGGCATCAGTAGAAGCAGAGGCTCGTACTCGATGATAGAACTGAGGAAACAGCCTTGTGAATTGATGTAACTGCACCAACTGAAGACCTCATTCTGAACTCCATCATATCGCCAGTGAGAGTCATAACTCTCTTGCTAAGGCTGAGCACTACAGACCTTGTTTTTTTTTTTTAATCGCAAAATCAACAGTGTCGAAAAGCACTCAGAATCCTTTCACTTTTTGGCAAAGGGTGGACATATTTGAATAACTAACCGTTAAAAAAACTGTCAAATTAAAACTAATACTGGCTAAAAATGACAGACTGACTACTGACCTGGCTCACCCACTACGATGCAGTATGCCCTTGTGTAAAAAATTGCTGTGTAAATTTATTTTCTGAATAGATCGAGTTGAGATGTGTTGCCTCTCTAATGAATAATGTACAGTGTGTCTATAAATATTGATTTTGCCATGTACAAATCCTTCATTGTAATTCATTTAATTTCATAATTTTTTAGATAATGTATTGAGATATTGTCTTGACCTCGGTGCCCACAGATGGCTTTAGGTGTATTGTGTGATATGAAAAGTGAACTGTTATTTAGAAAATCACTGACTTGACTTTTTGGAGATGATATCTGTCTGTTATCTTCGAACCAAAGGCCGTTCTAGTTGAAACTTCTGCAATGACTTGCCAGCGGAATATTCATACTGCTTACAACTCTTTCCTCCTGCCTTTTTTCTTGAAATATGTCCGATTGTTTCCAGTGACCTTTTTATCTGGAACAGTTGTTCGCATTAACCTTTTATATGCGTCATGTTTCTTCACTAGTGGCCCAGGAGAGAAACTTCTGTTACCAGCAGAAAAGGAAAAGAAAGAAACAAGGACTGTCATTATTTCAGACATGCCAGCCTACAGGAAATGAAGGGAATGGTCTGAGCTGATACACATGAACTCACACACACAAAAAACACGCACAGCCTTACACACATCCTATTTTTCCATACAAAGTAAGCTGTCTCACCTACTGAGTATTATCATTTGATAGATTGATATCAGAGGAGGCTGGTGACAATAGCAGACTCACCAGCTCAGCCCTTAGGTGCAATATCAGTCTGGCTGAAATGTAATTGTTTCAGGACTAGTTATTTTTTCAATGTAATTTCTGCTGTCAGAGGAAAGGGAAGGCCACTTTTTCCTTCCCTCATCTGGCCTTTTGTCTAATTCTGCCTTCCATTCCCTGTCCTCTTTTTTTTTGTCCTCCACTGACTTTTTCCGTCTCCCTCTTTCAAAATTTTCTGTTGTTCCTTCTCAGTCTCTTTGTCTCTTATTGGGGATGCACCGATCCACATTTTTTCACTTCCGATCTGATCCCGATACCTGAATTTGGATATCGGCTGATACCGTTACTATTCCGATACCAGAGCTCTGTTTGCTTTAATATTATTATTATCATTATTGTTGATTTTATATGAGGCCGAAATAAACTCCTCTCAACAGGCAAGTATGATATGTACGTATGTGTGTCCCAAAAGGCAACTTGAGGTAAGTATAAGGTCAGAAAAGGAAGTCAGAAAAACAGGAAATCCTATTAACAGGAAAAATCCCATCCTGAAAACAATATACATCTGTAAGGGTTTCAAATTGATTGTCATGTCAATATTTATTAAATTCCCAAAATGTCAAATAATTGAAATATAAGAAAAGTGCAATAAGTGTAAACATCTTATACACACACACACACACACACACACACACACACACACACACACACACACACACACACACTCGGTAATCCCTTTAGCTTTCACATTGTCTGCCTGGAGTTTACCTTGTTTTTGGAATGACTCCAGAAGTGATTCCTGACAGCTCCTTTTGTCTTTCTGCCCCTTTCTTATTCTAGATGGCATTACCTTGGCCTCTAGCACCACTGTCAGAAATCTTGGAGTTATCTTTGATCAGGATTTGTCATTTAATTCCCACATAAAGCAAACCTCTAGGACTGCCTTCTTTCATTTACGTAATATTACAAAAATTAAACACATCCTATCACAGACGGATGCAGAAAAACTAATCCATGCATTTGTTACTTCTAGGCTGAATTACTGCAACTCTTTATTATCAGGTTGCCCCAATAAGTCCATTAAAACGCTCCAATTAATTCAAAACGCTGCAGCACGAGTACTGACAGGAACTAGAAAAAGAGATCACATCTCTCCTGTACTAGCTTCTCTGCACTGGCTCCCTGTGAAATTTAGAATAGAATTTAAAATCCTCCTCCTCACCTACAAAGCTCTTCATGGTCAGGCCCCTTCATATCTTAAAGAGTTCATAGTACCCTATTACCCTACTAGAACACTACGTTCTCTGAATGCAGGGCTACTTGTGGTTCCTATATTCTCTAAAAGTAGAACAGGAGCCAGAGCCTTCAGTTACCAAGCTCCTCTCCTGTGGAACCAGCTTCCATTTGTGGTTCGGGAGGCAGACACCCTCACCACATTCAAGAGTAGGCTTAAGACATTCCTCTTTGATAAAGCTTATAGTTAGGGCTGGATCAGTTGAGTCCTGAACCATCCCTTAGTTATGCTGCTATAGGCCGAGACTATCGGGGGATTTCCCATGATGCACTGAGCTCCTGATATTAGTGTTATTATTATTATAAGTATTATTATTGCTACGGTTACTGTTGTTGCTGTTGTCACTGCTCATTGTCCCCCATCGTTGCTGTTGTCATGTTCATCATCATCAGTCACTACTATTAGTGTAGTTGTTGCTACTGTTGTTGCTGTGCGTCTGTCTGTCTATCTGTCCGTCTCTCTCTCTCTCTCTCTCTCTCTCTCTCTCTCTCTCTCTGTCTCTGTCTCTGTCTCTCTCTCTCTCTCTCTCTCTTTAGCCCCAACTGGTCGGGACAGACGACCACCCACCTAGAGCCGAAGGAACTGCCCAAGGTTTCTGCCTTTTAACAGGCAGTTTTTCCTTGCCCTTGTTGCCAAGTGCTTGCTCATGGTGGTACTGTTGGGTCTCTGTAAATAATGTTTTAAGGAAATATTTGGAAAGTGTCCTGAGATAACTTCTGTTATGTCGTGTGGTGCTTTTTTAAATGTTTGATTGCGTTCGTAGTGTTGTATGACGCGAGGGAGCTTCCGCCTCTCTGAATCAAGGCTTTGCTAGTTGGCTGCAAACTGAGGAATGGATTTCCTGAGCAGGGGCGTGTTTCATAACTCTGTGTCTCATTGAGCCACGCCTCCTTTCAGGAAATCCATTCCGCAGTTTGCAGCAAGCTAGCAGACTGGCCAGCAGTTATCACTTGTGGAGTCATCTCAGCAGACAACGTTAAAGCGCAGACATGGCTCATGGATATCGGATATCTCTGCAGGTTGGATCGGGAAAATCCGATTATATGAATTACGCTGGTATCGGTCCCGATACCAATACTGGATCGGATCGGCTCCATCCCTATCTCTAATGCCTCCTTGCCCTTATCTTGTTTCTGTTCTCCCAGTCCAATGTCCAGCCCATGAAGTGCGTTTTGACTCAACTGGGGTGATCTTGAGTCCAGGCTACCCTGAAAACTACCCCAATCTCCAGATGTGCTCCTGGCTGATTAACGTAGAGAAGGGTTACAACATCACACTGCACTTTGAACTCTTCCAGACAGAAAAGGAGTTTGACATCTTGGAAATATTTGATGGTGGGTTCTGCTGAAATTTCTGCATTTGTTTTCTTTGGTTAAAATTTAGTGAGCAAGATACAAAGAATGTTACTTAACTGAAATTATTGATGTGTTCGTCTCCTGTTATGACTTTTAGTGCTTTTTGGTAAAACATTCATACCTTCTTATTCTTTTGTTTTCCACCACTATACGAATTCATTGATGCGGGATCTTTGTTCAGTAAAATTAATCTTTCAATCAATATTTGTTGTTGTCCTCACTAGCATATCTGTAATTCCAAAAAGAATTGAAGACATACTTTCACATCTATCCACATTAATGCTTGTTATTGACGTGGATCATTTTCTGTAACACTGTGTGTGTGTGTGTGTGTGTGTGTGTGTGTGTGTGTGTGTGTGTGTGTGTATGTGTGTGTATGTGTATGTGTATGTGTGTGTGTGTGTGTGTGTGTGTGTCTATCTCTGTGTTCAGGTCCCAACATTTACAGCCAGAGCATGGCATCACTCAGCGGTGACATTGAAACACCCTTTAGCCTGACCACCACAGGCCACCAGCTCCTGCTGCGCTGGTCCTCTGACCACGGCACCAATCGTCGCGGCTTCCACATCAGATATGTGGGTGAGTATCAAAGTATGTATCCAGCTTATAATCATATTCTCCTTTTTTTAGTGATATTTGAATATATTTAATCTTTGAAATACAGAAAAATGGTAAAAGTCATGGGCTCACAATTCATGCATTTATATTTTAGGCACTGTGTAGAAACACTTCAATTGAACCAGTAATAAGACCACATAAGGGAAAATATTCATTGAATCTTCTCTGCTGCAGCTCCTATATAATACTGTGGATCCAACGTGACCCCATGACTTTTATCACAGCGTGCTGGGATTGTTTCCGGGCATTATTTATTGAGTTTTTAATACCAGTTAATTTACAAAAATACTGGAATTGATAATGGCTCACAATAGGAGATGTTTTCACACACAAAAACCATGAGGCAAGAAGAAAGTCACTGGAAGGCTTCCATGCTGTTTTGCGCTCCTTAATTTAAAAAGGTTTTAAATTCTTAATTGGTTCTTTTAATAAAGCAAGTGGTGCTAAGCAAGAGCAGCATTTGGGAATCTTCTTCCATTTGAGATGCATCAATAATAATGAAAAAAGCACAAAGACATAAATTTTTCATGTTGTGTCTCTCCATTATATTTAATACACAAGAGTGTTACTGTGAAAGCAAGTCAGTGTGATGAATTTTGTAAAGAAAACTACTCCTTGACTTGATTGACTTGAACAGGAGCTGAATTAAACTTCAGAGTGTGTTTTTCATCGTAAATCCCTGCTATCTTCCAGCCATGCTGATTTGAAGGAATGTTTGACAGCGTTTGTGAAGCACACAGCCCTCCCCGTCTCCATTGGCTATTCGGTGCTCATATTCTGGAAATCAAATTTACCTTCTTTGTGTTCGATGGGCTGTAAGATGAGGGAGACGAAGGCTATGGAACAAATAACTGGAGGATGAACCAGTATTGCATGTGTTAAAGCAAATTGAATATGTGCGTGCCCATAGGCCAGTAATAATGTGATTTTGAGGACTTTCTTTGCTGTGTGGCACACAGCCCGAGTGCTAAGTAGATGTGACACTCCTCAGGCATTTTCCCTCATTATCTTTCTGCATTTAAAATGGAGCCTTACTGTGACTAAAAATGTACACCTGAGTCTTTCTCAAGAGGAGCTTTGTTAATGCCTCTCATCCTTTTCTCTTTTCTCTTCTTTATCTGTCTTTTTCGCTGTTAATATCTGCTGTTCTCTATCCTCTTTTCTTGACTTCATTCTCACCTTCTCTACTGTTTTTCTCTCCTCTCCTTTTCCTTGCCACTCATTTCCCCTCCTCTCCCCTTTTCCTTTATTGTTACATCTATTCTATTATAGCAATGTACTGCAGTACCCCAGACTCCCCACAACACGGCTTTGTAGTGAGCCAGACCGGGGGTCATCTTAACAGCATGGTGCGCTGGGCCTGCGACAGGGGGTACAAGCTGATCGGAAAGGGCACAGCTGTGTGCAAGAAGACCACCTATGGCTACTACGCCTGGGACGCGCCAGTTCCCGCATGTCAAGGTGAGCACATCGGCCCTGACAGCCTTTTATTTCTAACTTCAGCCTGACTCTTTTCGTGTTCTTCTGGTCACTGCCTCTGCCCTACGCGCAGCAGGCAGACAGGCAGGAGCTTAAGGAACCCAAGTGTCTCACCTCGAGCTCTATTCCTGTGTTGTTGAATCCAGCCTGATTGAGAGCCAGTACCCTGTCAGGTGGAAAGGGAACAGAAATCAATCCTCCCTTCTTCTGTCAATTTCTACTTCTTCAAATTACTTTGGCTAACTCGCCATTAGCATGCAGTGTCTGCTGCTGTTGGGTCTCACTCAACTAATTGGGTTCTTTGATGCACACATGTGAAATGTGTGCATCTACGTGTGGACATGATTGCATGCACTAGCACTGACACACTCACGCAGCAGCAAACAGCAACAGATGGTGTGCTCAATTGCATTTTATCATGATGCAGTGAAATCAAAATATGTATGTCATACTTTAAAAGGATTTAAAAACACTTCACACCTGTGATTAATTCTGTCAGTTTGGTAACTGCACACAGCCTTTCCAAAACTCATAAACTCAATCAGGGCTGCAAATGAACTAATATAGTCATACAGATGCTGTCCATCTGCTATCCGCTAGATGGTGGAGATTACATTACAGTATGTTTAATCCCTCATTCTTTCCAATCCATATTGGATGATATGTTGACAATGTACAGTGAATTAATCTATCTGTGTTCTCATGCATTGACCTAAAGTAATGTTTCAGGCCCACTGATCGACGAACTCTTCCAAAGTCGAAAGTTTCCATCTGCAGTTTAGAGCAGTGTTTAGATCTTCTGATTAGTATCTGTTAGATTGTGACTCAACAAATTAATGTTGATTGATTCTCTCTTAGGGTGGTGAGATTCGCCCCAGGCCATATTTGCAGACTCCTACCTTTGATGTTTCACAGTGTGCAGCTACTATTGCTGCTCTATTTTATGATGCATGTGTGTTTTTGCATACCTTTCCCATTTTGTGTGGCCCTGCAGATGTTGGTTTCTCCACTCAATTCACTGCCTCTGTCTTGACTCTGATGATAAACACCTTGAAACCTACTAGCTTGAGCTTTCTGTCTGGGTTAAGCTCTGAGGCCATAGTAACCCAGATTCAGTCTGTGTAGGGGCAAGGACACAGTGCTGTGTGGGAGTTTTTCTATTTGCAAGTGCTTCATACTTCTTGGTGTGAAGAGTTACTGTTGAAAACTAGTTGCTTGCACTAGTCACTATAATGAATGTTTTCAAATTACCCACTGACAAATGAAAAGAATAGAATAAAATATCATCCCAAACATTTTTATTGACTCGGTTGAATAGCTACTTGAAAAGTCAGTACAGTTACTTTATTTACATGAAAATATTCTAAAAAAAGACTTGATAACCTCTCAGCAGTGTGTTACTACAGCAGTGGACTACTTCCACTCTGAAGTGGCTGGATACGTTTTTTCCTCAAGGGGGCAGTCCTATATGTAATAATTTTATGTATGTCTCTTGCTAGTAAGATTTCAAGAGCAGTTGTATGGATTCTGGCCTGTAATATACACAGTATAAACAGATAACCTGGTGAAGTGTTGATATGACACAATCATTCCTGTGTAATGATAATATGCATTAGGTGGGTGTAAAGGCTTAATAATGCCTAAAAGGTTGACTGTGGCAGTAGACGTACTGTTTTGCAATTTAGGAAATGTTGGGCTTGTTGTAGAGGGAAAAGCACAGGTCCAACTTATTTCCTTAATGATGGCTCAGTTCCATTAAGTGCTCCAGTAAGCCATTTCATCTAGCATGCACAATACCAGAGCTCTGGTACTGGCTCAATTGAATGCAGTGATTGTTAATTTTATTAATTACACCTGTGCTTTCCCTGCTGTGACATGTCCAAAGTGTCTGCCATGAAAATTGTCTATTGTAAGAATTCTGCAGTGGCATGTTGAGCAAGTATTTCCCTTTTGGGTTTTTACTTACTAAAACTATAACCATTTGAAAGGAAAATAACAAAGAAACATAGTTGCTTGCGTAAATTGAAAACCTAATATTGCTTGTGTACCACAAAGGGGTTGCACTCCCAACGCTCGTGAAAGTACAAACACATGTACAAAAATAAGTCTGTTCAGTGATCGCCTGCCATTCCTGTGTTTACCAGAGGTCTCTCTGCAAATCTCTCTAGTATGTGTCTTGTACTTCGCATAAACATGTCGACAATTGTCCTCTTGCCGCCTGCAGCTGTGTCATGCGGTGTGCCCATTGCGCCAGTGAACGGAGGTGTGCTTGCTGCTGATTACTCCGTAGGCACACGGGTGACCTACTTTTGCAACAGCGGCTACCGGCTCTCCTCCAAAGAGCTGACGACCACAGTCTGCCAGCCAGACGGCACCTGGAGCAACCACAACAAGATACCTCGATGCATCGGTGAGTAGAGGATGTTGGGGGAGGAGGCAAGTTGTAGAGGAGGAGGGAGAGTGATTACGGAGTAACTGTGAGAACCTATAGCACGGTTGAGCATTGGCAAAGGAGAAGTTGAGAGATGAGGACAGGAAAGAGTTATGGCGAAGACAATTGATTTAAAAATTTTGACAGCTGCATTGGAGAGTGTTTTAAAAAATCCTCTGGATAAATTATATATCAAACAGTTTTCAGAAGATGCTGTACTGTAATGGAAGGTGTCATGAAATACGGACTGTAGTCCCAACAGTGGTTTCATAACCAAAACACCAACTTGTTGGGTAGTGATGATGGACGGATGGATGAAAGAGAGAATAATAGTCAAGAGGAAATCTGCAGCTGGCTCTAGGGTGAATGTTATACATGCCAGTGTAACTCCTCTAAGTCTGAAAGTCAGTGTAACAAATGATTGACAACATTGTTTTCTATTGAGACCAGTGTATATTCCCAGCTGTATATGTGTCTCACAGCAAAAAGGGAAACAGTGTTTGTTTTGAAACTCATTTGGTTTTAGAGAATGCCAATTCATAAACAAGTTTGTTGTGGAAGAACATTTGTGTACTGTAACAGCAGAAAAGTTGCTATTTACATTTTACATGGATGGGTTTATTCTACTGATTAAAATGTCCCATTGCAATTATTTGTATTTCCTCTACACTGTTGGTTTGTTACATATGGTTGTGGGTTAAGACTTAGCAGTGTGTGTACAAGGGATAAGAGAAGAAATTTGAAGACAGTCCATTTGAATAATCCAAAACTAACAATGTCCACTCCCCACCGAATCCCCTCCTTTTTTTTTTGGCAGTCATCATGTGCCCTAGTCTCAGCTCATTCTCTCTGGACCACGGGAAATGGAGGATTGTCAACGGTTCGCACTATGAGTATGGAACTAAAATAATATTCACCTGCAACCCTGGATATTATCGTGTTGGCCCCGCTCACATCCAGTGCCTGGCCAATGGGGTTTGGAGCTGGAAGAGCGAGAGGCCTCGATGCAGAAGTGAGTAACTTCTGCTGTAGCAACACATAAAATCAATACACTTGTAGATCACACAATTTAAAAAATGCAGTTCACTTGAACATTTTTCTCAACCAAAAAGATGTTCCCAGAAATTATACCTCCCTTATCTCCATTTTGTCATTGCATCAACATGACACATTACACATCAGTGGATGCATGCATGAAGAATATAGTAAGGGTGCTCTGATTTACCATTCACCGATCATAATGGCCGATACTCAAATTAGTTTGATCGGTGATAAATGCTGATCAGAAGAGTCGATCAGCTGACAGAGGGTTATTAAGTCTTTGGCACACATAGATTTACTTTAGCGGGCCGCCCGGTATATAAATGGTCAGGGACTCATTTTAGTATTTTGCAGAGAAACAGAGAGATACACGTTATCTGGTGGGTGTAGGTGTAGTAAACATAAGGCTTTAAATAGACACGTATAAATAAATAGACATATTGGGCGATATGGCTTCTAGTGATCGGTCATCGACCTCATAAACCCTGATTGGAGGACCCTTAGAATATAGTCCCATCCCACACACCCACACACGTGTTTCATTAGTTTCATAGAAAAGAGAGAATAGAAAGGAACTGAACATTGTTATCCAGCAAAATGAGAAATGTATGTCCTGCCTCGCCTCAGGTACACTAGATTCATAGATTGTAACATTACCAGACTTGAAGAATGAATACCTTATTCATAGCTCACTTAATCAGCATGCTTCACTTTTGTAGTATTCACTATTTCCGCCTCAACCTTGGTTGGATATTGTTTATTACAGGAATGGGAAATAAAAGCCTCTCTATGCTGCCATGGGAACTACTTTTTGAAAAGCAAAAGAACTGAATAGCCTGTGTAATGGCAAAAGGAGATGCCAGCCAGCATGATGAAAGATGTTGGGACAAAGGCAAACACCATCATTATCCTCACCATGAAATAGTTCAGGTCACTCTTTTATCGCATTTAGGTCGGTAAGATGAGTGTAAATGACTGTGCTCTCCCATTGACTCTGAAGATGTAAGCCAACTTCTGTCTCCTCTTTCTTTCTGTTTGTTCGCTCTCACTCACTCTCCTTGTGTCTTGTTCTTTCATTCCCTGCCTCCTCCATCTCCTTCCTCTTCTTTTTACTATCCTCTTCATCTTATTGCAGTCATTTCCTGTAGCGATCTGCCCACTCCTCCTAATGGGAAGAAAATTGGGACCCAAACTACCTTTGGAGCATCAGCCATTTTCAGCTGTAACCTTGGCTATGTTTTAAGTGGATCTACAGTTAGAGAGTGTCTTCTGTCCGGCCTTTGGAGTGGAACAGAGACTCACTGCCTGGGTAAGCAGAGTCTAAATGTTCTCTTTAACTTTATAAAGGACAGTTTTGACCTGGGTCAAACACTGCTGGTGATACGTCCAGACAGAATATGAGCTTTTTTGGCTGGGGCCGACATGCCCCGAATAGAACCAGATGGGGAAGCAGAGGGTGGCTTTAATAGTTTCTGTTGCCAAATGTGTGTGACCAATTACTGTAAATATTTAGAAAGATAAAATTTTTTGTCATCTGGTTCTGACATCATGCTGCCACTTTATATTTCCCTTTGAGCTGGCACACATCAGACTCTTTCAGACATTGTAGAGCATAAAAAAAGGTTGTGCAAATGCGCAATCACATTTGGCAGCTACCTTTAGTTGATTGGAGCACGGTGGTGTAAAGTAAAGCCTCCGCATCAGTGGGATTTGGTGTTTCTAAGATGTTAAATGTGAGTGAGCAGCTACAGAGCCACAGCTGGCCTGGAACTATGAGGCACTTGCCAAGCTATACCAGCACAATTTAAGCTGCTGTTAGGATATATAAACAAGAAAATATGCTACAGCTTAGCTTACCACAGCTCATCTCAGCTCTATGCTGTAGAAGAAAATGAGACGCACGTAATTACTTGAGCCGCATTCAAACCCACACGGCAGCAGCAAGTGACGGTTGCTCTGGCAGATGCATTAGTCCGTTTATCAACCCTTTGGCACCAGCACTCCAAGCTCTGCTCCAGAGTGGTACAGTTCATTAAAAGAAGGGCACCTCTCTCTTGTTTAGTAATATGACTGTCATGGTTAACATAGCCAAGGACCTCTCGGTATAGTCACCTACTTCAGCACTATCTTCATGGAATCTGGCTCCTCTCAACTCGAGTGTGATAATAAAATGCTCGGCTGCGTTTCTGTGTGCAGGAGTGAATTAGGGAAATCAGACTCACAGTCAGTGGCAATTTCCCAGGTTTTAAGTGGCAGTGGAAATCTCAGCAAGATTCCTCCTCTATGAAAGGGATTTATTGTAGCTGAAAGTAATACGATTACGTGCATGAGCGTATTGCACAGATTTTGAGGAGTTTCACACGCGTCTCTCTGTCTACTGTAGATGAGAAAAGCTGAGTTATCACCACAAGTGAAGCTGAAGCCAGTATGAATTTAGAAATAATAATTTAGAGATAATGAGCTGAAAAATGCTTTCCAAATCCAATATGTTTCATGAATACACTAATTTTGTTTGCCAGTATTATAATTCCAAGACCTTTTAAATCACCAGTTTCCTCATTTTATTTTATAATACAGTTGTCAAAATGCAAAGTTATTCAAACGTGATAACACAATCAAAATTGTGTTTCTACCCTGCAACTGTCGTCCATTAGTTCAGTGGGCGCCACTGCAGACTATTATTCTCAAACACAAGAAACTTGAACTAAAGTATTGCACTACGTGAATGATTGACTGAGATAATGCATTGTGATTTGTAATGCAAAAACTGGCCCTCTACATTGGCTACAACTGAAGATTATTCCAACAGGAGAGGGTTATAAATACCATACACTGCAAGTATTACAGGATGTGCTGTCCTTGTCACGGTCAAGTTTCCGCTAAAGAAATTCACAATCTTGTTGAGAAATGGGTATAAACATTAAGCAGAAGGAAATAATAAAACATGTTTACAGTACTGTAGGGTATTTTTCTCTCCTACAGCTGGTCACTGTGGTGTTCCAGAGCAGATCGTTAATGGGCAGGTGATCGGGGAAAACTTTGGCTATAGAGACACAGTGGTTTACCAGTGCAACCCTGGATTCAGGCTCATTGGCTCCTCAGTACGGATCTGCCAGCAGGACCACAGCTGGTCCGGACAGCTCCCAGTTTGTATCTGTAAGTACTTTAACTCAATTTCTCACTGCCTGATTGACTGCAAGAGGGATTGTGTGTGTGTGTGTGTGTGTGGGGGGGGGGTGTTGAGGTTGCATTTATGTGACAAAGAAAACCCCCTTGTTTATTTCAGAACTCCATAGACATTACTGTTCAGATGGAAAAGAGCCGGTGGAGAGTTGTGTTTATTTTCAGTCCTGGATTTTAATTTGATAAGGAAGCCTTCAATAGCTAAATGAAACATTTGATTTGATTGCATTCTTAAAATGAATCAATAAATAAAAATGTTTTTAGCATTCTTTAAACTTTAAATCACTGTTATGCAATTCCCAAGGCTCCCTGCTCCTTTAGTTTGAGAAGCGCACAAGTCAATAGTCGATGCATATCCTCATAATGCGATTCTCAATCTGATCTTCACCTACTGATGCAATATGCTGAGTACCCTTTGCCAATCAATTATGTCATGATTCCTTATCCCCCCCGTCTTCTGAGGTTAATTATATGATAATGATATTCCTATGATAGGTGTCACTGTACGTCACCTATTGATCATTGTTATTGAATTTTCACTCTCTCCCTTATTCTCTCTGTCTCTCTCTTTCCACAAACTCTCTATCTTTCTCACCCCCCCTCCCCTTAAACTTTTCTTTGTATCCCTTTGTTGCTGCTGTTTGTTCTCCATCCTCCTCTTTACCTCCTCCTTTCTGACACTTACCTGTGTGATGTGTGTCAACTTCAGCTGTCACATGTGGCCACCCTGGTAGTCCTATCTATGGCCGCACCACAGGCGATGGCTTTAACTACAATGACGTGGTGCGCTTCTCCTGCAACAAAGGCTACACCCTGGAAGGACCCTCCACAGCCCAGTGCCAAGCCAACCGCCAGTGGAGCCAGCAGCCACCAACATGCAGAGGTAAGGTCTAGCTACAGGGCTCCTGCAGAATGGATAAATGATTGGCAGCTAGGCTGAATTATCAGAAGGATGCAGATGCAATGTGACAGTTGAACTAAAAAGCTGCTTGTCTCTGCCAGCATGTTTGGCTAAGGCTCAGACCACAAACATTGCCTAAGGAGGCAAGACAGTTAAGAATGAAAAGCAAGAATTTGGAAACAGAAGATGCATCATATTTATATGCATTAACCATCTGCAATGAGGATTTCTGAAGAGGGAAGAGGCCTCTTAGTATATCACTACAACTGTAGTGTTTGGATGTTTGGTTACAGAAGCCACCTCTATCTAACTCTGCTGCCTTGAATCAGGCTACCCATCAGAAGGGCAGGTAGCTGCAGAAGTAGAAGTAGGATCCAGCCAAAGTGTTGGAACAGACAGAAATGGCTTTTTGCAGGTTGTGATGGTTCAGGAATCAGAAGCTAGGATGACCACAAGTATTCAGCAGCCAGCAGATGTATCATGATCATTCAGAAATCAGCAGCCAGTGACCGCCAACATGCACAGGCATAAACACAGAAGCAGAATGGATAGAGATAGTGTTCACATATCTATTGATTTGAAAGGGAAAAATCAGTAATCTGTTTTACCTTCTCTGGGAAGAGCATTAGGTAACAACATCTGGAGCCCTGGCCTTAGAGCGAAAGTGGGGAAACAGCAATAATAAGCTTGCAGCATAATGTATGGAAAGGGGAGAGTAAATGAGGATTTGTTTCAACAGTTATACTGCCAGAGAGGCTTACTGCAGGGAGAGATTACTTTTTAAGGCAAGAAAGCTCAGAGTGCATTTACTCAAAAGACATCTTACTGGGAGTGTCGGGTGGTGGCTGTGTCTTAGTTGTGTCCAATTTTAGTTTGCTCAGGTTAGGCTCATTAGTGGTGTATTTACAATCGCCAGCCACCATTTACATTATGGTGCCCAAAGTAAAATGGAAACAGACAATAGATGTACTGTGTGGTATGATATAACCTTGGAAATATTTGGGTAGAAAAAAAGAAAGTTTTTTCTATTTTTGCCTTGAAAATGCTTCAAGCTTTAGACAGATATTCATTGCAGTGTGTTGTAATATGGTAAATGTAGGTAAACATGATCTTAAATGGCTTAAAATGTCTATAAAACATGGTAACTGATCCGGAAGCAATCGTTAAAACATTACATTAAAGAAATTAATTTGATCGATATCCAGTTGGTCTTTAATTTGTCTGATACCCCTGGATCTAGTCAGCCCATGCTAGATTTGCCAGACTTTGCCCTCTTGGCATGAATTTTGTTGGCATTCAGATGTGAAGAGACACAGTTTTCATTACTGTGAATAGCACCATAGAGACAGACCTGGTAAAAGATCAAAAGAATAAAATCATATTAAACTGTCATGACTCCCTTTGTCAAAATATGTCTGTTTGTTCCCACTAAAGTTTGTTCACATCAAGCCAGCTTTTTTGCATATTTACATTATTGATTAAATTTGATGTTGCTCTGAACTTAATTTCACCCGTATCTACTTTCAGCTGTTTAAACCACCTTGTCAGCAGTGTGGATTGGAGACTTCAACTGCTCCTAAAATGGATGCTTGTGAATTTGTGACAATAGATGTGCCTTTGGTTCTGTTGTTTTGAGGAGGAAGCATTAGGTGTTATTATTATTGACAATGCTTAAATATAGCCTGGACTCACTTGTCTCCCTGTTTGTAGAATAAACAGAAAAGGCCGCTGATCAGGTCATATTAACAGTTCTATTATTAACTCACAAGTGAACATGCTGACAGATAGCATTTATGCAAATGAGGTTCTAACCAAAGAAAAAAGACTGCAAAGCTTCCAGGAAAGAAAAGTCAGATCCTCAGTGGTGATACTGGGTTGAGTTAATCAGGCAGAATGCCACATAACTATTATTTGTTGTCTCGTTTTTTACATGCCATGTTGGGGTAAAATTACTCATGACAGAATACAACTTGATGTAGTTAACTTGATACATACAGTATACATGATTATAGTAGATGTAATTCAGGCAAAGGCAATTACAAAAACCTATTGCACATAAATAAACAAAATATTATGACAGTATAATGTACTGTTAAGAATCACTGTAAATTATGTTTTATCCCCTGCAGTGCAGTGGTGCGATATGCACTGTGAATATTTAGTGCCATGGCAACCTTATGGTCAGAGATTATACAGTATTTATAAGATGGGTTTGGAAACGCTTCCAAGAAGTAACTGTTCACTTTGGCTCAAGTAAACATTACTATCCTGTTCTGCACATAAATAATGAATTGACATTATTACTAAAAAACACAAAGAACTCATGTCTTTGTAATCATTAACTAACATAAAGAGCATATAGACAAGGTAGTGAATCCACAAATAGACACTATTAGACTGCACTCAGGGCAACAGAAATACTGGGTCAGGGGCAAGCGCTTTTTCAACCTTTAGTTCAACAAGTAATCATGTGTGCAGCTCCGACCGTAATTTGCCTGGAATATCATTGGAAACGTCATGAAATATCCTTGTAGCTATAAAAATTAATTGGACTGCTGTCAGTATTATACTGTCTGAATTCTCCCATTATGACTGAACTAACTGAATAATTCATTGTAACATAACTGTGCTTTTTTTCCCTTTTTCTTTTTCAACCAGTGGTTAACTGCACTGATCCAGGTATCCCTGCCAATTCTATCCGAGAGAGTAAGATTGAGCACGGTAACTTCACTTTTGGCAGCGTGGTCTTTTACGACTGTAACCCGGGATATTACCTGTTTGGCTCATCCGTGCTCACCTGCCAGCCGGTGGGCCATTGGGACAAACCTCTACCAGAATGCATCGGTACAGTGTTTACTTTTAATATTACGTGGACAGTCAACTGGCAAATCATTTAATAATTTATAAGCATAATCATTATTATTTATGTTTATCTTTCTGTCTCCTGTCCACTTTTCAGTGCATCTGGCTATCTATGTAATGTGTGCATGTTGTGCAAAAGTTAATTATTAATTAATACATTAAGAGATGCAAGGAATTAAGAGAGATGTTTCACTTTCAATTGAGTGTCCACAACCTTGTTTGTGTCCTCATTTGCTTCTAGAGTTTAGGTCTCTAAATGTTGTGACTGAGAGCATCTGTGTAATGTTCGATGCCCCAGTGGCTTATGGTTATGTTGTACTGTGCCTAATTGAGAAATGGGGAAACTGTCATAGGAGCAGTTGTTCAGGCTATAGCTAATGTTCCCTCTAAACCAAGTGCTCAAATTATAATAACAACCATCTATGAACTGTAGGGGTTATCTGAGGTTGTAATGTTGCTCTCAAACACCTGGCTCACCGTGCAGTCTACTTTTCTGTGAGGCTGCCAACAGTAATGACCTATTTGTAGTGAAATTATCTAAAGTAAACCCCTACATTTTGCACAGAGGCTCAGAAAGCACTTAATTTCATGGTAGAGAGATGACGCACAGCATTCATTTTATCAAACAGAATAGTAATTAAAGAGATACACAGGAGTGTCTGTCTCAAATGTTTATTCACGGCTCCAGGCATCACTGACTATTTGTTAAGAACTTAGCTTTACAAAGTTACAAAAACTTAGTTTGTATTATGAGACTAAGCTGATTAAATGACAGCTCCCCCAAACATATATTGAGGTCAAAAGAATAATAAAGTAGCAGAGAAAGTGATGAGTCCCAAATTTCCTTAAAACAATCAAGTGAGCATTTGATTAAGTGTATAAACAATAGTACAACTAAATGTCTTTTATGAAAAAATATTATGACAATAAAGTAATCCTCAGCAATCCAGGCAAAGTAATCTCATCAAATGGTTCTCTTTCAACACAACAGTATTAACAGTAGAAAACAGTGTGGCATCTCATCAGCACCAGTAGCAATGTGAGTGGTGCTTTTATCAAGTGTGTTGAGGCCTGCCACAGGTCTTTTTCACAGAAAGCATTTTGACATGTCACAGTATGACACGCACAGGTGTAAATAATACAATTATTGATGGCTGAATGCCATTTAGCTGCTTCTGTTTCAGGGTATTGTGCATGCTGGCTCACTATCACACTCACAGTACACTTGAATGGAACAGAGCCAATGTCTGCTGTGAAAAAGGCCTATTTATAACCTTATTTCCTCTCCTCACTCTCTGTCATGCAGAGGTGGACTGCGGCCACCCAGGTACACCTCCCAACGGAGTGATGAGCGGGGAGAAGTTTACCTTTGGCTCCACGGTGCGCTATTCCTGCTCTGGGGACCGCCAGCTCATAGGAGACTCATCACTCACCTGTCAACTGAACGGACACTGGAGTGGTCCACTGCCCCACTGCTCAGGTACACGAGCACACACAAATATAATCATGCACATACACAAGTATGCCTGCAAACACCCACCCAATGAAACACAAGTCTCCCTCTTCTATTCTCTCTCTTATGATATCAGTATCATGTGGGGCTAGTAGTTGTTTGATTTGTGGAGTATTCTTTCATTTAATTAATAGAAAGAGTTGTGTTTAAAGGTTCAGTTCACCCCAATAACAAAATGACATATTTTCACAATTACGTCTTGTGACAGGCACACATATCGTTTTAGTTTTATTTGAAATAGGCTTTGAAATATCCATGTCTGAGATTACTGCCATCACCCGAGCACCATAGCATTTAATGGAATTCCGTGTTCAAAGCATTATAAAACGATGGCCCTAATACTAATATATATCTCTCTCTCTCACTCACTCTCTCACTCACTCACTCACTCACTCACTCACACACACACACACACACACACACACACACACACACACACACACACACACACACACACACACACACACAGTCAACAGTTTTCACAAGGACTATTTCTTTGGTAGGGAACTCCAATGAAAACTGTTCATAATTAATAATGTCTGTGGATTATACAGACTCATCAGGACACAGATTTGGGAGAGAAAAGTTGGTGTTGAATTGTTTAGATGTAATTTCTCAATGCTGTAAGCTCCATTGTATAGAGTGCCACAGTGGTGAAGTACTTAGGAGTACTGGCATTAATTGGATGATCACAATAGTTATCAGCCCACTGAGCCAATTCACTACCCTCAAACTAGAGCTCTGTGGAGCTCTTACAGGATTTTTAATGGTACGTACATGCCAAAATATTTGCCCATTATTGTCCTTACATTCCCCATCTTCTCAAAGCAGTTCACCATTTCATGTTTTACAAGAGACACTCTTGTGGTATGTCTGATGTATCAGTAATAAATAACAATAAACCTAAACAATAACCCTTTGATTCAGTGACAGGTAGTTATGACTTCATGCCTCAGCCAAAGAATGTGTGGAAGCAAATGTTGCTTCCTGCGTAAAACAATCAATCGAGTGAGAAATATCACCCCTGACATAACCTAAATGCAAAGTTTTAACGGAACTTTTTGTGTCCAATACATTTAGTTGCAGACTCTTCTGTTGACATTTTCTGAAAACCTGAAAAAAGTGTGTCTTACAGTGTATGTCTGCACAACTACAATCTTCCACCCTTAATCCCCTCTGTGCTCTTCCCTCCCATCACACTTAAGCATTCCTGACCATTTAAGTGGATTCTCTTTACTGAATGTTCACTTGGTTTGTTCAACTCACTGACCCAGAAGTAAGGTTTGTAAGCAGACTTGTATGACAGTGTTTTTTTCTTCTTCTTTAAATGGGAGTGCAAACTCTCTACTCACTTTCAATATTTTGTATTTACTCAGACAGTTGGAAAGTTGCGAGGTAGTAGAGAAGTTAAATTCCTAGGATAGTAAGGAGATACACATGATTGCAGAGGCCCAACTCTATCTCCCAGACAAAGTTTCCATTAATTTATTTGTTCTTAGTTTCGCAAAATGGAGGAATCGACACAGAGGTGTGGTGGATTATTTCTCTTTGTTTGTGCCTGCATAATTATCTGCTGTGTACAGCCTAATAGCAGTTTTTAGCCCTGAAATTATAGCCATAGAGTCTAATAAAGCATGTAATTGTAATGCTATGGTCCAAAAATGAGTGTTGCAAAGTATTTTTCTTCTTTTATCACCTAGTCTTTAAAAGCAATTTGCCATTTATTGTTGAGATGATTTGATCAGCACCCTGCTGTTGTGACAAACGAGCCTCTTGGAAAGTGATGATTTGCAATTTTGTATTATATTTCATACCATCACTCACTCTGATCTGGGTATCACCAACATGAGCTTTGTCTGTTTTTCTGAAGAAATCCAGCTAACAAATGCTGCTTTAATCTGGGCAAAAAAACCAATTTAATAAATACATTTGAAAAACTAGATTCAGTGCATTTAATTTAACTTGTCCAAAACCTTATCAACATCAACACAACACTTAAAAAATACAGGTGAAGCCAACATGAATCAATTCCCAAGTATTTAAATTGTCAAAGAGCAATTGCTGTTTAGAGAGTAAACCCCTGTGGAGGAATTTGTGCATCAGAATAAGTCCTGAGTCAGTGACCAGAGGATTTAATCATAATAAATGACGCTGTGACTGAGAAAAAGGATGTTGAGTGCTGAGGTGAGCTATAGCGGAGAATTTTAATTACATGTAATAAGATCACAGTACTGCAAATTCAGTTTGTTTTTGTAGTCATACAGCAGCATGCCTATAACATATGCTAATGACAAAATGTATGGTTTTGGTCTTTTTTAAACACTATAAAGGGAATAGAGGCAGTTTTGTTTTGATGACCGATAAGTAATGTATGAGCATACAACTTGCAGGTGTGGTAGTACAGAAATGACATAGTATAGACTTTTAGTGACATCTAGCACTGAGATAATATTGATATTGATGTTGGTTATAGATGATGGTAATGAGTATAAATGCATTGTCCTCACATTGTCACACAGGATTATACTGCATCAGTGCTTCTAATTAACTATGAAATCAGCCACTTATAATGGAAAGAAGACACCTTTGTAGATAATTTGTTCATCACTAAGAGGCTGGATGAATTCAGACCCATGGCAGTAAACATCTGTTACAGCTGGAGCAGAAATTAGAACCACAACACAGCTGGAGCTCAGTTGTTGCTTACAAGAGCTAAAGTTGCGATGCAGCAAATGCCTGGAGAGTTTTAAATTAGCGAGAGTGTACATTTTAGCACCTAGTTTTCACACGCACATTAGCAAAAACTTCAGATGGGATGTAATTAGTACTGCAGTGTTAGCAAGATAGATGAGCTATCTGGAAAGTGTTAATGTATATTTAAATATTTGTATTTATTTATTTTTTTATTCCCTGTATCATGTCCCTTCACTAAGTCTAAGCCTTTCTTAAATTCGTCTGCAATGATTTTAAAGCTTATTTGCAGAAAAGTTGCTCCATTGTCTATATAAACCTTTATCTGCAGGACTACAAAGTTGCACATTTAAATTCTCAGAGTGTTCATCGCATATAGCAACCATATAATTTTGGCTATGAATTCCTCAGAAGTCCAGCCCATCATCAGGAACAGTTCTCATCCATGCATCCATCCATGCATCCATCCTTCCTGTCATCAGTCCTCTTTTGTTAATTAGTAAGAGAGGGCTTAAAACTGCTTGCCAAGCCATTCCCTTTTTGTCCTCATCTGTTGCATGGCTGAGTTGAAGGCCTTATTATTTCCTCACAAAGGAAGCCTGGTGAACGGACATTAACTCAGATTCAAACCAAATCCACCACCATCCCAATTAGCGAGATTATAGTTGTCACAGTGCATGCCAAGCCGGGCTGCCTCACCTAACCGAAGGAGACTAATGAAGTACCGACAGCTGCTGTGAGACATGCACGCTATATATATATATATATATATATATATATATATATATATATGCGTATGTGCGTATATATGTGTATGTGTGTGTGTGTGTGTGTGTGTGTGTGTGTGTATATATATATATATATATATATATATATATGTGTGTATATACACAAGTGGGCATGAACACATACAGGCAACAAGTAAGTATGCATACTAAACGTGCACTTGCAAAGACAAGTGTATTTAAGTATATGCACAGACTGGCAGGGACACACATTAACACTTACATGCATCAAGTGCACTCTTTTATAGTCACAAACACATATGCAGTACAATGGTAGGCAAAAGCACACACATATGCACACACACTCATTGCTAACCACAACCACACACAAACAAATCATCGCCAGCTGTGAGCCCTTGACCTGACAAATCCAGTTTGTGCACATGTGAGCAGTGGGATGTGTGTAGAAGTTATGAGCTTGGTGTTTGTGCAGTAAGGCTTTGTCAACAAGTCCAGTATTACTGCAGTTGTTTGCTCCTCTGTAGACAGAGAGCACCAGCCAACATGCAGGGAATGATGCACAGGGTGTATGCACAGCTCAAGGAACAGGATCTCAGAGCCAATAAAGTACAGATCCTTCACAAAGACATGTAAAAGAACAAAAAACACGTACTGAACTCTACAGGCAACCACAGTGACACGTAATATACACACAGCAACCTCTCCGTCTGTCTATCTATATCTCTCTCTCTCTCTCTGGGATACTCTGTCTTCTGATGTCAAACATCTTTCTCTGTTCTTTACTCTGTTGGTTTCATTTCTGTGAGAGAATGGAAGCAGCACGGCAGCAGAGGAAGTGCTGGTTGGTGTTATATGTGTTATGTGCGTTTCCCTTTGCTCTGAGGATGTCCTAGTACAAAACCAAAAACCACCCCACCCCCTAGGACTCCATCCTGAATCACACACCACACCACTTTCCTTGCTGTTCATCAAAACATAAAATGTTCAGTTCTGTTCATGGCACTGCCTAGACTCCATACTTCATCTCTCTCTCACTTCCAATGACTGAGATGGAAAACGTCCTGTTTTTTTCACCACCGGAGACAGCTCTAATGGGGACTCGGGAATAGAATTAACAAGAGATAGAGCATCTTTATATGTGACTTAATTCACTGATGTGCAAGACAGAGGGTGCAAGACACTGAAAGGTACTGTATGTTCCTCCACAGAACAAATGGTGAGAGATAATTCAGGAAAATGAAAATGCATTTGGCTTCAGAGGTCAAACCATTCATCATTTCTCATAACCACAGCTGGTTGCCTTTTAATGCTGGCCTCGCTGTTTTTATGGACAGAAAGCTCTTGGTGTCAAAGCAGTGAAAGGTATTGGTCCTCCAGGTTGTTGGCGTGGTGACAACTGCTCATTGGTGCATTGTGTGTTTTATAGCTGCTTCCTGGAGGACTCAAAAGATGTACAGTTTGAGTCCAGGTCCTTTCTGTAGTGTCCCTCTGCTTGACAGGAACACTGTGTTATAATTCACTGCCATACCAACTTATAAAGGCCCATCTGTGAACACACACATAGACAGTTAGAGTGGATGGCATCTTCAGGTTCTTGTTTTCATTGCTCCTTGTCTGGTTATCTCACATTGCAGGCGACTCAGCGGACACCTGTGGGGATCCTGGCACACCTGCTCATGCCAGCAGGGAAGCAGGAAACTTCAAAGTGCGCAGCAAGGTGCGCTTCACCTGCGCAGTGGGACATACACTGTATGGCTCGGCAGAGAGAATCTGCTTCCCCAACGGGACCTGGTCAGGCAGACAGCCATTCTGCAAACGTAAGGGAAATCTTTAAAATGTCTCTGATGTAGGAGAGGAATACCAAAGCTAGTACTGAAGGCTTGGTCAGATTCATAGTCTTGTTAACGTATTCTGTGAGCAGATATTCCCCATTTTAATCCTAATTGGGAAATCATTTCAGACTGGGTTTTATTTAGGCGAAGTTCTTGTTTCCAAAATAAAAACAGTTTTACTGTCTTTTGTGGGTCTTCCCAAAATAACGTAGGT
The DNA here is from genome assembly GCF_905237075.1 of Dicentrarchus labrax. NCBI lineage: Eukaryota > Metazoa > Chordata > Actinopteri > Moronidae > Dicentrarchus > Dicentrarchus labrax. The sequence continues at coordinate 18,644,625 of NW_026136707.1, read as the reverse complement.
TATCAAACAAAGTATTGTTTCGGTATGGTACCGAAACTATAACCAGCCCTAGTTTACACACACAACATTGTATTCAACACAAGGGCTACATGACAGCATGAATGTGTGTGTATAGATAGGTGCTCATGTGCATCCGCACCTACAAACACAAATGATTGCAAAAGCTCACAAACACTGTACTGCACCAGATGGATAAGTATCTCTCCGCTGCAGTCTGGTATTTTCTGCCAGCACATGGTGCTGCGACTAGCTTCCAGATTGCAACCAAAAAATTCATTAATTCTAGACACCTAAAGCCAAGTTCCTTTTGGATTGTGATAAATGAATCATTGTGGATTTTGAAGATATTAGTTCACAGAACGCCAGCTCTACATCTTGCATAAATTACCCCTAGGGGTCAACCGGATATTGAGGCAAATGTTTGACTGCTCCTGCTCTTCTCTACTTACTGTCCGCCAGCTTGGCACAGTGCCAGTGTCATTTTTAATATGATAGGCCAATGCAAAGACCCTCTGAACTACTCTCTGTATATCTGCCTTTCATTTCATATCTCTTGTTTTTCCCTTTTTTTGTGTCTCTCTTCTCTCTCCCTCTATCCTTCATTTCCCCTGATGTCAGCCTTTTTCTCTCTCTTCTCTCCTGATTTCTCTCTGTCTTAATCTTGTTCTCTGGCTGTGTCTCTGTTCCTGTCCACTCCTCCATCTGTCCTTCCTCTGTCTCCCTCTTTGGCTCTCTATTGCTCAGCCTTACGCTCCCTCTCCTTATTTTACCCCACATCTCTCTTCCACTACCTTTTTATCTCTCCATCTCCCCACTGAACTCGTGATTTAAAGATTGTTTTAGCCACCTCAGGAGGGAGGGGGCAGGAATCCACTGGAGCCTGAATGAGTTTCAGTGCTGTCTGTCTGTGATCTAAAGCCCTGTCTACTGTTAAAGCCCATCCATCCGTTATCCACAACCTTTTACAGTCTCTGGAAAACAGTCAGTGTGGATACTCTGCTTAATATCCATCTCACAATACCATCAAGGTCTGTTTTGTGTTACTGTCATCATGTCTGTCTTGAATTATTGGGAGGGGAAGCCAAAGAGGCTACCATACTTTATTTTTGGCAAGTGTGTGCGTGTGCATATTCTCGTGTTGGCGCCTACTGTGTTTGTGTATGTGCCTGAGTGATGCATTTGCACCTCAATGAGCTTGTTTGTGTGTATGTGTGTATGTGTGTATGTGTGTGTGTGTGTGTGTGTGTGTGTGTGTGTGTGTGTGTGTGTGTGTGTGTGTGTGTGTGTGTGTGTGTGTGTGTGTGGTAATCGAGAAATCATCACGGCACCTACAGCACGTCTGTCTCCTACAAGAATCACTATTTCAAATTTTCCAGGCAATTAGGTGATTGAAAGAGCAAATCAGTTTTGTAATAAGACATGATTTGGAGCAGAAGAAAAACACATGAAACACACTCTGTCCTTTCCGCTCATCACAGATAATTTTTTGTTGGCATTTTCTGGAGATACTGTAAAGGATGATTTAGTGTAAAAATCTGTTCAGTCAATTTTTTCCATCTCGGGAACTGCACATCTAAAGTAACACAATGCATTAAATTCCTCTCCTGTTTTAGTTCAGTTTGTGCTTTAAATTGTAAGGATTGATATGGCCTGGAAAGTTATTCCAAATGTAATAACTAAAAGTTCTGTTATTGCGAAAACTGAACCCTGAGTCCTTAGACCACAGCTGCAAATTTTAACATTACTCCCACAAGCATCCTCTTGCTTTTAGACAGCACTAAATGTCATCACGGTGGTTGTACTGTGGGACTTGACAATACACAAACTGCACTTTATTTACTGATGACACATCAATAGTGTGATGGGGATGTGTGTACCACTGCACCAGCTCTGCTCATTAGCCTCTCTTAATAAAGCTGTGAAGCCGTAAAGATTAGCGGTTATTTACTGGTTTGTTTCACAGCTTCTTTAAAAAAGAAAAATAATGCTTCCTTGTGATCCCTGATGTTCCCTGACACAAGCCAAGGATTTCTATCTGTCCTTTTCAGACTGTTCCGCCTGAGTGGTAATTAGACCAAGTCAAGAGATAACAAATATTCATTAGATCAAAAACAAAACAGCAATTATTATTTATGAATAAATATGACTAGCCATACAATATGGAAGGAATATATTTTTCAAAGCCCTTTAATCACCTTGAGACCTTCAGAAGTCATCTTGCAGCCACCTTGGGGGCTCCAAACCCATGGTGATTGTGAATCACTGATATGGAAAATAAAAAATCCATTACTATTATACTCCTCTGACCTTCACCTCCTCTCTTTTCTCCCCTATATTGCAGCGGTACAGTGTAGTAACCCAGCTACACCTGCTCATGGCCGTATTTCCCGTGTGGATGGCACAACTTTCTCTCACTCCATCGTGTATTCTTGTATGGAGGGATATTTCCTCACTGGCTCTCCCACACGGCAGTGTCTGGCAAATGGCACGTGGTCTGGAACAGCGCCAAACTGCACAAGTGAGTTTTATATACACAGAAACATGAAGGGATATTCTAGTCTCTTGGTCTTGTGGAATACACTTAAAAGGCCACTCTGCTGCACATGTTTTGTGTTATGAAATGGAATAAGAGTGAAGCATTGTCTACTACTGTCAAATAAAATTGTGAAATGATTAGTGTCAATGGGATATGCTCAGGCATAGTCCCAATTATACCAGTGCTGTGAACAGAGAAACGCAACACAGTACAAACCAATGTTTCTTGGTTGACCACATTTAGCTCAGTGACACCAACATGGGCTGTTACCATCCATACTTGATGTAAATTAACTTAGTGGTATCCCGGTAGTGAGCCATTGCTGGCCACTTACACTCGGCCAGGCGTGTCAGTCGCAATGTTGTACTGTTGGTACAGTAGACTGAATCAGCCACTATTCTTGTGTTTTGTGTGATTCTGTATGAACATAGAATTTATACTGAAAAGCAGAACCCCTCTGGAGAGAAGGAAGACAGACAGGACTGAAGATGATTTGTGCTCCCTACTTTTGCCAAAAGGAGGCGCTCTGCGTGATCCACAGTGGTGCTAAAATAGGGTATAAGATTTCAAATAGCACATAAATCTCTTTGAGCCTCTCACTGCAAAGCATCAAAACTGTCAGGCAGTTTTTTATTGTCTGGATCTCAGCAAATGAGCCTTGCAGTAATTAAGAAGTATGCCAATCTATATTCAATTTGCACCAGGATGACTATCAAACAAAATTACACATTGTTCTTCTCTCTGAAAATCACCATATTCTCTCTTCTTCATTCTTTTTGCTTGTTATTGAATCACAGGAAAAGATAAATGGTATGGGCATAATTTTCAATTTTGGAATGAAATGAGTCTCTAGAGAGATATACACAGGGAGGGGGGGAGAAAAAGATTGGAAATTGGATTGAATAATAATGATCAAACATGCAGAAAGGCAGAATAGCTTTCTTCCCACTTTTTCCCACTTTGAAGCCTGCTCATCACCAAACTTATTATTGTTATCTTTCTGTATGCTGTCACTTCACATAAAATTTTAGTGGTCAGTTCAGGGACATCAACACTTAAGATTCCAAGATTAGCTCAGTGTGCCTTCATTAAGGAGGCAATCATTTTCACGGTTCATGGGTAATCGATCATGTAGGTGACCAGATCAAAGTCACACAACATTTTCAAGGGGAGAGAGAGAAAAGTTTATTTTTTTCTTAAGGCTTCTGATGGTTGATAACTGAAATTTATAGAGCATGTTAAAGAATTAGTGGATCAGTAGAAGTGAACTAGAAAAGAGACTTACTCAGTGAACTGTGAAGTAAAGTCATAAAGCACTTTATAAAATAAACAGTAAACACTTATTATTCAGGAAGACTATTGCCCTGTAACATGCTGTGATCCTGTTGATTTATATCAACTGCTTTTAGTATTCTCCTCTCCTCCATTCCTTTCCTTTCTCCCCTAGTCTAAACACCAAGGTGTTTAAAATATGGATTCTCCTTGTGGATGTTTGCTTGGAGGACAGAGTTAAATAAAGATACCAGAGCAAAATGCCAGTGCATTTAGAAGTTGAAGAGGTTACAGTCAGATGTCTTCACTCATTTTATTTGTAACATCATTTAAACAAACAAAGCAGTATCCTCAATCACAGTGCCATCATACATGCATAGAAAATAATTAAATTCAAAATCTGACTAAAACTGAAATAAGCCTGTCTGAAAAAAAAAACTCTTGACACACCTGAAATATATAAACATGGTTCAAAATGATGTTACAGTAAGGGATAAAGATAAATCTGATCACTGACCAACTGCATTTAAATGCAGGTTTTACTGGCAGCAGGTTATTGCAGTGCATGTAAACTCTTCTGATCTGCTGCCTTAACCTTATTTCTCCCAGTAACCCAGTTTTCTTGGGAGCAAGTAAATGTTACTGAATGAAAAAGCGAGTGAGTTAAGTTAAGTTATTGAAGTCAACTGCCTGCAGCTTTTCGGCATTGTGCTGACTGACTGTGTTTTTCACTGCTACAGATAGACAGGCTCATGTAAACATTTACATTTATGTAGACACATAATTTTTCTGTCTCTCTCTTCTAGTAAGACTACTTTTCCACTTCCTCACTAAATGTTTTTAGTTTCTAGTTGCTTCTGGCTTATGATCCCCTGGTTTTATTCCTCTAGCGCCACCATGAGGTAGTCTTAAGTGAAATATTTTTGGTGTTTGGTGGATTTCCATGAAATTTAGTTCACACTTTATTGTCTCCATCAGGAATAATTGTAAAAACTTTGGTGACCCCCTGACTTTTCTTTTTTTCTGATACTTTGATTTATAAACAGATACAAAACGAATTAGATGGCCATCAACCTCAGCTTTACTTTGTGCATTAGCTAATGTTAGCATGCTAACATTCTAAACTAAGAAGGTTAGAATGGTAAATGTTCTTCTAAACATTTTATTATTACTATTGTCATTATGAGCATGTCAGCATGCCAACATTATTATCTAGTTCTAACCACTCCTGTGCCTTAGTAGGGCCTCTTAGCATGGGTATAGTTTCTTGGTCTTGTTAAATTATATATCTACTGTATATATATCTAGATAGATAGATAGATAGATAGATAGATGATAGATGTGATAGATAGATAGATAGATAGATAGATAGATAGATATAGATATATACTACATGTGTCAAAACCAATTTTGGTGAATAGATTTGACCAACACTTTTCCAGATTGAAACATTTCACATAAAGAAATGTGTCCACACACCAGGAACAATAGCAGCCAATAACAACAGTGGTGAACAATATCGTAAATTACAAAAACGTAAATTTAGAGACATTGAGAGATACTGCCACACGTTTTTTTAGCACTGATGGGGTCTTTGTTTGGAACTAAATGATGTCCTCTTTTTTTTTTTTTTTTTTTTTACCTCAGAGTTTTGTCATCTCTCCTATCATCTTTGAATAACTGTGTTAACCCATATCCTTCTGGTTTTCTTTGTGTTTCTCTGTGCGACGTATAGCAGTAACAGCTCATCGATATACATTTTTGTATTAAGCTGCCGACACAGCCGGAGTGTGCGGTGCCTGTTTGCAGCAACTATTTACATAACGTTTTTGTTCATCAGTGTGGATGCTTACATCATTATTGTTATAGTTATTGTTCTTGGTGCCCTTTAATGTTGAGGCCATTCTACATGCATGTAAAAAAAAACCTGCACTGAAAACATTATTGGTCATTTGTTTATACAGCTTAACATGATTTATGTTTACATTCATTAGCAAACCAAGACTCAATCATATGTTCTCATATTGCTACGGAAAGTCTAAGGTGGGAGCTCAGGCTGGGATGAGAGATGTACAGTGTTTACATAGACAGGTTATTGTTGAGATTTTCAGCAAATTACAATCTGCAAGAAAAATGTTCTTGTGCAATCTGACCCAAAAAAGGAGTTCATCACCCACAAGACACGTAAAGAAAGGGCCTGACAGGTTAGTTTATTTATTACACGAACAATTTCCATAAAAGGAAGGCAGTAGTGTATTTGTACACAAACATCAAATACATCAGTGCCAACTGCACTGCCATTCAGTCATCTGACATAGATTACAGGGTGCAGGAACCTCTGCGGAGGATGTAATATGGAATTCTTCCAGGTGAACTGAAAACACACAACAAATAGCCATACACCCTGTGTCATCCATCAGACAAACATCAGACTGTACAGTTAACCTTTCATTTCTTCATATTTTCTGCAGGTTGCTGTCTTACCTGCCAGTGTTGTAGTTTTGATACCTACATCTAGGAATACATTAATTAAAGTACTGACATCAACTAAAAACCTCAGTTGGTGGCAAAGTGAAGACTTAATTTATGCTCTGTGCTCCCAACTAGCAGATCTCTGATGTATCCTGTTAGCATACAAAGTTAGTCTCACCCAGTGATGATAAATATGTCCAAGTGTTGGAGTCCTTGGCAGCAACTGAAAATAAACAAACAGAAATTAATTTAAGGGAGGAGGCGTTAGCAGAGACAGCCATATGCATCAAACTGGCTTCTTACATTAAGGTGAACATGTCAAGAAAGATTTTTTAATAAGTAAGCACAAATTAGGGTTGGAAGATAAAACAAGGGTTATGAAAAAGCAATCAAATAACAACTGGCAACTTACAATTTCATCAGAGATAGCAATAGGTTAAGACCTGACAATGTAGTAGGCCAACACTCAGCCATCTGTTTAGTTTGGAGAAATCATGCCATGTGAAGAAGCCAAAGAAAGGCATATGAAAAGAAGAGACAGCACAAAAATACTGGAGGAGGGAAGCTCCCCAACTTTATTATTGTTATCCCATTAAGTTAGATAAATATGCACCAATATCTCAAAAACCACAGTGGTGCATTTTAGAAAGGGATTATATATATAAAGTGTAGCTATTAATACTAGGGTTTCTATAGCAATACAGGTGTCCCTCACACAACAGATGATGCTTTGAGTGCTTAACTATTATGGCTACAGCTATATCAACAACATAGTCAAAATTTCTTGTTTTCACACAACTGATCATCATCAATAGATGCCTTGAAACTCATAGTTTAGTTGTTGTTTTTTTGCCCAACATGCCTAATGGGCAGGCAGATACTGTATGTGTGTTACATAGGCCGTTTCTAATTTGAAAAAAATTTGTCCTGGAAGCACAATATTGCCATTATGCACAATGATCCATGGTGGTTACCTTGATTAAATTATACACAACCAACGAAAGGTTAGTAATAGTAATCATAAAAACCTTTGTTCTTCATCCATTTTTTTGCATAGAAGTTGTTTGAGTTAGGATTAAACACACTGCATGGTGCATTAACAATGTAACACTACTTACACCTACTGAGAACTCTTTGAACCATATAAGTAAAAGTCAAGAGTAAGGCAATTAAGAGTTATTGACGACAAACTTACAATGTTGAGTTTCTTGCAGGTTTAACTTCATTCTGTTGTACAAAATGCTTTTGTTCAGTAAATGATCACTGTAATAAGTATGAACTGCTGCTGAAGGATTGTGAGTCTAGGTGTGGTTGCACTCTGTGATTTTTTTTAATGCTCTATTTGGTGACATTTTCAGCATGCACAGCTTTATTTGGCACAGCTGCGAATACCTGTGATATATGATTGAGAGGATGATTATTAGTCATCACCCACCCTTTTTGTCTATACTGTAGCATTTGAACAAATAACAAGTTCATGGTTATGTCCTGATGGTGCAAGTGAAAAACAAATGCAAGATTAGGAAACCACCAACAACTTAACTTAAGAGACCTAAGGGGGGAAACAAATCTCACCACCCTTTCTTCAGAAAGTGTTAGTTACATCAGACACTGTATTGATGAGTTTGTTTATTATATAATGTAATATATATATATATATATATATATATATAATATACTGTGTAGTATGTTTCACAATGCAATTTAGTATGTTGTAATAACTATTCAACAACCCCATTTACTATGATTTCTAATGCAACATTGTTATGACAGTGATCACCTGTGGCGACCCTGGTATTCCAGCGAATGGACTTAGATTTGGTGACGACATCACGGTGGGCCAGAATGTGACGTTCATGTGCCAACCAGGGTATGTCATGATAGGAGGGGACAGCACTGTCACAAGGACCTGCACCAACAATGGCACCTGGAGTGGCGCCATGCCAGCATGCCAAGGTAAGTACCGCCCACAAATGCACACACTTGCATCGCACACGTGCAGCAGTAGACCGTCAACCTTGATAACCATCAGACTGCTGTAACAACCTTGGCATCCTAGCACACTGTCACGTACAATATAAAGTATATCCTTACACCCTGAGATCTAATGAGATTAGCAAACAAGGTGACACAGAACTTCCTATGTGGTCAGATAGTGTCATATTCAGGGTTCTGATAACGAAAGTGCCATCAATGTATATGAGACAGACACACACACACACACAGACACACACTCACATTCAGGTGTATTAACACACACCCACATAAGCACTACATGCAAATTGAAATTTTGTCCAAAGCATCAAGTCTCAACGTAAGAGACAGCATTGCTCAGCTGGCTTAAAAAAAATAATAAATAAATAAAATAAATAAATAAATAATTTATAATACACTTTAAAGCCCTTGATCTAGGACACAGTGATTTCACCCACACCTGCATCTACAGTTGCACCTGTGGTGGCGCAGAGCCAGGGCTAAAAGTTCCTCTGACACTTTATGACGGATGGCTAACAAGTCTTCTTCCTCACAACAAGGATCCCTCTAATTGTAGTTTATCACTGGCTCCCCCTCTCTAAAAGTTTGTACGCACTCTTTGCGCTAGAGTAACATCAAAGTTAGAAAATCTGCCAAGAGGACTTAGTTGCTGTACCCCCATCAGCACTACATCACTCTATGATTTATGACGCTAGAATGGAGGCATAGATTAGCACGTCTGCCATCGACACCCAAAAGTAAGTATTGCAGGGAAGATTAACTTGTGCAGCGAACAGTTCAAAAGTACACCAGGAAAGGGAAGAGCCCACAAGGCGAATGGTGGCTCATTGTTGCTAAGGAACTGTTCTCATGCTGCTGTCTCAGTAACAGAGAAGCAAGCTGGCGTTGTATTTGCCTCTTGAGAAATAGGAAAGGACGAATTAAATGTGAGAGAAAAAGAGGCAGTGTGAAATACTGACATGCACACAGACAAACATAATAACAGGTAGGAGACACATACGCCAAGTAGCAAACATTTATAGAAATTGAAACACACACAGACAAATTTTTTAAAACGGAATCAGGAAAAACATAAACAGTATTGATCTTTTTTCTTCTTATGTAATAGCTGTTTTTCTTTCTAGATACACTCAGTATATAAAATGCTGTTATAGAACCAAAAGTACCCTATGTTTTTCTCCTTTCCTTAGCTCAGCTCATAGGGAACTGTGGTTTTAAGCCACAGACTTCTTGCCATCCTCAGGCTCCCTTGGACCTTGGCTAGAAGTTTATAACATCCAAACTGACACTGATTTGTAATATTTTATGGGTCTGTTTTTTTTCATTAACGTGCCCTGTTCCATGGTATGTTAAAGCTGTTGGATGACTCGCTGGTCGCACAACTGTTACCCAAGGCAATTTTAACAGAGAGAGAGAGAGAGAGAGAGAGACACACATACACACAGAGTGTGGGTGTATTTGTGCACGCATGTATGTATAAAAGTGTGTGAAGCTCCTAACCTCCGAGCTCTAATCCTTGACAGCTACTGCAACAGCTCTAGCACTTGGCCCCAATGCCGCTATGCTTGATGGGGGTTGTGCGGAGAGGAGCAAAACCCTGGAGCTTAGCCTTCCCCATCAGAGACGCACACACAGACAAGGCCACAAGTGCATACAATCACATGGGAGCATTCAATTATACAACTGTCTCTCTCACGCATACATAGGCACAGATACTTCAATTACTGTACATTCAGCTTGTACTGACCTGTTTGCATTAGTCAGTGATCCAAAGGGTCCCTGCTCTTGCTCCCCTTGCTGCTCTCACTTTTTCCAATAGCACTTATTTCTCTCATGGAACTAAATTAATAAAATAATGTCAAGAGATAGGAGTTTGATTACTAAGTGGGGGCTCTATATTAATTTTGTGATTCCTCAGTGTGGATGGGGTATTAAGGAGTACAGATGTTTTATGCTGTATTTTCTCCCTGACGTTGCTCACTTCCTCTCCCTTGGTCTCTTTCTAAGACTATCTAGGACAAGCAATAGAAAGGCTCACTGGTAATTACGGCTTTTTTATCATCTCTCTCACTGACAGCCTACGCAGAAAGAGGTCTTAGAAAATATCTATTTTCTTTTTTTTGCATCTGAAACTGAAAACAGTTCCTCCTCCAATAAGATTGGTTGCCTCTTTCTTTTGCATGATTGGGTTTAAGTTGAAGGTGCAGCGGTTCAGTCAGATTGAGCCACTTGAAATTGTCATGATGCAGGGCATCTGTCACCTTGTCAAAGATTTGGCTGATGTGCTACAGGGACATACGCCAATATTCCAGGGAGGGAGGGGTAAAGAGAGAGAGAAGGGAGCAAGAGAAGGAAAGGGAGAGAAAGAAAATTTGAGACTAAAAGAGACAAAGAGGTTTTATGTGTGCCGACTCTGCATAATTTTGTACTGTGTGTGTGTGTGTGTGTGTGTGTGTGTGTGTGTGTGTGTGTCAATGCTAGCCAAGCCATTCTTGTGTGGTGTGCATACACACACCACAGATGACACATCTTAAGCCTTGCCCGGCAAGGATTCAGTTTGAATCCCAGGTTTGGCGTGTTCAGCTAAGAGGCACTAATGCTGCTTAGAACTACTTAGGAAAATGGGGACACTCTCGGCTTCCCATTCAGTTCTGCCTGCCACCCATGCCTTTTTTTTCATTTATTTAAAGTAATTTCTGATGCAGTGCTTATGAGATTAGTAGGCCTATTCCAATAATCAGCGTAATTTGCCTACTTGCACACGTGTGCTCTAACATTTCTCCCTCCATCTGTCTTTTTCTCTCCCTCTTTCTTTCTCTCACATAAACAAACTGTGGAGACACATACACATCCAAACACACTTCACAGCATCCAGCTTGGCATTTTAGCGAGGTATTTCAGAATGAAGTGCCTTTTTTTTTCTAAGGCTCCAGAGCAACAACATGGAAATCCCAAATTGAAGGCACTCTTTACTAATTCATTAACATCAAAGAGAAACAATTTCAAGTGAACTTGTTTCTCCTTGAGAACTTGAGAAACAAAATTACATTACCAAACAAAACATTAAAAAACAGATTGCAACATCAGTATGGTTTTGCCTTTAACTTTTATTCACTATTCATCATGGCCTAAATATCTTTCCTAAATATAGCATACATCTAAAGCATATATACTGTATACTGCTGCAACCCGTCCATATGGAAATCTTTTTGCATTCGCTGCCAATCGAGAACAAAAGATGGTTCTACCTTGGAGAGAATGTGTGAATATCCCACAGTGACTTGTTCCACATTTACTGTAATTTGTTATGTAGAAAAAGAAAATTTAACAAAACTTTATGAGGCAAGAAAGTTGTCATCAAGTGCTTATTAACACTATCATAATCAGAATTAGAAACCTACTCATTTTCAAATTTTGAATTTTCATATACTGTATAGTTGTATAATATATATAGCTAGTATAAGTGAGCTCTAAACAGCTGGCCAGAAGACTGCTTTCTAATTATAGGAAGGGAATTATAGGATTATAGGAATACCATCTAGACCTGCTCTATTTTAAAAAGTGTCCTGAGATAACCTCTGTTATGAATTGGCACTATACAAATAAAATTGAATTGAAAATTAAATTGAATCAAACTGTGTAAATAAAATAAAGGATTTTGTTTGTAAGAAAGGAAACTAATATGCAGCAGTGTGCCACTGTTCATATTCACAATTATTTTAGATGGAATTGAGATGTCAAAATGAGTTGCTTTTATTCTAATGCATCATAGTTTTTAATTTTTTGACAAAGTTTAGTCAGTTTAAGTTTTGTTCTGGTCCTCAATAATAGTGTTGTAGTTTAGTGACTATATGAAATTAATTTATCTTCAAATTAAACTATTGCTTGGTTAAAATGTGTTTTGTTTTAGGCTGACTTTTAGGCTTAAAGGTCCAGTGTGTAACATTAAGAAAGATTTATTGGAAGAAATGGAATCTAATATTCATAGGTATGTTTCATTAGTGTACAATCACCTGACAATAAGAATCGCTGTGTTTTCATTATCTTAGAATGAGCCGTTATCTACACAGGTAGCGGGTCCTCTTCCATGGAGGCCACCATGTTAAACTGCCATATTTCTATAGAATCCCAGAACCTACTAACTAAACAGTTTTGCGCCCACTGTAGTATCTCCTTTGCTCTTGGTTGAGTCAAGTGCTTACGATTAGTTGCAATCTCACCACTAGATGTCGCTAAATCTTACCCGGACCTTTAAACAAACTGACATTTTACAACTGAAAAACATGAGTTACATGAGTCAAATAACCTACAAGGCCAGAGGTTGACTAAATATAGCATATGGTTACTTAAGACTACACAGTGCTATTCAGTTATTTATTGTCCACTGATTTTCTAATAAGTTACATTAGCATAATGATTTCTGGCATGCAGTATGCCTAGTTGCTTAGATGTAGTGAGTGACTGTGCTCTAAGTAGGAATGTTGCTGATTTGGAGGTGGGGAGTGGATCTCTGGGAAGGAAAAGAAAGGTAATAGGCTTGAAGCTGATTGAGGCAGGTGGTCCAGCTAGTCCAACCTGCCTTAGGGAAGTCTTTGTCTTTCTAATTATGCCCACAAATGCAGAGGGTGTATGTGTCTCTATTCATGGTTCTGCCCAGAGCAGAGATGTCCATAGAGTCTGCCTTCACATGGCTGCATCTGTATATTTTTGTCATGTATTTGGTAAGTAAAAATGACTATGTTGTTTACTGCCAAAACACTAAACTTAAACTTGGGAGCCATGGTGTTAACATGACAGTTTAAGAAACGGGGGTTGTAAACTAAACATCTGATCTTGCAAGACAATTGCAAGGCTTGGATATAGCCTTATTTCAATTTGCACATCTTTGTTCAAGTGTTTCGGCATGCGTGAGTATGTCTAAAAGAGTTGGGGAAATCATGGGTGTAGAGGGAGGATAGTAATGGTATAAAACAACTGCTATAATTTATTCACATCCCTAAAACCCATATCCCATCTGCGTCCCTATGGGTTCATCTCCAAGTGTGTCAGAACAAACTCTGAGCTTTATTATGCATTCATTTATTACATTTGTTGAGCAGAAAGTTTATAGCTTACACAGACACAAGATGTCCCCTCATTTCTCACAGAAATTATTCAGTACACTCTAAACAGAAACAGTCGAAAAAATCCTGCACAGTCACAGTCAAAACACAGACCATTTCTCTGGGCTAAAGACCTAGTTTTCACTCAGTCGTGATCCACATTATGTAGAATGGTGAATTTGTGCCACCTCGATTGCCGTTTGATGTCTGTAAAAATAGCACTATAATTTGAAGACTCCATACACAGCACCATATCTTTCGTGTCTGTCTTGTTTTGGTCTCTGGTTCTTTTGAACCTGGTCTTGACGCAAACTTGATTGTACCAGTTTTGTGCACTGATTGTACTCCAATAAGCTTGCCTTAATTGTGACTGTATCTCCCACAGTGGTTACGTGTCCTAGACCCTCACCCATCCCCAACGGCCTCCTGGAGGGCTCAGTCCTGGAGTGGGGTATCAGCGTGAGCTACAGCTGTCTTCCTGGCTATGAGCTGTCCTTCCCTGCTGTGCTCACCTGTACAGGGAATGGGACGTGGAGCGGAGACCTGCCTCAGTGCTTGCGTGAGTCACCATTTCGTACTTTCAGGATAATTATAATGATAATTATAAAGGTCCCTTGAGGAAGTCTCTTTATGTTTAGACTGAAATGGTCTTGGTGACATTTCTGTCGCTGTCTGAAACATGGTTTCACAGTGGGCTAAGTTGGATCTTTCTCTTTGTTTCTTTTTTTTAATCAAGCACATACAATGTTGGACTCATAATTAAAATATGGCATCCTGTTGTTTTTCCTCTTACTAATCTATTGATCATAAATTCATATTAAATCATTTGGAAGTAAAAATAAAAGACGGTGCACGGTGGCTCACCTAGTAGGTCCTTACCGTAGCAGCTATGGTTTGAGTCCAACCTGTGGCTCTTTGCTGCACATCCCTCTCAATCTTTACCTGTCCTATCTAATAAAGGCATAAAAAAAAAACCCAAAAAACATTAAAGAAATTAAAATATAAGATTGTATTTGATAACCAGGGTTCCCACTGTGCATGGAATTAGTGGAAAATATGGAATACTGAAAAGTATAATAATCCAGTGAGACTACGTCATTGTTTGTGGAAGTAGTGAAATAACATTTAATTTCTCAAATAGATCTCTCAACAGGGATATCTATGCATGTTATTTTACTTGTCTCATGCCGTTTTTTCTCGGAGGCAACCCCCTTCTACCACTTGTCTTCTTGCCCCTTTAGAGGTTATCTAAAGGTAATGAAATTAATGAAAGAAATTAATAAGTCATGGAATTTAACATCAGGCCCTGCTTTTTGTGGAAGAGCTGAATTACGATACAAACAGAACAGTCTTGCAGAGATACAGAAAGGGATTATTAGTGTTGCGTGTAGTTGCAACGTTTTGTAACTTCCTAAAACCACCTTCAGTGGATACTGAATAATAATACTGAACTATTCTAAGCATGAAAAGGGCATTGTATCCTACCTGTTTATGAAGAACATAAATTCATATTTCATCATTCATAGGTGAAAAGAAACCTACAGTTTACTTTTTGTTTAAATGGAGAGTGAATTGACCTTTAGCCGTAGTGTCAAAGCTACAATGTTGAGGATGAAGATGATGATCTGAGTGGAACCACAAGTGGGTTGTCTGATGGTCTTTACTACATTAAGACCATATCAGAATAATCTTTGCAAGCATAATAATAACCCCTGGGATGCATGACTGCTCAAGAGCATCTCACTGTCATCAGAATCATTCTTGAATTATATTATGTCAGACAGAAATGAACTATCAAGAAGGGTAAAGTAGTTGTACACGTTTGTTTCTCTCTTAATGTTAGTCAGACTAAGTGGAATAAAAACAAAGGCACTAAAAAATATTCATGCACAACACTCCAAGTGCCACTGCTGTGCTGCACTAAAAGCATCACCGCTTAAACTGGTGAATGTAGGCAGCCCTTTTGTTTGACTGTTCAATTGTTGCATTTTGATTATTGCAGCCTTCTATTGCAGGTAATATCTGCTATCAGTTTGCTGCATGCGTTAATTGTGCAGACAGTAACTACACTGTATTTTTTGGAGGGAAATAAGATGGTTTGGAGTATTTTAGTAATGCACGATGGGTCATTCCAAAAACCCCTGATCCTACTTAAAAAGATCCATATTCACTTGTGTGTTCTTTTTTAATTGATGTTAATGACTGAGTTTGGTGCTTGTGGCTGTATTCAGACAAAAACGGTCCCATTTGGGTATTTAGCATCTGAGATCCAGCTGACAGACTGCTAGTGTTTGTGACCGTGCAACTTGAATCGCAGTCGTGCAGCCATTTGCTCTTCTAAATGGCCACATTGCAGTCGATTCATTCAAGTCAATGTGCACACTACTGTCTGATTTATATCCTGCTTAACTTAAATGGTAAATGGTAAATGGACCTGTAGATATATAGCGCCTTTCTAGTCTTCCGACCACTCAAAGCACTTTTACACTACGTGCCACATTCACCCTTTCACACACATTCACACAGTGATGGCAAAGTCCATTGAACAGAAACTAACATTCATACACATTCACACACCGATGCACAGCATCGGGAGCAATTTGGGGTTCAGTATCTTGCTCAAGGATACGTTGACATGTGGCACCAGGAGCCGGGGATCAAACTCACAACCTTCCGATTAAGGAACGACCCGCTCTGCCTCTGAGCCCTTTCTTGGCACAACTTAAAAGGATGGGGTTTGTCTGTTATGACCAGATATGTGTTTTAAAGTGACCAACTGCCTGTTTTATTGAGATGCACTGGTATATCTGTGTCCTGGTTCTGGGTTTTTATGCTGGGTAAAAATTGTCATCTGGACATAAAATGGATATGGTTCCACTTGGTAAACGTAGTTGCAATTATGATGAGCAGTGCCATCCCTGAACACATTACAATAATTTTTCCACATGAGCACCCCCAAAACAACCTCCTGCAGATATGTGAACAAGTTACCTTTATGTCCCATGATCTTACACTAGTGTTTAACATGTTTCAGCACAGAATTGTTTTTAATGTAGTAATTACATTTAATAGCTCCATTACTTATGACCTACAATGCGGGTTCCAATGCTAGTGCAAAACTGACTCAAATTTAGAGCCGTAGACTATAAATATTTTATGGTGTGATCTATAACCAACTTCTGTAAAGGACCTAGCTCTCCTAAACACTTTGTTAAAGCTAGCCTCCTGCTACAGTACTCGAAGTTGAAGCAGGTCTGTGATAAATCACTGAGGTTTACCAAGGCAAATAGATGAGACTGAAAAATGGAACAACGGGGAAGAAAGTGCTGATCATATTTGGTGTAGAAAAGGCTATTATCTATGCATTAAAGTGTCAGTACAGCACTATCTACACAGCAATCTTGCTAGTCCTTATAAATTGTGAAGTCATTATTAAGAGGTAAATCTTTAATTAGTGTCAGTCTTCTTCACAATCTACAAGTGTCACAGGACTGACCAATACTATACATACTCTGCATTACTTTATAAACATACATTTGTCACGGACCAGCTCTAAATGTCTACAGGCCAGTAATGTCTTTGTGTTTGTGCATTGGATGCAACGTTAAAGGTAAACTGCAAGCATTAGTCAATACATTAGATCATCTTGAGGATATTTCCCATTTACCAACAACATCTTGAGCTGAGTAGGAGGAATAATCTGATTCTTTTTGGCTCTATCATATACTTCTGCTGCAAATTTAACCTAATAAGTTTGTTAAATTTAGTTTGGTGCATAATAATTTAAAGCAGTCTTGCTGTTTACATATAGTAGGCTTCCACTGCTGTAGACTTTAAGAATATGATTGCAATTTATACTCAGCACTTTTAGTTGAAATACAGCTCAGCAACTCTGTAGGAGATGCCATGAATCTGCAAAAGCAAATCCATCTGTGCATTTCGTAAAATCTGTACTTTTCTAAGGGTTTGCAGCCAAACAGGATTAAGATGCATATTCATGTTCCCAACACAACACATGGGAGACTAAGCAGCAAAAATTCAGTGTCTGAGAATGCTAGTTCATGTGTCTGCAGGGATGAGACTGTGATCCCAACTTTGAATCTGGCCTCTGCATACTGATTACTTCAAAGCATTGATAATTCATCAAGGAAAGGGAGAGGCTGTGAGAGAGAGAGAGAGAGAGAGAGAGAGAGACAGACAGTAAGAGAGAGAGAGAGACAGACAGACAGACAGACAGACAGACAGACAGACAGACAGACAGAAAGAAAAGACTTAACTAGTCTCTCTCTCTCTTTCTCTCACTCATCCATCTACACACACACACACACACACACACACACACACACACACACACACACACACACACACACACATACATTAAATATGCTGAGCTTGGTTTGGCCCAGGGCCATTTCTCTTATATATCCATAAAACAGTACATTATTTCCCTGCGGCTTAAAGCTTATGACTGATGTGCATGTCACCTGTTTGGCCTCTATTGTCAACCCTCCAAAAAATGCCATCTGAATACTAAATCTTACAATGTTATTTGAAAAGTGACAAGAATCCTTTTCAGATCCAACCAGATATTTGCATCTCTATTTGTTGTCATATCAAACACGGTCAAACTATTGGGTGCTGGGGGTCGAAATTCACAATGCATCATTTTCAGACGGGAAACATATTTTCTTGGCATAAGATGTGTCTGAATACAAGGATTTGTTTCCAAGATAACAGTATTTGCAGTAATGGCTTCATTCAGCCATTCCTGCATGGGCTGGATTCTAATCTCCTCTTTTACTAGATATCTATTATGTCAGGAATTGGTTGTGGGAAGCCCCTGTTGGTTCCTGACTTCTAAGAAGAGAGCAAGCAAGAACTTATCTCTGTCTCCAGACCTCCACGCAGCAGCACATGTCAGGTCTGGAGAAGCAGCCTGCCTTATTATTGGCTTGATCCCACAGCACTCTGACTGCGTGACTGAACGCTGTGACTCTCATTCGCACCTCTGCTCTCTCTCACACTGAGCATTTCTGAATCTTCAACAGCTACAAGTAACTTTTACTGATCTGTGTGGTTACAGTGGGTTGATGGATGTAAATATGCAGTAAGGATAGATAGAAAGATACCCACTCAACCTAAATTATTCCAGTCAATTTGATTAGGTGTCTATAAACAATAAATTGAAGCAGCAGCAGTGATCATACATCTTCGGAGGAAGTGGCTGGAGTCCCATTAAAAAGGTGATATCATACAAGTGGCTTGGAGAGCAACAACAGTAGCAGATGGCTCCAGTTGTGTTAACCTCAAAGCCATATCAGATAAATTAATATTTCACTTGCTAATTATTTTGAACTAAAATTGAGTGCCATGACCCCTCTAACCCCCTCTTTGCTGCCAAGATGAATATTCAAATACTTACTGTAACCACTCACCAGCAAGGTTGATTGTTGGAAACAAAAATATTTTTTAGACAGAGCAATTCATCCTGAGACAAGGACATCAATACATCTGCCCACACGCAATAAAAAATGGCCAAAGGAATTTGTGCAACAAGCATAATATAAAAGCAATTTGAATAATTCAGTCAATGAAGACTTTCTAAATCATATAGAAAGACAGTCAGGTAATCAAATAAATGAGATATAATAAAGAGCCCATTGAAAACAGCAAAGCTCACAGCAGCAGTAGAAACCTCTGTAGGCACTCCTCACCACGGTCTGATCTGGTATGGGTACAGCAGCAGCCCACACAGCTTATTATTTCTGAATTAAATGCTGAATAGTCTACTACACAATGCTGCATTCAGTTGCCTAGCTGCTGCAGTATTCCTTATGTGTAATAAGGTTAAGAAGAGAGGAATGTTTGAATTGCAATAATAGGGCAGTGCAATAGGTCATCGACACTGACATGAAGTAACCGGGCAATGCGATACATTGTTGCATGAGTTCTTACAAGAAAATGTGTAACATCTGTGTTCGGGTTTGTTGTTAATCACATCAGCAAAATTCCAAATTTCTGCCTCAACAGCCAAGTTCTGTGGAGACCCAGGTACGCCTGCCAAAGGACGCCGAGAAGGGCGCAGCTTCATCTTCAAGTCCGAGGTTGCGTTTAGCTGCAATGCCCCCTATGTGCTGGTGGGATCAACAACACGCATGTGCCAGGAGGAGGGCACATGGAGTGGATCTCAGCCTCGATGTATAGGTACTGAAAATTAATCAGTATGTCAGTTCAGCTAATCCACAGAATAAATTGGTTTTAGACTAGACTGTAATTTTTGTGTTTCGAAACAGTCGCCTATATTTTTTGTATGTTTTTCCCCCCATGATTTGAGTTTTCTTTATGCAAGACATGAGCCTTTTAATTTGTAGAGTGAAAAAAACAACACTAGTGAAAAGATGTCTGCTAGGTACTATCTAAAATGAAAGAAAAACACAGACCACTTGATTTAACTAATCTTCCAAATGATCATTCTATGTTTGTTCTCTTGAACATAAATTGCAAGACACAGTTGAAGGTGAACTAGAATCGGTGCGCTGCCATCTGGCACTCATGTAAAACTAAATCACGAGATTGAAATTGATTATTTATATTGTTACTTCAGGGGCAATGCTTTATATTTGAAGTCTAGTTTTGCTGGAAATATTAAGTGCTGAAGAAATGTTTTACCAAATGAATGTGTCTTACTTTGAATTTTGTCTCGCCAATGATTAAAAGACTCTGAAGTCCAACCCTTGACTTAAAAAGCAACTAAAAGTAAAAGCATTCATAGTAAAACAGACTAAAGATGGCAGGGTAATTCTGCTCATGTTACCATGCCACTTCAGTAATTGTCTTCTGGTACATGGAGAAAAATTGCCTCGTCATTATCAATGATTGCCCCTTCTGTCATATTCTCAATTGTCTGAAATTCCCAAGCTCATTGTGATAATGATTTCTTGTTCCAGAGCCCACGAGAACCACTTGTGAAAATCCAGGGACACCTGAGCATGGCTTCATGAATTACACAACAGGGTTTAAGGTAAAGCCTGCAATGGATACATTTTATGAACAGTTTGTGTTATGTTGTTTAATTCTGTGGTGAATTTGCACCAGAAAATGAAAATGTATTTCAGATAGGATCAGAAAAATTACATTCCTAGTTTTGATACAGGTTTATTTGATAGTTATATAACATAACAACTAGCACAACATATTTTATTTCATATGGACTGTATACTACGCTTTAGCATATTCTGTTATATACTTCACTTGTATAATTGAAGCTCTACAACAAGTCTTCATGTGATCAATATTTGAGGCAGCCAGGCTGTTGTACCTGAGAGGCAAAGGTAGATGAGCCTGAACAAGAGGCACAAAATCAAAGTACCATTCAGTGCTTGCAGCTCTGCTGTGTTACCTCTACTTTGTCCTCTTTGAAATGGGAAGTTCAATGGATGTTCCAGGTGGAATCATTTATTCCTTTGGATGATGTTATGTGGGTGCAAGGATGAGGCTGTGATGCACGTATGTATCCCTCCCACGTGGTTCCCCAGAAGAAAACCAACTGGATTTCTCCACAACTGTAAATGTATAAAGGCATGGTGCATATCTAGATCTATGATAATGTGCACTGTGTGCAGTTTGAGCGAGTGTGTAAAACGAGCAATGCTAAAATGCATCATAGTAAAAAAAAATGTATATCATGACCATTGGTGTGTGCTCAGTAGCTCCCTTGAGATGCTTTCAGTCAGTGTATTTCATTTTATTTCCTCCCTGTTGCTTTTAGAATGTCACTTGCAAGTTAAGTGCGAACAGTTTCTCCACAACATTCAGCAGAATATCTAATATGAAATTTGTCCCAAATGAAAGCAGAAGCAGCTTATTATTTGGATCAGTGCTTGTAATGGCCGTAGCCTTGCATTTTTCTGCATTGCTGAACAACTTTACCAATATCTTGACACCACCGAATGAGAAAACTGTGTCGATGCTGTCTTTAAACAGTCGACTGGGATGGTGGCTGAAAATAAAAAGCCATTTATTAAGATAACAGAAAACAGTTTGGCTTTATATCTTTACCAAAAAGTCAGCTCCCTTACTTTCTAATGTCTGTGCCCCAGTTGAGAACACAAACATGGGCCATCGCCTCTAGGAATAGTTTCCATCTGCCTCCACACACTACAGATAATCATTAAAAAAGGAAAAAAACGTTAGTGTGCAGTATTTTTTCCAAGCTCTTTAGATTTGATGCTGGGAGCCTATTGGCATTTGCATCAGTGTATTGACTCTCTCCACTTTGTGTGCTGTCTGTTTGTGGCCAGGTGGGCAGCAGAATAGACTTCCAGTGCCAACAGGGACACCTACTGCAGGGCTCCACCACCAGGCTCTGTTTGCCAGATCTCACCTGGACCGGCATGCAGCCTACCTGTATCCGTGAGTGCCTGTATACTCTCTCGCTATATATTTTTTTTTTTTTTACTCTATCTTTGTTTTTCACTTCTCCTTCTGGCATCTTGTCACAGTTTGTCTGCATTGCTGCTTTGCATTGTCCTCTTCCAGCACAGCTTCTCTCATTCACCCATTCCTGTTATAACTTTTGCCTCCCAGAACTTCGCCCCTCACACCTCAATCAACCTGACATCCCAGTCATTCTGAGAGAGAGGTGTTGATCGTGATTATTGTTGTTCTGTTTGAACAACCTGAACTGTCGACCGACACCAAACTACGGCTGTGCAGTTGATTCCAGTCAAGCACTTTTCTAAGTTGTTACTAGTGCTGTCAGTTAAACGCCTTATTAACGGCGTCAATTTTTTTATCGCGAGATTAACGTTCTTTTTATTAACTAGTAACCTTAGAAAAACTACAACACCTCACCGGATCTAGCTAGACCGGAAACAAAACAACAGGCATGCCACACACACTTGTTTAAGAGTAGTAGACGTTACGTTTTGAGTGGATTGCGAGCGCGAGACGCCGAAATGGATGCCAATAATATTCTGAATGGAAAGTTTACTTTTAAAAAGTTGCCAAATGGTTCCATTGACAAGACCAAAGTGATCTGTGTGTTTTGTCGTTGTGAACTGAGCTATCATCGCAGCACGTCCAGTCTAAAATACCACTTGATGGCCAAGCACACAGCTGATGCGAATTCTCCGCCCCCTCGTCAAAGCCAGGCGACAGTGGATGACTTCAGACAGAAGCACATGGATACCACAACTAAGAACAAACTTACTGCTGTGTAAATCTGCGTGAGAGATTATTTGCTCTAAGTGAGAATGTTAGTGTGAAATTGAACACTACAGTATGTGACAATCACAAAGCAAGCTGATCCACTTTTCCATGTTGATAAGAGCATTAAAATGAAAAGAAATCAAGGGACATTTAAAATGGATAAAAATGTGCAATTAATTGCGATTAACTATGACATTAATGCGATTAATCGCGATTAAATATTTTAATCGTTTGACAGCACTAGTTGTAACGTAATTCTGCATCTCGGTGGAATCCCTTTCCAGCTACAGCATATTTCATGGAAATATTACCAATTCACATCTTACTATAGTCTGCTTTTTACTATGTACTTACAGTGTAAACACTTGAGCTGTGTGATGATGAAGGGATTCAAATGATATTTTGTAATCTTGATTTCATAACTACCCCAAGATGTAACACCCACTTGAATTTCGAAGAGACATTTCTGCTGAGGGAGCAGAAAAATTGTAATACCTTGCCTTCATTCAGCCTGATCTACTCTGCAGCGCAGCTTTATGTGTGTGTCTGTGTGTCTGTGTGTGTGTGTGTGTGTGTGTGTGTGTGTGTGTGTGTGTGTGTGTGTGTGTGTGTGTATGCGTGTGTGTGTGTAGGTGTGGGAGGAAGGGAAGTTTCACAGGGATTGAGAATCCTTGAATATGTGCATCATGCTGAATCTTTCTTTGCATACAGTTGCCACTTTATCAGGTATTAGGCTAGCTGAAACTAATGCAGTCTGATACAAGATCACTGATTTAAATCCTATTTCATGAGGGTTATCATGTTCAGTTATGTTTTAGATAGGTGTTGATTTAACTGTGGTAATTTTTGAGGCTGTTGTATTGTATCGTGTCATACTGGGAGGTGTTTAATCTCCTCTCATTGTAACGAATGGCATGCATGCATGTGATTGTGTGCAGGTACAGGACAGTTATTTAATAAACACATTAATTCAAATACTTTTTAGATTGCTGTATACACCGATCAGCCATAACATTATGACCACTAACAGGTGAAGTGAATAACACTGATTATATGGTTATCATGGCCCCTGTCAGTGGGTGGGATATATTAGGCAGAAGTGAACATTTTCTACTCAAAGTTGATAAGTTAGAAGCAGGAGAAAT
Source organism: Dicentrarchus labrax (assembly GCF_905237075.1). Classification (NCBI taxonomy): domain Eukaryota; kingdom Metazoa; phylum Chordata; class Actinopteri; family Moronidae; genus Dicentrarchus; species Dicentrarchus labrax. The sequence goes on along the minus strand of NW_026136707.1, from coordinate 18,620,893 downwards.
CGCCATGGCGAACTGATGTATATGGGGAATGAAAGCTGGCCCGCTAAGTCTGATCCAACAGACGAGCTACTGTAGCTCAAATTGCTGAAAAGGTTAATTCTGGTTCTGATAGAAAGATGTCAGAACACACAGTGCATCTCAGTTTGTTGCATATGGGCCTTGGTGTATATAAGCTATAATATAAAAATCACAATTTTTACAGTTATACACATCATTTTACAATCGAAGACAGCAACAGATATTCACACTCACTTTCATGGTCTTATTATCATTCATGGAGTTTGTATTCAAATTCCAAAATGTTCATTTGAACAGCTGACAGCAGAAAAGAATCCAAAAAGCATTCCTGTCTAGACCTCTGTCACCTGACAGCTTGTCAGGCTTTCCTGCTCAACCTGTACCTTCAAACTGTTGACCCTGTCATGCCGCTTACTAAGGAACGATTCAGGAGGTTGCACATTCCCTCGCTCCTTAATGCCATTTATAGCCAGCACTGTGACAGGTACTTTAAAATAAAAGAGCAGTCAAAGTAAGTTTAAGTCAACAGAATTATAGGTCGAAGTCCCAGCAAACTGGCACTTCAACATTTTATTATAACAAGAGAATTAACATTCTCTGTCTGGAAAGGTTTTGACAGCTGTGTCAGGTGAGGATATGCTTGAGATGGTATGGCCCTGTGAGAGCCACCATTTATTTTGAAACTTCTGTTGAAAACGTAAAATACCAATATACATGATAATTCATCACAAATGGAAGATAAACCACTAAATAAGGAGATAAACTTCTAAGCTTGGAAATAAAATTTTCTTAAAGTCACTTTCAAATTGTCGACAACCAGTTGTCTCGATTCTCCTGAGAAACCTAATGCATAATAATGTAACTTTCATTATTATGGAAATACTACCGATGCTTTAAAGAGACTTAAAGTGCATTTTATCAGCAGCATCTTAGCATACTACTGCACGACATTGCACAGACACAAGCTGAGGTCAGGAGTCAATTGCTGGGCAAATCCATTCGGTGCTCTTGCTTGACAAGGGTTGATATTTAACATGCTACATGCTACACATAAATATTATAAGTAGAATTGAAGAGTTAGAGTTAATGGATGCCCATAAAGTCAGCATTGACATAAACATCAAGCAACTTTGGGAAACCAGTTGTGGATTCATCTACACATCCCCAACATCTAGCTTATAATTTTGTATAACCTATGTATTTATTTGATATTCAATTAACAAACCTTCTTAACCAAGTTGTACATTTATAACGTTTTAACATTTTATACTTAATTTGGCCACGGTTAATGTTCTTCCCATACTGTAAGTTGCACATTGAACCCCCAGTGAATGGCCTCTCGGAGGTTCCTCTCTTCAGCCTTTTTGGATTTGTATACAATGCCTCCCAGCAGCCACGTTTACTTTCACAGTGGTGAACATAAAATAACATATTATATACCTTTTTGTGTTATCATGGTGTTGTAAAGCCACTCAATGAAACATAAGTCTGACTACCAGTTGGGATTTCATTTAGAGGCATGATGTTTTGAGGCTTTTAACTTTCCTGACTCGCTTTGTTCAGCAGGTGCAGTTCGTAGGTTTTTCTGTCTTTGCTGAGGTTGCAGCGTTTCAGGAGCTACTATCTGGCTCTGGTCCATCGCCTGTGGTGGCTTGAAAAATGTATTGATTTTCCTCTGCCCTCGTCCTGTCATTGTTACTGCTGGAATTAAAATATAGAAATGTATCTCTGCCAGTCACATCCCAGACTTCTATGAATAAATTCTCAAATTTGGAAACTTTTACCTTTTAATGTTACAAAAAAAATGGTGCAGCTATTTGTGGCAACAACTAATAAGTTAATCTGCCCCTGTAACTTTGCAATTTTAAGAAATGGCCATGTTCTACATTGGCCTTGCTAACTTTAAATTTGCTGGTCTGGTATATGAATGTATCATTTGTGAAAAGAAGGAACCATCCTTATTTTACAGGTCTACACTGGCAATGGGCATTGGCAGCACAACTGTTAAAATTGTAAAGCTGCACTGTAATATTATTACAAGTCATTAAATATCACCATGAGGAACCACAAGGTTACTGTTACTGTTACTGCTACTGCTTTAAAGTAAAACTATGAACTCAGCAGAATTTTCAGTCCAGTGATATTAGTTTTATATTCATTTTTCACTCTTACAGCCATGTAGGTGGACATACAGACCCAGAGGGCTGTCTGGGCCATAATACATTGGGGGAAAACTGTGGTTATGTATATGTATTTGACTATGAGTGCTTTTGTATGGGTCTAACACTCTGTGTTGACCCTCGGTCAAAACAGTCATAAATCCCCTAAAATACCTTTCTCTATGATTAAATGGTCTTCTGTTACTGTGAAGCCACTTAAATGGATTTAAAAGTGACGCCAACTAATCTTGTTCTGCTGGCGAAGGCAAAAACTTTGGGGATTATCAACACAATAAATGTAATAGATGCAGTGGACACACGTCAGAGGTTAAAATCACTTTACCTTTCTATCAGATTAATATTTTTGCTTCTAGGTACACACCTCAAATTACTTTCCAGGCCACTTGGATGGATATATTTTAACTCAACAATGAATAGTGTTGAGCATCAACATCAATTTTGAGATTCCAGGGAGCCTGAGCATTATAACAAGTTCAACAAGTGTAACTTAAATACAAACCAGCAATACTTTCAAAATGTACACTGAACACTGGCAAAAACAATCTGTCAAACGTGTGACCAACTGCATTATGTACAGAAAGGCATGCTAACAATATTAGCAAGACTAACCGAAAAACAAACAACAGAAAATAAAAAAAAATTAAAAATGGAGCAATTCAAAAGTTAACTTTGTCCTCTTGAACGTGACCTGCTGTTGCTGTCTGTAGCTGGCCAACCTCCTTGGCTCGAAGAGAAATCCATCAGCAGGGCTATCTCTGTGTGTCTGCCTCTATCTGTCTCTGTCTGTCTGTGTCCCTAACTAATGCACTCTGTCTCTATCAGAGATACCAACTTTGAACTAAGAACATTACGTACATGTTGTTGTGTGACAGAAAAAGTGAAAGTGTCTTCTGAGGCCTTGTGTAATCTCAAGAGTGCAGCCCGCTGTGCTGTTTGAAGTGTAAATAAACATGGTACTGTCAACAGAACTTGATAAAGAATATGACATGTCTTTGATAAAACAATTCATCTGCCTTGTAAGTGTCGTCAGTATTCATGGTCTACAAACTCTACAACCACTCTGGACATGTGCTGACAGTTTGTCATTTTAAATGGGTTACATAGACTTGAGCTCAGGAAGCGAGAAGGGAGTTTATTTAATTATTTATCTTTTTATTTATTTAGGTCTCCAGACTTTTTATCTACAACTTACAGTATGAAGCATTTTTTCGTCTTCTTGTAGTGTTAATAGTTACCACATTAGATTTCCGTAGGGCAGGTTTATCAGCTTAGACTACTATCAATCGAAAAAGCTCTGGGTGTCAGTTGTCCTTGGGCTTTCTTCAATTGTTTTAGCCCCTGTGTAACTTAATATAAGATTAATAAGATGAGTATCATGGTGGATTTCGGCACACAACTTTCACTTTGATTCACCTTTTTTTTTACTTTCTACAGACACACATACACACATATAATATTACCAGATCAAACACAAGCAAAAGTAATATCCAACAAGAGGAATTTCCTTCAGTCTTTCATAAAGCCCAGAAACTGGGTTTCATCCTGGCATCCCCTCCACACCCTATTGCCACTAATGTCATTAAGACGCCATGAAGGACCGATTTGGTACTGTGACTCAGTTGCAGCTGTCTCCCATTTGACAGCTGGCAACGTATTCTTTCACTCACAAGCAGTAAAATTATTTTGCTATTTTCACATTATTGTTGACGCCTCAGAGTCTGAATATTCAACCCCTCAGTGTTTTGGTGTTGCAGGGGTGATTTGCATACATTTTTGTTTTGTAGAGAGTTTGTTGATGTGAAAAATTAAACTAAGTATACTCAACCCACTCATGAGAGAATGAAAATATTTAATATGGTCTATAAGAGGGCTGGTGTTTTGGAAACACAGCAGTAACAGCTTTTGTCCCAAGTTTCTGATTCAGCAAAAGCATTTCAACACCATCCTAAATCAGCATGTCACTAGCTTCCTGTTTTTTGAGACAGAATAATTTAATAAGCTAAGAAAGTCAAAGCCAAGCAAGTCAAAACTGATTCACAGACCGTAAAACTCTATTGCTCTGACACATACTGTATACTTTCACGTCACACTGGTTTGACTTCCAGAACATGGGCTACACTTAAAAGCCTCTTTTTGGCCAATTATTTAAGTCAGCATTCTGCCTCCTTCTAGTGTCCATAAGTGACCTTGCAACCTACATGCACATCCTCATGATGGAAAGCACACTTACAAGATTTACAGATTTAGATAAACATTCACATCAGAACTGTTTTGCAAGAACATCAGTAAGCTTAGTCTAGGTTGGTCTTACCCTTGAAATGTTTTATCAATTCAGGAAAAACAACTCCAGATGTTTTTTTCCTATTTTTATCCTATCGTTGAATTGCAATTGAATGCTTTGGGGAAATTAGATAAACATTTGCAGGCTAACTTAGTCTAAAATCAAGCAGTGTATCCCCCAAATCACCTCAAGACATCAAGTGTCCATATTCATTATCAGAAAAGAAACTAGACATATTAAGGTATCACTATGCTCCCTAATAGCTCCCTGGACTCAGTTAAATTGTAAAATGACTGTGCTTCCTTTTTTTATCCTCTTTTTTTCTGGTGAGTCTAATTATCTGGCTGTCTATTTGTACGTGCACCTGTGTGTGTGTGTGTGTGTGTGTGTGTGTGTGTGTGTGTGTGTGTGTGTGTGTGTGTGTGTGTGTGTGTGTGTGTGTGTGTGTGTATCTGACTCTATTATGTATATGTGTGGGTGTGTACTAACGTGTCTGCCCTCTGCTTGCTCTCCAGCTCACTCCTGCAAGCAGCCGCGGAGCCCAGCCAACGCTGACGTTGTGGGTCTAGACCTGCCGTCCTATGGTTACACCCTGGTGTACACCTGTCAGCCAGGTTATTTCCTTTCTGGTGGTTCAGAGCACCGTGTCTGCCGCTCTGACAGCAGCTGGACTGGCAAGGTGCCTGTCTGCAGAGGTACGTGGTCAGCGGAGGTCTGCGACGGCAGATGATGAAGAAAACGGTGGAGAGGAGTAAAAGTTGAAGTGTTTTAGGGGAAGATTGCACATGTAAAGGTGGAGGGTAGGAGGTTTAGAGGAGTTTATACGCTTAGTATTTCAAAATCTGCCCCAGTTAACATTTGCACTAATGCTCACTAATCTTTTAAATAAAACACTCATCAAATATAATGAGACATTGTGGTTTAAGAGATGTTTTCTGTAAACCCACTGTGTCAATGTACTGTCAACTAATTGCAATATGCATGTTTTGATTTGTAAATGTTTGTTAGAACTGAGCCACCAGAGATCTTACCAAAGTGGGGAAAAGTTGAATGCAGGCAGCATGTTACAGCTTAGCAGTGTTTACTTTACCAGCATCCTCCAGCTGTTAAGCCTTGCTGTGCATTCCTACATCTTTGTGCCATACATATTTATGTTCTTCTTGCAGTTGGTTCCAAATCACATGAGAAAACTGTCAAACCCATACCGGGGACACCGAGCCCTAAAATAAATGGTGAGTTTTGAATTGCACAAGCTGTTTAGCTGGTAGCCACAGAAGTCAGCAGCCATGCATCTATCTTTTGATGGCACTAGCATCAGCTACAGCAACGTTTCTATGATAGTACAAACTACATATCTCATTGCACTCTGCTCAGTGTTGGAACTACAGCTCTGTAGCTTTTCTTGTACAGTGGTTATATCCGTGTGTATCTTAATTAAATTCATTTCCCTGTCTCCATAGGTCCTTAGTTTTGGTTCTGTAGCCCAGTCAGCACATTTATTACAGTAGAGGAAAATAATTAGCATGTGAGGAAAATAACCTGGTGTGTATTATGGTCATGTTCTGTGACCCCTCTTTTGCAGTTACATATGTGGTACTTGAATAATTGGTGCAAAAATATGATTAAATGTAATTAGTTAATGTTAATAGGTGATAATAAGTACACATCTATTTATAAAATACAGTGTAATTAGTCTGTACAGTAATTAGAGAATATTGGTACATCAAGATAATAGAGTATGCATGTAACTGGCCGTACTCTGTATTTATGATATATTACAACCATAAAGCACTCAGTCTGCCTTGAGTGTCAATAAGTATTGTAATGCAATAAAGAAATCAATAAACAAATGTATTCGACAAGATTATTGTAATAGAAAGTAACAAATGATTTGTTACAGTTCAGCTGGTGGTCCCACCAATTGTCTTGTACCAGGATAAATTGTAATCACCTTGGTGATCCTCTGACTTTTCATCCAGCGCCATCGACATTTTAGAATGTCCAATGCTTTTGTTTGTTTATTAATTATTTATTGTTTGTTTGTTTGTTTGTTTGTTTGTTTGTTTGTTTGTTTGTTTGTGACCAAATACCTGCAAAACTAATGTCATTCACCTCTGCTGTACTTTCTGTTTGGTGCTAATTAGCTAAACTAAGATGATGAACATGGTTAGCATTGCCACTGTAAGCATGTTAGCTGTATGCTGACATTAGCATTGAGCTCAAAGCACTGCTGTACCAAAGTACAGCCTCACGGCCGCTAGCATGACTAAAGATTCTTTGTTTCTGTAAAGGTAGTCAGTAAAACACACAAATATACAAGTTAGGTCTAGAGATATTCCTATGGTGTCACCAAGACCAACGGTGTACAGTCTTCTCAGGAAAACCAGTCACATTGACCTGTGGAGGTGAAACTGCTATTAAAGGAAGTGGCAAATATTTATCCCTGATAGAATTACATTTTACTTTTGCTTTATCAGTATCAGACCAAGTAATAAACTATTAGCAACATTACTCAGTTGCAAAATAATGTTCCATGGCATCTAAGTCCCCTTTCCACCTATTAAACATTAACTTGCTATGAAAACGATTACTGTAAATTATCTAGTAAACACTTGGGAATTATTCTGGCCATTATTAGGTTTAGTTCCTGGGACTAACTACAGGCAGTAACCTTTTTCCAAGCATAATTGACTGATAAATTGCTTATAAATAATTACCATTATATAACGGCTGTGCTGTAAAAGTGCTACGAAAAGTTTTATCATTGTAAAACTATTAAAGAAGTTCTGCAGAGTAAGCCCAGAGTTATCTCTTCTGGAATGTATTTAATTATCATTAATTGAGATTGTCAAAGCATATAAGGAACATGATATTATTCAAATTGAATGAGAAGACTGTTATCAGCTGTTTGATATGTTGATTCCACTGCATATCTAATTACCATTTTGCAGCGTGGGTGCAAGTAGTCAGCTTGCATTAAAAACATAATATTGATTTGATGTTTCTTTAAAAGAAAAAAACAGATACATGTTAGACAATTATGGTTAATAGGAATGACAACTTCCTCATTGTCGTGCTTATACGTTTTATTAGTTATTCTATGCTTTTATTTTCATCGGATTGTTTAATGATTTTTTTTTGTTTGTTTGTTTGTTTGTTGTTTTTTTTCCGGAAGTTCCTGACGATGTCTTTGCTCCTGATTTCGTCTGGAAGGGTTCCTATGATTACAAAGGCCAGAAGCAGCCAATGACTTTGACAGTCACAAGCTTTAATGCCACCACGGGAAAAGTCAATGTAACTTTAACCGACAGTAGCATGGAGTTTCTGCTCTCTGGTGAGTCATCTATAAATCATCTGTCTTCTGCTTCCTCCTCTCCGCCTCCCTTCTCCTCCTCTCACTACCTCTGTGTGTCACTTCCATTTATTTTGAGGGTGGCTCGTGTCAATCAGTCAATCACCAAATGATCTCATGCATGAGAGTGGAAATTAACTATTGGCTCCAAAGACGGATGTATTAGTCTGCGCTGACTGACTAACTGCCCACTCAAGTCACTCGTCTCCTCCCCTCCTCCCTTGGCTGTTTTCTCATCTGTTGTCATCTTTTCTTACTGCTTCTCTCCTCTACTGCTTTTCTTTGTTTTCTCTCTTTAATTTCCTCTGCTTCTTTTTCTTCTTTTATCATTCCCCCACACTCTTACTGCCTCATCTGTTTATTCACATCAGTTCTGGTTTTTGCCTCTCATCCTTTACCTTGTAGGAGTGTACAAGCGCCAGGAGGCACAGTTAATGCTCTTGCTGTACCAGATGAGAGCGCTGGCCCACAGCTCCTTGAGCAGGATTACTGATGAGACCTGGGCAATGGACGGATTTGTGAGTATACACAGGAATTTGAAGCAGCTGGCAAGTGATATTTCGAAAATAACCAAGAGCTGTGACTGAAGCATTTATTTTATTATTTATTTATTTATTCATTCATTCATTCAGTCTGACAGACAAGTAGAATGTTACAAGAAATGGGGCTGCAAGCACTTGCAAGCCAAAAATGAACCTTCCTTGGACGGAAACAAGCCAGTGTTTCCTTATTATTAGTCCTTTCTCATCCTACTTACCATGCCAAAAAAACAAAAAACAATACATGAGAAGAAACTGTGACAACAAGCGGAATAGTAATTTCCTGGCCTATTGTCTGTTTTTGTTTACATATATTTACAATGGCTGTACATCAGATGCACCAGGCGCTTTGCATGAACCATTTCAGCATTCCCGCATTGACAGTTTGCTGAATAAGCTCAGGCAAACACCTGACACCTAAGGGACCTGGAACGACTGCAGAACAATTTTTGTTGGTAGAATTGAAGTAGTTCTTCTAAAATAAACTTCAAGGTCCACTTAGTAACAACGCGTGACAGGTGACTGCATACCGCTGAGCTATTGATAGCATACTACGTGGCTTCTGGAGCAGGGTTTCAAAAATCAAAGGTGTTATTTTTGAATGTAGCATGACAGAATGTGTTGATTGTCGTACTAAATACAGTATATGTAGTTTTTGATGTGGTGTGGAATGGATGCGACACTCTCGTTGGTGCCAAGAAAAATTATATGCAGTTGAAATAAAATGTACTGTTGCTCGAGCTCTGTTCTGTGTTTTTCTACTAGGTGTCAGCTGAGCCTGAGGGTGGCAGCTATGTGTTCCAGGGCTTTATACAGGGTAAAGACTATGGACAGTTTGGACTACAAAGACTTGGTATGTGTCTTTTCAAATATAATAAGTCCCATTGCCATTGGTCACCTGCTCATCTTTTATTTTCATAAAAGTACATAAAGAGATGGTTTTTAAACCCTTACTCCACTCAAAAATATGCTTTCATTTTTGTGAATGAATGATGCACAAGCGAAGTCTGACATGTTTTCACTTTTTTTTTTTTTCTCTGTGCTCACCTTAAATTGAATGCATACATGCAAGCATGATGAGTGATATCACAACTAGTTTGGATGCTCCAGTGTGCACACATACACTGAGAATGGACTTTCAGTGAAGGAGGAGACATCTTGTGTCCTGTAGGGAAACTTTGGAAATGAAAAACATTTGCATATTCAAAGATTCTGACTTTTCAATGTGGGAGAAAAAAATATTATTTTAAAGGGACAGTTGACCGCAAAATAAAAAATATTTTTTCCCATTTACCTGTAGTGTTATTTATCCATGTAGATTGTTCAGAGTTGGCAGAGTTTGGTAGATATTAGCCGTGAAGGTATCTTTTCTTGTTTATAATGGACCCAAATGGCACTCAGTTTGTGGTGCCAATGACAAACTCAATAGTAATGTCTCAGGAATCATGAGCCGGTTACTCAAGATAATCCACAGACCTTGTTGTGAGCAGTGTCATGGAGGAAGTACTACTTACTCTACCAAACTATGGCTGGCAACCATAGCTGAACATTAGCTATCTCAGTGGTGCGAGGTGAGCTAGCTAACATTATAGCTCAGCCGAGGAGGACGCCATAATTGTTTACATTCTGCGCTGTCACAAGCACGAGCCTCTCATCCCTGAGTAGATGCACGCTTCCTTCTGCGTGGTGATTTGTCAAAAGAAAATAGTTCCTTCATGAAACTGCTCACAAAAAGGTCTGTGGAGTATCTTGAGTAACCAAGTTATGATTTCTGGAAAGAGATATTGCTGTTGAGCAGATACCTCTGTGGCCAATATCTCCAAAACTCAGCAATTCCCCCCTAAACAATCTAGGTGGATAAATAGCATGACAGGTAAGAGGAAAAATACGTATTGTTGACATGGTGCATTTCATGAGAACACAGAAAATGTCATGACAGGTTTCATTCTTTCTTTCTTTTAATATGTCTGGGTTGAATTGCAACACTTGATAACACAGTTCTCTCTTTTAAACAATACTATTTGCTTTGTATTGAGAGCATACACACATTGAGTATTACCTCTAATACCCACTGTCAACCACCTATTACCACAGTCATAAAGCACTATGTGGATTATTCCATTCCGTGTCATTGTCCTTCATTTCGTTGAGCTCAACATTACTGTTGTCATCATCCCATGATTGTCTTCAACAAGATTATCACAGTCACGCTGATCATTATCAGTATTATCATTATGGTTGTCGCCTTTATCAACTGGCTGCTGCGTCCCCGACTTGTCATCATTGTGATCATCTTCCTCTTCATTATCATCATAGTCATCGTCACCAGCAGATGATACGTATCTTTCTATTATTCCATTTTGTTTCTCCAGTGTTTGTGCCATTTTAGTAATCTGAATATTTTAAATGTTCTTCATTCACTGTTGAATGTTTTCCATTTTCTTCTACTAAATATAATGTTTTTTCTTCCAGGTTTGAGTGTGAGAGAAAATGTTACACTCACTGACCCCGAAACCAGCGGCTCCACCAACAGCAGTTCTGTTGCTGTCGCTATCCTCGTGCCTTTCTTTGCCCTCATCTTTGCAGGCCTCGGTTTTTATCTCTACAAACAGCGGTATGTAATGTATCCTGCTGTCTCCTATAGTAACTTGGAACCCAAATTTAGTAGCTACTGTAGTCTATATCTGTTGGTTCCCACTTGAGAAAGAAAATAGTACATTTTCATGAGCTTGTGTCTCATGTTAAGCTATCTACCACAGATCTGATGTTGAAAAAGTTTTAAAAAGTTGCAGCCAAAGGAGATGTACATCAAGATGAGGTAGATAGTACACTGTGGCCCACTTCCACAGCCTGCTTTACTGCAGTAAGATTCCTCACTGAATACAATATCTTACTTGTGAGAAGCTTCAAAGAATGATGCATAGTTACCATTCACACCACATTTCACAGAAGTATACGTCAGGCATTTTTAATGAGAATGACTTTTATATCATATTTAATGTAGTGTATGTCCATATGCAGATGTATGTACTGTGTGTAGATGGGTGGATTTTGTCTTAATTTAAACAGATTTGCTTTCAGAACAGTACCTACAAAAAACATTCACATTCAAATGTTGCACTCATTATGTTAGTTACCAGTGAACAGACATGGGGCTGTCTTTTCAACGGTAATTACCATTCAGCCTCATTTACCTACTGCAGCTGTCCACACCAAGATAATGGAAACATGTTTATTGGATTGGAGGGAGGGGAGATAATTGGGATACTGTCTCTCAACTAATATGCAACCAAATTTTGTTTTGTTTTTTCCCCAGGAAAACAGATAAAGCGCAGTACACAGGATGTTCTGTCCACGAGAACAACAACGGACAGGCCACTTTTGAGAATCCCATGTACAACACAAACACAAAAGCTGCTGAGGGGAAAGTCGTCCGCTTTGACCCCAATCTCAACACCATCTGCACCATGGTTTGATGTCTACTGAGTATGAGCGAAAGAGAAACACATAGCAGGAGAATAGAACTTCTCCTTGTTTGCTTAACATGAATATATATAGACATTTATATTTTCCCTGTTTCTGAAGACATACAACAAAGACACACATTTGCTCAGAAACATAAAGCACATTTTCAGCAACCCTTATGGCAGTTGCAATCGATCGTATACAGAATCTTAATGATTAATGAGGGAGGAAGGGGAGGTCCCACACCTTTCTGTATCTTCCCGTAGCTTGGTGAAGAGAAGTGTTCTTTACACTCTATGAGTGTTGGCTTTATGAATAAAAGAGCCTCTGGCATATAGATAAAATAGAGTATTTTATGCTCTGCAGTATAAATATAGAGGGGTTACTTCACAATGCCAAATGAAAAATTTAAACTTCTTTCTTTTCAAAAAAACAGCTCAGATCTCGACCCCCATTTCCTTTCTTGTCTTAGTGTCGCGTTCACCCTGATGAGAGTTATTTTCTCTTATGTAAGTGTGGAGCCTCTCAACTGTGAGTTGATCAATGTAATCTTTAGAGTCTATTTTCCAAGCAGTGGGGTGTGTGAGAGGGGATGAGGAAGAAGAAAAGAAACTGCCTCTCTTTGCATAGTGTTGGTGCTGTAGTCTGCTCAAAGTTATATGGTCAATTATACCTCTTAATTGGATGGTACCTCCTCCTGACGAAATATATGGCCAGGGATTTAATTACTGAAGTGCAGTACCATATTTTGCGTGCCAAGGGGAATGCTAGGGCTTTTATTGTTACAGTGCAGGTTCTCTGACAACAAGAGTAAATTTTCTTCACAAGAGATATTGTCAACATTAGGGTTTATTATTAAGTTGTGTGCAATGAATTTGTCTATGACAGAAATGTTCTTTAAGAAAGAGAGTTTCAATTGCTCACTAGTCTAATAATCTAGTCAAGGCATACTGTACCTTTCAGTATATTGGGCATGTGGGGCTCTACTCAAATCATCCATGTATTCAGCCTGTTCTTAAGTTATTGAAATTGTTCTGAGAACTGATTTATATTTTATTCTTATGATTTCCCAGCTCTGAATCATTTTGTTTCCCAAATAAACCAAAATTTGAGTGAATTAACCCCAGCCTTGAGCCTGTATATATTAATAATCTCAAAGTAGGAGTTTCTTGCTTAATTATTTCAGCTTTTATTAAACAATAAGGTTGAGAATTCCTAAAGTGCACAGTACGTACAGCTGGCCAGGTTTCCCAGAAGTTTATTTAAGCCTGAATGTCGGCAAATCAAAGTGCAAAGATATGTCAGTGGGCAGTCTGAGGTCGGATGAAGCATGTGTCTTGTTTTATGTTCATGAAAATCTCTGCCTTACTTAGAGTAATTCCATGACAAACCAAGTGCAACTCCTACATCATGTTTGGTTTTTCATAAACTGAGCAGTATTTGTTGTTCTATAATTCTTTTGGGAAACCGTGCCTTAGTCAGTAAATAACCTGATCCATACTCCTACTCTGAGACACTTAATAATACACAGCCTTGGCCTATTTTATTGACACCAACTGATACAAATGGTTATTTCATTGTCTTACTGAACCATCAGCTTCTGCCAATAAATGTACAGTATACATGAATAAATTTGCACACTTAAACATGAGCCACCATTATTATTGTACTATCATCCCAGTCCATCCATGTTTTAAAAACAAAAAATGAATTTGACATTGTCATTTCTACATCATTGCAGTGCCTTGAATAGTGTATGGGCATATGTTTTTAAGGAAGACATACCATTTGTTGCATTAGTAAAACTGTACATCAGTGTAATTTACCTGCACAGATAGCAATGATTCAGCTGAGTGATGTCAGCTCTGATGGTTTATCTAAGAGGAGGTGTGTTTGAAAAGCAGCTCATAGTTTCATACCTGTGCATGTTGGCAAAAAGTGATCCAGTATAGCAATTGCTGCTATAGTACTTTGTACCACTATGTTGATTCCTGTCATTGCTGTTACATTTTGTACATTTATACAGTTTTGATACTTGATGGCATTCTTTGGCAAGATGTCTTGTGTTATCAATATGTAATATATTTTGCGAGTTCATATTTCTTATGGATGAGAAAAGAAATGCATCTGGTAAAAACAGTATACGGCAAGTCAGTCTCACATCAGACTAGAGTAGAATGCTTTTAAATGTACCACACAATTGTTATCCCATTCAAAATCCTGTGTATATGAATATGTACATATTACAAAACTTTTGTAAAGAGATATATTTTTTATGCAAATAAAACATTTGTAAGTTATTGAATATGTTGTGTAAAATTTCACATGTAAATGTCATGTAAGATCAAAAATTGTTTTGTATTTTTTCTTTATCAGCAATGTATAAATCCTTAATTTATATATAAAATATAAAATAATGAACTTCAATGTTGCTATACTCTTTTATTAATAGAGATGCCATGGCTAAGTTTAGCCTCCGTTCTGAAACTCTGCACCCTGCTACAGTTTTTGCAATGTAAGAAAAGTTTAGTACTTAGCTTTTATCATTCAATCTGCTGCTTCTTTCCGTTGCACCTTTACGATTTTTTAATGAGTTCAACTTGCTGACCGCTGCTTGGATTAGCCAAAATAAGATTAGCACCTTTATCTCTGTCCAAGTGACACTGTAGATCTTTAAAGACTGAATGTTGCAATGCACTGTGACCAATAACCCTTGTTAACATTCAGAAACTCAGTGGCAGTGTTTAAGTGCCTTTAAAACATTTTAAAAGAAGTGAAATGGTAGTATAATTTGAACTCTCATCATCCACATTCACATGTAAGAGCAGTCAATCTGCAGCATTAGCTACTCTGAGCTTGTCTCTGGTGTGATCCGGCTCTCATTTAACTTGCCCCTCTGTCACTGTTATCAGTGGTTACAAATAGCTGAAATTTACTCTAGAAAGGGAGATGTGGCACAAAATGAAATGGCATTTCAGTGTACTTTACTTTGTGTAAGATGAAATACAGTTGTAATTTTCTTTACAAATCTGTTAATTTCTGATAATAAACCATTTATGCACTCTCTATGGTTAAAAGGTACAGCAAGTGCTTGGAAAATGACATGTGGAAGCATGTGAGGGAAACATGACCCTGTTTGCACAAAGAACTGAATTCATCATTACATGGTATCTACGGTATGCGCATTTGTAACTAAAATGGTGTAATTCTGTAAAACAGAAGTATGTCTGAGAACGAACAAAGCTGTGTAAGGGGAAAATCATTGGTGTCCTAATGTCACTGCGACAGACCGGATTGAAATATGCGGATACCTGCCACAGACTTAGCAACATGAGGAGGTAACTTCTTAGAACGTGATGTAACTAAGATGAAGCTAATTGCAGCAGTCATAATGCAAGGGAGTTTGTCAGATCAAAGAACGCTTGATGAAGAAAGTATGAACAGGCCCCATAAAAATCAAACAACATGCACTTGACTGGCAGGAACCGGTTCGGTTTCCGACTCAGGTTAAGCATTTACTTTAAAGTTTAAGCCAGGGATTTATGTATGGATTAGAAATATTTGCCAGAAGGATTTTCCATTGAAGTTTCCATCCGAAGCTTCATCAAGCAGATTTTACCCAAAGGGTGATGATGTAGTATAAGCTGGTGCTAGGCCAAGATGTCAAATAGACTCAGGGTGTTTATTCAGTGCGGGTGTATGCTCAGTGTAATACACTAATAGTAACACCTTCTGAACACTGACTTTGACCCCCTGTTTGTTCTCAGCGTATAGCTTCATTAGAGCTTTGGTTTCTGTGTCAGAGAATCCCTTGAGGAGCCTCTCTGGTGTTCAGTGGTGGGCTTCCGCTGCAGTTTATACGTGTCATCCTGCAAATGCTCAATTGAGATCTGGTGACTGTGCAGTAAGCTGATTTCACTGTCCTGGTCACGGAGGCATTTGTGGTCTTGTGGCGTGGGCATGCGCCTGCTGTAGAAAATCAATTTGCAGAGGTGCTTGCGCGGGTACAATGAAAGGATGTTCCTGGCTGCCTCTGATGTTCAGATACCCCATGGCATCCCTCCACTTTCATCAAGGGGCTGAATGTGTGCTGTGAAATCACACCCCACAACATCGACAGCCAGCACATACTGACACACTGGATGATAGATGGAAGCACTCCTGGATTTATACATAATACTAATTCTCACCAACATGAAACAACAGGAACTTTTATTGATCTGAATGAGCAGTGTTGATAGAATCCTCCAACAGGCAGAGTTTTTCACTTTTTATCCTGTGTTGCACAATGTGTTGTGTTTACTGCTAGAAGCAGAAGTCGGTGAAGTTGTTGGTGTTCTTCCTTCACGCGTGTCAAAGCATAATGAGTTGTGTGTGTTTCCATGGATTTCTTTTGGCTCTAATGCTGCTGGATTGTCAGTTGACTAACTAGCCTCTCTCTCGCTGCATATTTCATTCTTTCACTAATGAGCTACTTTCACTCCACTCTGCTCTCATTGGACAGATGTCCTCAGGGTGGTGGGCCATTCTTGATACAGATGGGAAGAAAAAAAAACCCAAGGTAATATCAGTTATTGACATTTTTCATCCACTTCATCTATACATTACTGACAAAGGAAATCAGAGCTTACTAATTTTGTTTTTTGGAGCTTTCTAATTTTGATCTGGCAGATTTTTATGAGCACAAGTTCCTAATGATACGTGCGCTAAGTAGCACCATTTTCCCTGCTCATAACAGTGAAATTCATGTAAAGATTATGCCTTGGAAAATAGACCGAGATTTAATATTCTGTGGAACAGTTTCCGAGAGCAGGACCTAGAAGAGTTATATAGTTTAATATACCCATTTTAATCTTAAAGTGGATGAATAATGTAATTTTCTTCAAAACCATTTCAGCAAAATAAATTTTTAACCCACAGTTAAATCACATGGGCATTGGGAAATAGCCCACAGTAGATCGAAGAAGTCTCTGGCTAATATGAATTGAAGGATGTTAAACTGAGGTCAGTGACCACTATCAACACTATCTATCATGAAGGCAGCTGAGGGGGCAAAAGTGTGTGTGGGTCTGGGTGTGTGTGGGTGTGGGTGGGTATGGGTGTGTGGAAAAAAGTGCGGGTTTTAGATTTTGCAAATTCCTGCAAAACATTTAATTATCAGGCAGTTCTTATCATAAATCATGAGCAGGATCGGTAATGTAACACAATGTTCCTACTACTGGGATATGATACATTTATTTGGAATAGTGTACATTTTTCTATGCAAATTATTCTTTCTAACCTTACCAAAACAGCCTCAAAGGAAGAGTCTGACATTTTGGGAAATATGCTTATTCACTTTCTTGCTGAGCGTCCCAGTCTCGTATCTATTTCTTGTTGTCATTGTGAGGTTGCTAGGCAACCAGCAGAGACACAGGAAGTTACTGTACCTGCTCAAGAGATGGTCTAAACTCATGTAATTTTAATACTTTTGTTATCTTTGGACACAACCGGGCTAGCCTGTTCCCTGTTTCCAGCCTTTATGCTAAGCTTAGCAAATTGGATAATTGGCTGCTGGCAGTAGTTTGATATTTAGTGACAGATATGAGAGTGGTATTGACCTTCTCATCTAACTTTCTGCAAGAAGGCAAATAAGCTTATTTACCAAAATGTCAACCTATTTCTTTAATTTACTTCCAGCTCCTGAATTAAGTTGACAAGTTGTTTAAAAATACAACATAAAGATAAATAGATAGGTGATAAATTACAAATCTTGTGAATTAGACTCCCCATAAATAGACACTGCGTGGATGTCAGACTATATCATTCTTTGTCATCTTAATAAGTTTGCATATATCAACTGTTTCATCTTAGCATCATCATGACACTTGCCATGTGCACATCATAATGTGAAACAATTACTGTATCTGACAGTTACTACAAATATACTTTGTGCCTCATTTCTGAGTACTGATGTTGCACATTAAACTAAATATTGTCAAAACAGCTCTTGGCTAAATGCTTGATTATATGATAAATCATGCCAACGATGTGTTTCAAACAAAAGATTCACGCAGTAAAATGAAATAACATAGAAATATATATATATATAAAATATATATAAATGTCACCTGCTCATGTCTCTGTATTCATAATAAAATGCCAGCCTTGAGCCAGATCCGTATGACCTTGGTATACTGTATAAACCAAGTGTGAACACTAAAGCTCTTCCTGACACATGACAACTTTGATCTAATTGCTCACAGGGTGTCCAACTTAATAGCCCCCCATCTTCAGCAATTAATTGTGGACATTTTTTTAATTAGCTTCTAATACATTGTGACACGCTCCTAGAGGAAGCAGATTCAGTTTCATGTGAAATAAGCAGCTGCACAAACAGATTTTTTTCTTTTTCTTGTTCTTTGAAAGAAATGCTTTTGACCAGCCAATCATGTCTGTCACATAAGACATTTCTCACCATGGAAAATCACTTCTCCCACAAGGCAATTCCTTAGACATCAAATTGATGGTAATGCACTCCACTGTATGGAGGATGAGCCTTACGAAGAACATGAGAGCAGTTTTAAAAACACAGCGCATTATTGTAATTTCATCAGCTCTCAGAGCCTCAATCACAGCAGTCATAAAAACTCCTACGCTCCCCAAAAACTCCCCTCAGGAAAATCCAGAGAAAAGAAACCCCAGAACAGAGGAGCCTCCTTTTAATCACTCTGGCTTGTGAGTGAGTAATTGGGCTTCATAATTGAAACAGCACGTGTAATATTTTATTCAGAGGGCCAGAACAGCATTTCTGCTCTCCCTTTGTTTCTTGGACTTCTATTTTGTTAATACAGCAACAAACAAGCCAAAAACATATCTCACTGGCTTTATGTGGAACAGTAATATTGGAAGGCAGTTCAAATGTTACAACAGGAAACATTTTCAATTTGCATAAAATATGACTGGGAACTTGACTTTAATGTGATGTTAAGTATTACATTTGTACAATATGTACAGTCCTACAGTTTTTTTTGTGTTTTTTTTAAATATAGAAACCAAGAACATAACAGCAAACGCAATTAAAATACCTTCATATTTCTCCAAACAGTTTTCAGTATCTGAATATCACATAATATGCGCTTTAGATTTAGTCTACATAAAGTACCAGGTGCATGATGACACTCCTTTAAAAAGATGGTTCCACTGCACACTGATCAGAACGATTTGAACACTGCAGCATTCTGAGAGACACGTGGAGTATGCATCCAGTTGCATGCAGTTATGAGCCATGAATTCGTATGTGACATTTCATCTTGTCAATGAAATGTTTGGCCATGATATACAACCTCTCAGTTAAGGAATGTGTTATAAATCATAAGGCGATGACATTTTGGATTTTTTATCATGCCTGCCTGCAGGAAGTGGAACCCATTTCAACATAAAACTGAAGGGGAGGGGAAAGGATGCCACATATGATCTTATCTAAGCATATGATTGAGCACATTTGTCCGGCGAGGAATAATCACACAGTGTTCTGCTGATGTTAATGTGCCACAGTGCTGCCTGCAGCGTCTTCTCAAAGAAGACGGCTTAAGTTGTCCATTAAACAGTACATAGAGAGAACTCGTGGCTGTGCATGACGGGGATTTGTGTCAACTAAGTGGCAGGTCTAAGCACAGCTTTATTTATTTACGCATTTAGTATTTAGATTAGTTTTTGTTTCTTTAGCTCTATTCAGTGTTTTGGTGATTAACCATGAACTTAAATGTGCCTCAGTGGGAGGAGAGGCACTAGATGTGGTGTGTGAGTAGCCATTAAGGGGTGACATGCAATTTGGGAGTCAAGGATCACTGGATGAGTGTGTTTTGGATGCCCTCCTGCTCAGACCAGGTCAAAATTGCAAACACAAAAAGGCACAGCTGCATTCTGGGATTCAAGTGCTTACAATCTTTTTGTGGATAATTTGACAGATTTTATCTGGAAGTAAATAAATCCAAATCCCTCATGCGGTAAAACAGTATTTTTCATTCTAGCCGTTTACAGTACATTATGGCTGTGTATTATGGTACTTGTGTGCAACATAATGCATGAAGTTTGGAGTCTGGAGCCGGCTACATTCACTACAGATGTCAGAGACGGTTTGATGGATGACCAAAACTGTCCCTGCAGTCTGCTACCACTTCTGTTTGGCTCTTTGCTACATTTTGTTGAACCCTCTCTTTGGACCAGAGTAACATTGTAAGAACATGTGTTATCTCCTCCCAATCTAATTCAAATGAGGATGTCATCTATTGACTTATGGCAATCCTTCAAATGCTGCACAAGGACATTGGATTTTTCCTGGCTTATACTTTTGTCTCCAGCTCCAGACTTAGTTACATCAAAAAATTATCACAGCTCACTGGTTTGTAATGAAAAGAATGATTTGGTTGGCTAGGATTTGTCCTGTTTTTGTCCATTCCCTGTTACTATGCATGTGGCATCTGGCCACAACATTTCTAAGAGTGAGTGGTCATTCCTGAGCTTTGTGCCATAGTCTGGTTTTGGATCATTTATTGATTCGCCGGATTGGAGTCATATAATGAAGGTCACTTGGAGATGATTTTAAAGTCACTGTTATAGTCAGAATCCACACAATTTCTTTCTGCTGCTAAATTCTAATATAATGCTAATTTTAACAGCTGCTTTTAAATGCCCTTTTCTGCTGGATGAAAACACAGTAAATACAGCACACAACCATGTTCTTCTAGTGAAATATTCCCAATTGTGTAGCGTGTGCAGAATAACTGCAAAACATGTACAGAGAGAAAGACAAAGTTGCATACTGCATTAATTATATGATATACCACAATATATTAAATATATAGTCAGAAATGTGACTACCCACACAAATGTTTGTACTAATAAGGCTTTTACAAATATAAAGAAACCAAAATTTGCCTTGTGTTTTCAGCAAGTGAGATGTTTGTAAAAAACTGTACACTCAACATTCCCAGATTCAGACAAGGACATGTTCATTTGAATATCAACATGTGGACTTTCATGTACGCTGCTCAAATCAGTGTTTCCTGTTTTATTCTCTGTAACACCATGGGGGTAGAATATTGTACGTACAAGAAGAAAAAAAACATAATAGTTGCAAGTGCAGAAATCTAAAATATAGTCCAAAATTTTCCAGTCAGACACCACAGGTGGCCTGTTTTTGTTCCTTCACTGTTGGCACATAGCTGTTGGTACAAAAGAAAAAGAAAAAGCCAAAGTTGTTCTGTAGTTACACTGGCCTTCATCCTCTGTAGACCAATATTTTCTTTTGTCATCAGTTTATCTAGTTTCTGTCTTCCTGCCTTGATGCTGTCCTCCAATCCAACCAAAGCACATAACTGGTTGACAAGAAATGTAGTCTGTTGCATACATGGGAAATACCAGAGGCAGGTGCATCAAAAACATAATGCATAGATTGAATCTGAAGGAGAATAATAAGGAGCATGCAGTGCTTGCTCTTATAGCGCTCTTATTGTGGATATAAATTGTTCCAAGAGGATTATTCCTAATTATGTAAAAATTTCCCTGCTACCAAATATTTTGAAATGTTGATCCATGACACAGTGATTCATGAGTGCTGACAGTAGTCTCCTCACAGGATCAGTCCTATAACATCACCACCGTGCTAAAATTTCAACACTATACGCTGACATGTCTAATAATTTAGTTGCTATTTTTCATGCTGAAAAAAATATGCACACTTTTAAATTGGACTGCAATGTATATGTAATATCTCTGTAAGGTCAAAGAGACTACATGTTTAACGTTCTCAGTCAATTATTTGACTCTTTAACTAGTCATTGGACAATGGGGTTTGAATATTAGTGACTAACTAAACAACAATCATAGTTAAAATTCTGGAAAGGAAAACATCCTTACTATATTAAAACTAGGTACAGATTGATCACATTTGATGGACAGTGGCATGGAAATATCACCAAAGAACCCCACAGTAAACTGATGCATGCAACTAAACTGATGCATCTTTAACAGCAAACATTGTTCACTTAAAGTAAGAATGAATAAAAAATCCAACTCCTGGGATCTTTTCCTGAATCCTACGGAGCCCCTAAAGGGACATGGGGGAAAAAAAAAAAAGAAACGTTTCATTTTTTTTTTCCTCCCATGTTCCTTTAGGGGCTCCGTATGAATCACTGCATGTACACTGCAAAATACAATATATAATTATATAACTATGATTTATTTTATCATGAAATAATTTGAACATTTATATAATGATGTCTATAATAATGTGTAATTAAAATATAATATTCTTTATTTAATTCTTTCATGAGTTCTGTCTAATTGAGCAAATAAAATGATCTACTAGTATACTGCAGTAGTCCTCAACCAATCATATTCTCCCAGTCAAAGAAATGCCCAAACTTCTATATGTGAGATTATTAACCAAGCAGGCTGTGACATAAAGCCGAGAGAGGAACAGGCTGACATTTGACCACAGCGTGGTGGCAGCAGTGGTTCCTCTTGTCAGAGCCATACCAGCAGTGAAATGCCACTGTCACTTATTGTTCTGTGGTTGTCATGGCTTATGTGAAATCCATTTTCTCTGTTTGAATACTTTCTGTCAGGCAAGAAAAGGCCCAAACTCAAATCTTCTCTGCCCAGTTTTTGACAGGGAGCATCTGACAGCAAATGGCTGCATGGCCTCTTCACAGATGAGACATCTGTCCTTGGAAAGATGGATCTCTCACAATGACTTCATTTTCTTTACACTTACAATTGCTTTACTACTACTGGTTTGATCGTCTGCTATATCGGACTGGAGATTGTCACAGTGGGATCTCAGTCATCCATACACTTTGTTACATTGATTTGTCTGTTCATATAGTCAGTATAGTCAGATGAACATTGTTTTTGCTTGTCATATATAAATATAATAAAATAACAGTTGAGATATATATATATATATATATATACATATTATATATATATGTACATGTACAAAATATTTCCACATAAAACCTTTTTAGGTATTTCTGCAACAGGGGCACATACAAAGGAGGAGTCTTTTCCATGATGATGCTTGCTTTTGACCCTGTGGGATTTCGTAGAGCTTCAGCCTATATTTGACCTGGCAGCATGAACCCAGCCTGTCAGACACTACCACTACCTTTGCTTTGAAGAAACTTTCCCCTCAATCTTTTTGTGGCATCATGACACTGCACTCCACTCTGAATCAGCTCCAACATCCCAAACCCAACATCCTAATATCGTCAGAAAAGTGAGCAGTCAGAATGTGTTTCAGATCCATCTGGGATGGTAAGATCAGAAGTCTGTCGACTCTAATTAACTGGCTTAGCTTTTCAGACTTTTTTCATGTTGGGACAGAGAAACATGTAACAGGGGTATTAAAATCAGATGCTTGTTAAATTGAGTCATAGTCAAAATGACTACCAGAACAGGATGTCTTATATAAATTCAGTTAATTAATTCAGCTGTTTCAAAGTTGCTTTCCCTAATTTTAACAAAATTGTTTCATCATTGGAAAGAAGATTTCAAATCATTTACAGATCTATCCAAGAAACAGATCAAGTTAGAATAATTTGAGAGTAATTAGAGAGTAGATGTCGGCGATGCCTTACAAACTGTCACACAGCTTTGGGTCTTGGTCAGCAGTATGTGTTAAACCGAATTAACTTGAAACAACTTGAAAATTCAATTTGGTGACTCAGCTGTCTGAGTATTGTTGAAACATGGAAAAACTAGCGAAGTGCTATTTTCTAAACTGGCAATGTGGATGAATAATGCAATAATGGCTTTCATTATCCATGCTGATGTTGTTATATATTCCACTTTTTGTTGGTAAAAGAAACATAATGGTGTGACAGCTTTAGTTCAAGCAAAACAAAAAGTTAATATGAGTGAAAATTAGTCAGAGACGAGTTAGAAAGAAAGGACTGCCAAAAGCCAACAGCATTTGTACACAGTAGGAGATATGTTAGCATATTGTTATATTGTGTGTGTGTGTGTGTGTGTGTGTGTGTGTGTGTGTGTGTGTGTGTGTATCACTGTCTTTTCCAGATCACCTTTAGTCTGTCCTAGGAAAGATTCCATATTGATTTTATGGCAACTGGGTATACAGTTATATTTAACCATAGGACCCACCATAAACAACTTAAATTTCTACTTCAAGGTTAAGTTTTTTGTTGTAGCACTTGTCTACATGTCTCCGTATCACTATTTAATATTTTGTTCCTCTAAGTGCACCGGCAAGCACTGGAATCTTCTTGGCCCATGGTGGGAGGTAGCTTTGCAGCTCATTTAACCAGTAGAAAATCCATAATACTCCTGTTTGGAGACGTTGCACCAAAAGAACATGGTGAAGACAGTGAGGCCGGCATCGTCAACAGCTAGCAGCAGGCCAGGGAAGTGTCAGCTCAGTTTAGCTCTTAGAATTTCAATCTGGTCAAGATAAGTTTGGCTAATGATGGCTCACTTACATGCTACTTAACAAACCGTTTGCAAGTAACCTGAAGGAAACTTACATTACATTAATAGGACATTTTCCACACTTAAAGCCTGTGGATTTTGTTACATGTTCTGTATTAAGCATCCTGCTGTAATAGCATTATTTCAAACTGGATCTGTGAGTTTATTTAACGGATCCAAAGTGATGTCAGAGTAGACTTTTTTTTTCTTTAATGTCGTTATCTTGAAGACAAATTGTGACAAAGCCACAGACGAAAATAACTCTTTTACCCTAGACCATTTCAGTGAATGTGTTTCAGGTATGTCTGCAACACAGTTAATGATACTCATTCAATTAAGCTCCTCGTTGAATATATTTAGACAGAAGTTTCTTGGAGATTATTTATAATTTAGTAATGAAGTGCTCATTGTAGACACAGCTAATGTAAACTCTGACTCTAATAAGGATAAATTCATCTACTGTTTTGTGCTTTCAGCTACAGTAGCGCAATATATTAAATCAACTATGGATAACAGTCATTTATTCACTTAATTATGTCTATTGCATTAGATCGAGTGCAGCTGTGCCTTTTGTATTGCATTCATTTGCAAAACAAGATCATGCAAGTCATTCTGAAAACCAATGCAACACTGATTATTGATGATTATTATTGATGATTAATAGGTGAAAATGTTGTGTCAGGATTGTTCATTTTAATTTAAAATTTTTGTATGTTACTTATGTTACTGAAATAATATTACTAACCTCAAAGAGTTGGACTAGTTGATATGATTAAATAGAACAACATCCTGTCTCATTATTTACAATAACACATGCAGTCCCACTCTGTAGTGAGAGACATTGTAGAACTCACCCATCAGCCATACATCTTGCTGTAATGATACATTACCAGTTTCAGGAGGGTTGTAAATTAGAAATGAAGAGGCATCTAGTGACACAGACCTCCAGACCTGCACTGGGACTCTCTGATGCCCCACACAAACCACCATTTTAATTCTCCAAATAAATCCTTCTGTGGCCAGTAATTCACACAACTGTGCAGTGGAAAGAGAGACTCACATGAAGGCTACATCTCTCCTTCTCCAGTGACACCAGAACATTCCCCTCTGTGATCCTCAGTCCCAAAAGCCCCAAAGAGCATTGACTCAGTCTGACAAAACAGAGCTGTCACAGTCTGTCTGCACTGAGACAGAAAACACTATCTATCTATCTATCTATCTATCTATCTATCTATCTATCTATCTATCTATCTATCTATCTATCTATCTATCTATCTATCTATCTATCTATCTATCTATCTATCTATCTATCTATCTATCCCTTCTGTGTATCATGGTCTGGACACAGCTCTGTGCTCTGCACACATTCTGCTCCATGTGGCTTCAGCCTCATGCGTTGCTTCTGTTTGGACAGCGCCGAGACAATCAGATCTGTGTTAAATGCGGCCTCACACTGGGCTCCACACTGATTGGTGTGTCAACACAGGCTGGATTTCAACTGCCTGCTCAAATGTGACTCTGTTTGGTGTGCCGCCCATTCAAATCCAACTGAGATCTCATGAATAGGTGAGAGCAAGCTCATCAGATTTGAGCAGGCAGTGTAAATCCAGCCCATGTTGACTGACACACCAATCAGCAAAGAACAGAGCGAGAATGTGTGTTTGTCACAGAAAAGCTCTCTGCCCCTTCAAATATGGGTGACAAGTCTTTATTTTGTTCCTCTGTGAAATGATTCTTTATTGTAGGCTAAAAACAATGTTTCTATTTCTTCTCGCAACGCACAAAAGAAACAAGATCATCACATGTCACATGTAGGTGAGAGAAATTAAGGATTTGATCCAGCAGTTACAATGACATGGCAGTCTGTTTAAGACAGCTCTCTGGAGGATTTGGTGCTGCTGGTTGGGTAGGGAGGTGGCAGCAAAAGAAGGGGGAGAGTCACAACCAAATCACTGCAATTAGTAGAAGAAGCACAGGAGACTAGTGCCCCCCAGTGTTTGCTTGATATACAGTATGATTTGTTTCTGAATGCTGCTGTGAAATGAATGGATTAACTCACCTTGTAGAAATTCTCTTATTTGTGATGTGTGCACTGATCTGGTGAATTTGGAATTGTAAGTTTTGGCAACATTATACCATAAAACCTTACCTTCAACTGCTGACACACTCATTGCTGCATTGCTGATTGTTTGTACATAAGGTACAAGGTCTGTTGGATTCTTTGATTGTTAATCCATACTATGAATAAAGAAGCAGTATTTAATTATGTATCTGAGGCATAATCACTTTAAATATCACATTAAAACACTAATTGTTTAGTGTAATCAAGGCTAAGAAGTGGAAATTACCATTTACTTGAGCACTTTGCTTTTCTTCATAGAAAATGGTTTCATCCTGGACTAGTTTGTAATTCATGGAGGAATTCTTCACTAGATCCTTTCAGTAGCGATTCTCCACGGAGAGGCATTAAGACTGTGTTGACCCATATTACATATATTTTTGGCATACAGTAGGACTATAGCTATTCTCTGACTCAATACCCATAATCCCTTTGTGTAGGTTGGATTGATGCCGTTCATCATTCACTTGTCTCTCTCTCACTGGCTGGTTGCTATCAATTTGTAACCCAGGTGAGTCAGGAAGGTCATGTGACTCACAGGATTTCAAAGGGTGCCATTGTGCTGTATTTGCCCTTTCTTCTAAAACAAGATGAAATGTTACAGGCTTATCACGCATAGCAGGCTAATGGTGTATCATTACAGGGAATTGAAATGTAATTCAACTTTGGTGAAGTGTGTGAAAGCACCAGTATTAAATGGTTCTGAAGGCCTGTGTGGATATGTATTAGTAAAAGAAAAAGGTAAAGACACAATTTGCTCTGACAAAGTGCCAGCCTGGTTGGTTTAATGACATTTTAAGAACTTCATCTGAATATCCCATTGAGCCTAATGAGGGATACAGCCTTTCCCCTGGAGCTAAAGTCCTGTCTCTGTGGGAACCAACTGATAGCAGGTAGACTTTGCCCTGTAGGTGAACTAACACTACAGGAAGAGTTGCAGGGCAAATTCTGGGCCGTCACAGCAGAGGTAAGACGCATTTTAATGGATTAGAGCTGTAATAATTCATTTATGTGAACAAGACCCAAATCAAACAACAATTGATCACTTGTTGAAAACTTGAAAAACATGGGGGGGTGCTTTTGAAAGAGCTTTATTCATCCTATCTCAGAAGTGATGTTCAAGCCTTCCTGGCTATGTAGGTGAACGAAACAAAACTTGATATCAGTCAAATATCTGAAAGTATTTTTAAAGATATTTTAACTTTGTTCTGTCCATGACAGGTTTTAGTTTTGGGGAGCTGAGTTTACGAACTTGAAGTAGGAACTGAAAGACAAAATGTGGTTGTAGATGGCAGATGATTTGTCACTGCCAAGAGTTCAAAAGTTGTTACTAATAACTGGTATAGATAGTGATAGTGTATTATTTATTAAGCCAGAGAATTTACAACAAATTTATATGCATTGATAATATATTATATTATATAATATATTAATATATCCTTGATACTGGACTCAGTTCTTAATCTACAAGCAGTATAGTTATTGCTTCACCACAGTTTCTTATCATACAGAGTTGGCCGTTGTGAGGCTAACTATAACTTAATTTCTTTAATGATTAATGCAAAACCGAGGACCTTACTTTGTTTCTCTTATGTCTTCACTATGTATAAAATAGGATCCCTGAGTTGACTGTATGTCTGTTCTTCTTGATGACAACTGCCTTTCCTTTGAGATCAATTAACCACAACCTATTTGGCCATTAAATATACATACAGCTCTATTAAATGGAGACTTAAGGCCATAATTATGAATGTTAGTCATGGATGGCTCTCTGTGTTTGTGTGATGCATCATTTTGTAATTACACATTTATTTG
This sequence comes from Dicentrarchus labrax, assembly GCF_905237075.1. Lineage (NCBI taxonomy): Eukaryota > Metazoa > Chordata > Actinopteri > Moronidae > Dicentrarchus > Dicentrarchus labrax. The sequence goes on along the minus strand of NW_026136707.1, from coordinate 18,592,653 downwards.
TTCCACACTGACATTGCCCCAATTACCATCACTGATGAAAGCGCTGACGGGGCTCAATAAGAATACTTTTGTGTCTCAGCCATGACCTTAACTTACTTGTAACTTTGACATTTCTTTTCTGCTCAGTTGCCAGGTTTTGGTGGAATGGAGCAAACTAAAGACAGCAACAATGGTGGTTATGGAGCTAACCCTCCTCCGTACAATCCTCAGGACTATGGACACAGTTCTTACACAGGCATGAGCTATCAGGTTAGTTGAAATATTAGAACATTTTTGTTGGCCCACATGAGAAAAGAGAGGCGGTGAGCTGAGTTTTTTTTCCTATTCAGTTTGTCAAACTTTTAGCATTAGCCACACACACACACACACACACACACACACACACACCCACACACACACACTACCAGCCTTTGATCATCCTAAATCCTTCTTAAAACAATTTTGATTACACATGATTGATTTTCTTTCATTAATGCACTTCAAAAAGAACACAATTCATGATTTATGCTCAAAAGCAGAATTTTCTAGAAGTTTCACCTGTTGTGTTTTTGTTGGTTTGGATGAACCAGGTAGGGAATGGGAATGTTGCAGTGGTCTCCCCTCCTGGCAACTATGATAACATGGTCCAGCCTGAGGAACTGACAGCAGCTGGAGGCAACCAGCAGTACGGTCACGCTCCACCTGACTACTCTCAGGGCATAGAGGATAGTAGCTTCAGTGATGCTGCCATACGAAGAGGTGAGGACTGTAGGGAGTGAGGAATGGGCGCAGGGAGAAACAGAAATCGAGAGAAGCTAATATATTTTTTGTTTGCATAGTCAGAATTGAAAAAGGGATACGCAATATTTACTCCCTCATTTGCTTTGCAGGGTTTTCTCGAAATTGATTTGAAATTGAAAATTGTTTTCTGATCTCTGCTGTACCCTGCCTTAGCTCGTCACCTCCCACGCAACACAAATCATTTTAAATGAGAGGATGAAATGCAGTTTTGATGAAAACAGAGCCATTCTGAAATGTTATGCGGCACAAACAACCCTATCAACGGCTATCTTTATCAGTCTGTTTCCATTTGTTTTTGTTGTTGTCTATATTTCTCCTGTCTGTCTACCTTTCTATGTGTCTGTATCCTTCTTTCAGGATTCATAAGGAAAGTCTACTTGACCTTGATGATTCAGCTGCTTGTGACTGTCGGGATCATCTGCACTTTTCTTTACTGGTGAGGCACCATTATACAAGAGAATTCCCTCCAAAAAGAGATGAATCCATGTCAGGAACCTATTCATCTATCCACATTTAGTGTAGTCTGTCAGCATGTAAAAGCACCCAACATCACACAGGAGCACAAGTACCATAGTTGTCCCCAAAAACTTGCATGCAACCCAGCACTGCTTAAATCATCACAAATATGTGAGATGAGACAAGATGGTAGAGAATAAAAGTGAAAATTCTGCCACATTATATTTTTGCTTGCAGTAATTTGAAAGCTTTATGTATTTTGTGTAATGGATGTGGTTGAACACATCTGCAGTCATTTCTTTTCATGAATTGTATTCAGCTCCCATGTGCACAATGCCCTGTCCTCTGTTAATATTTAATATAATAATTTTACTGCCACTATGAAATAAATGGTCCCTCTATTAAACACTCCTTTCTTTTTTTTGTTGAATAACAGGTACGATCTCAGGAGATGGACATGGGAAAACTTCTGGTTCACCTACTCCATGATGTAAGCTGTCAAACCATTCAGTTAGATTGTCTAGACGCTGCACACTTTATTCTTTTACTCATTTGACCACCTACAGATCTCCTGGTGGTGAGTTACTCTCCTGGAACTCCATGGAAGTAAATCACAAACTGTCACCCCAGTCTGACTCTCAATCCAAGAAACTGCCAGCTACACTGTGCATAAATAATGCACTCAGTGGATTCACATATTGAACACAGTGCTTTTTTCTGTTCATAGCCTGTTTATTTGCTATTTACGATACACTCTATATTCTCTGTGAAACAGGGGAGTGACGATAGTGCTCATTGTGGTCTTGTCCTGCTGTGACAACATCCGCCGTCGAGTCCCCCTCAATTTCATCGCCCTGGGCCTGTTTGTGAGTAGAAGCAGTACTAGCCAGGCATCAAATTAAACCCCCACCACACCTGCTCTATTTCACAGATTTTTTGTCATGTATTTACTTTCCATTTGTCTCTCCCTCTCCCCCCTTCTCTCTCTCTTTCACTCTCTCTCTCTCACTCAGACTGTTGCAGAGGGCCTGATGCTTGGCTCTGTGGCAGTGTGAGTGTTTGTTTCCAAGGATAAATCCCCACCTGATGCTGACTCATTTACACAATAATATCCCTATTTGATGCATATCTGGTAGCGTTTTGGATGCCAGCTATGAAGCCATCAAACCCGATAAGATGTTATCAGTGCTGGTTTACTAAATTAGAATGGTTTTTCAGCTGAAGAAAAATCAGAAGCATTACAAATAGTTAAAAACCAATTTTTCTGTACCGGTGCCTGTGTAAACACGAGTTACTGTTTCCATCTGTGAGACATTTCTTTTTTAGCAGCTTGTCACTGTGACAGAAAAAGGCATCAGTTGAAGCCTGGCTATCAATAATACATTGAAATTATCATATTTATAGGACATTGCCGTAACTGAAGCTGTACTGTAACTGCAATGAAATAAGCAATACATTATGCAATGCACGTCCAGAGGGGGGTCCCTGCCATCAGACACATTATACAGACTATTAAATGTAAAAATATCAAATTTCTTATAAGAAAGTAATGTTTCCCTTTTAGGGTAGAACACAACCCTACTGTTCATGTACTATATGCACTCTGCCTGCTGACTAGTAGTAGACATGATACTGTGGGGTGTCTTTCCCACTGCATATCTGTTTGATATTTCTGTCTGCAGGTACTTTGAAGCCGAAGCAGTTCTGTGGGCTGTGGGGGCAACAGCGCTGGTGTCCTTCGCCTTGACTCTGTTTGCTATGCAGTCAAAGGTATGATCTGTCACACACTCTGAACTCAGTTTGCACGGCAGCCAAAAGTGAAATTTCATAAACTGTGGCGACTTCTGCTATGCAGTCAGTGGTGAATGTCCATATTCTGAGCTGTGTTTCCTGTGCAGTTAAAGGAAAAGTGTTAAGCTGAGTGGTTGGCCAGGCTTTCTCATGCAGTGTTTGCTATATGCTGTCACCAGCAAAGGTTTAAAACTCTGATGAGTTTGCTGTCCATGATTACTGCTGAGATCAGTGTATTTGTCAATCAAGTTAATTCCTCATGTCCAGTGGTGGGACAGAGTTAAGCCTCTGGGCTGTCCTCATGCTGGCTGAGGTTCATACCATAAATCTTGAGTTCAGAAATGGCCTGCAGCCTTTTGTCATTTGCTAAATACCTCCTATCTTGTATTTCCTTCCACTCTAATAAAGCAAACACACAAGATTAATCTTTCAAAAGTCCCTTTCAGGGATACATGATGCTCGTCCATTGAGATATATTTTAATATTGAAAAGGTAATTTCTGGTGCGTTTTGTGCAGAGGCATGCACATACACTTAAAAGGCAGAAAATCCAGTTGACTTGCATTCTTGATTTCTCATTAAGAATCTAATCTAAAAATTACAACAGTAATTGAGCAGCTCTGATATTAAAGTGGACCCTAAAGTAGATTCTCCTCCCAGATCATTTCATCATTTTATTCTTTGCAAAAAGTACAGACACAAAGTGTCCATTGATGTCACTCACTTCATATAAAATAGCTTTGCTTGTGTAAGTGACATTCAAAAGTTGCAATGGTTTATTCAACTTTTAGAATCACTTCATTGGCAGTTTGGCATGCTGCTTCAATAAAAGGCTCATATTCAGAACAAAAGTAATCATACAGTCAGTGGGGCAAAAAATTAGACAAGTGAAATAGATGTAGGCCAAATTCAAATTGCATTTAGAGTCCTTATTAATTGCCTCTAAATGGAGTTTGGCATTTCACACATTTTGCCACTTATTTCATCTGAAGGAGCTGCAGACATTTATTTCTACTGCTATGATTGGATAAGACAAGGCAAGCAGGTGTCTAATGATTATACTGAGAATATATCTCTCCTTAAATGCTCTCTGCTCATTAACCCGTAGAAAGAAGCTTTGAAGTTGCTTGTAGAATGGGAATACTGTGATATGAATAGAAAAAGTGGCCGTAACCGTAGCCGTTTTGTTTTATTTTTTATTTCATCGTCTTCATTTTGCAGAATCCAGCACCTCTTGCTCTGCAGATCACACTGTGTGCAGAGCTTTTTTGTCTCTGTCACTGTGATATAAATGTCATACAGGCAGCCTTGCGTGTTCAGCTCATAGCTTGTCAGGTGATCAGTATTAGTGATTATCCTGTAGTCCTGCAATCTTTTTTCAGTCTATCTGAAAAGGGCATGCAGGCCAAAAGGCCACCTCACCTCTCCTCCTCCGTGCCTGCGTTGCAGCTTGCTGATTAATTATCCTGCATCATTATATCCAGGATCGTTAGGATTTTCTTGTGTGTTGGACTGCAATGTGTCTTCATCATTTAGTAATCTGTGGCGCCTCACAGCACAGCTGCAATGCAGACGACCTTGAGCGCCCTGGCTTTTATGGCAATGATGAGTGTAAAAGAGAGATGTTCTATCTACAGTTTTCTGTTTAAAAGGCTCATCACATTCACTGTCTCTCTCTTCTTCTCACTTTTCTGGCACCAGTGGGACTTCACCGGAGCAAATGGGAGCCTGTGGGTGTTTGCCTGGACCATCTTTTCATTTGCCATGCTTTGTGCAATCCTCCGATCGCAGGTAAATCAAGGAGCCACTGTGTTTACACCCATGTTTGCAGTGAGAACATGTTTGAAATGAATTGCAGTGGTGTGCAGTTAGAGGCAGATAGTACGGCCTCATAGCTTTTATCCACAGGATGTACTGGCAATGACCTGTGCCCTGAGCAGACTACAAAGGAGAGCGTGCACTCTCAAACCTCTCAGGAGTTGCTGCTGTAGACTGTGGTGGCTTTTAGTGTTTAAGGAAGGAATTTGCAGAAATAAGAATACTATTGATTTTAAACTGCTATTTTTACACAACCACAACTGGACTGGAAAATAAAATAAACAAAGCATAGCGAAAAAGCATAGTGTTCACCCATTATCAGCCTTTACTATCATATTTACTTTTTCTGCTACTGGGTTATACAGTGAGGCTGAATTATTGTGTCCACACAAAGCCAGCTGTATCATTATACTTAGATAGAAAAAACCAATTCATTCTAAATGGTAAAATAGTTTTTTTTAGCAACATATTACCCATACCCATATTTGATTTGTGAAAGAAGTAATCAAACATGAATAAAAAGTCAATAATTCTGCTGATTTTGTGTTTCTGATTCTTTCCACAGTATCTTTACATCCTGTACGCCTGCCTGGGAACCTTGCTGTTTTCTTTAGTAAGTACACTCAGACAGAATATGTTTTTCTGCAACACAGGTAGATTTGAAACTGAAAATGACCTTTTAAAATGAAAGAAACCATCATTAAAGATGGCTTAATGTCAAGTGAGCGAATGCGATGTACAAGGCCCAGGCAGCCTGCCTCCAGTGACTGTCACAGTAGTTAGTGTATAGAGAGAGACTCTGATGTCCTCATGCCCTTTAATTTCAATTATGCACCGCTTAACAGCAGTAGGCTTCATTTTCACAGCCACCTCTCTGCGTGCCTTTGGCATTAACAGCAAATGTTGTGACCCATCCAGTCAGCTGGTGGAACAAACTGCGACTGCACACAGAGCTGAACAGGCTGTCAGCAGCAAGTCACAACACATTTTCAGCTGCACAACTCTGACTACACGATTATTTACATGGCCTTTTTATCTGCACAGTCCCCTCTCTCAAAGATAAAGAAATACTGCCCATGTTTTCTTTCACACCGATTCTTGTAACCGGCTCTCTGTCTCTTTCATCACACTAACACGCTGTCTTCAGTGTTGAAGCATCTCATCTCTCTTTCTGCAGTATTTGGTGTTTGATACCCAACTTATCCTGGGTGGGAAACACAGGAAGTATGAAGTCTCTCCTGAGGAGTACGTGTTTGCTGCACTCAACCTCTATTTGGACATTGTCTCCCTGTTCCTCCTGCTGCTGCAGCTCATCAGGCTCTGCCGCTAACACTCAACCTCCATGACAAGTCTCCCTACTGTTCAGTACATCATGTATCTAGATTCACAGCCCACAAACATCATACTTACATAAGCAGAGATGAATGTGATGTGTTTGTATGCACAGCAATATGCTGTGTACAAAATGTTTTGCTATATTTTAGATTTTTATACCACACTAGCATGTATTTTTACTTATAATTCATGTGTTTAGCTTTAACTCAAGTGCTAATTTCAATTTTCTGTGGCAAGAAACTGAAACTTTAAAGTAAATTCAAAGTGTCTGATCAATTACTAGTACTTTGCAGTAATATTATAATGTGCAAAGTAGTTCAGACATCCTGTGATCTGTGCCACATTGATACAGTTTTGCTGTTGGGAAGATCACATTGTCATTTGTTCTGTAGTTAAACCAGAAACCAAACCAACTCCATTAAAGGACATCATTCGTCAGTCCTAACACTCCCATAAAAGTGGGTGCTGTGATTTCTTTCTCTTCAATATATAATGTTTTCTTAGAATGTAGGTATCTCAATAACAATAATAAAAAAAACCCATTAAAACTCAACACAGTTTATTGGCATTACACATCAAACATTTTTCATATAAAGAGGGAATGTATCAAGTATAGACTATGAAAGTGCAAATAGCATTTCAAGGATTAGTTGCTTTACAATAGAAAACCTCAATGAGTTACAAAATGTTATGTCATTTTAAAATAAATCACCTGGACAGTATTGGTGAAATACAAAGGAAGTACAAATTCCATTATACCCATTCCATGCACAGCAAACTGTTACACAAAAAGGGCCACATATGTTATATCCTGTTTAACCCACATACATTAACCAAGCTCACCTAACCCTATGGCACTCAGTTTCACAACTTCAAGACACTTATTAAAGTAATCACTATCCTTAGGTTTAATGTGGCTCTATACGTCTGCTAGAAAAAAAAAAGCTAACTTACTTCAGTCAGACATTAGTCTGTGCAAAAACATAATTAGGTCTTACAGGTAAAACACTGATCAATGTGTTTCATTTTATATTGGTTATTCACAATCCATCTTCTTTAATGGATCAGATTTATTTTAAATAAATACCTACTTTATATTGCAACTTTCCTCCATTTTAGTGTCTTCAGATAAGATACATGATACACATACAGTAGGTCAACTCATTCCAAAGTCAATACAGTGATTTTAGTTTCTAAACCACAGAAAAACCAACTGTTTCAAAATGCGGGTCAAGAAGCCCTTCTGCACACAAAAATGAAAGAAATAAAAAATATTTGGAAAAGATTTGAAATTTGACATTAACCCATTATACCAAATCATATAAAATCAGTGTTAACTATTAACATAATACTACTAGAACCAACAAAAAGCCTCATGCTACAAATATTTTGATGGAAAAAAAAAGAAATTAAGATCTCATATTTGCCCACTATAAACTTTATGAGAGAAATAACTTTAAGGTAACAGGTGTTTGTTTTGTTTACACTGTAAATACTGTGTAATTAGCACTCAGAAAAACGTGTGAAAAATAATTAAATAATGGTGATTGACATAAAGGCACTATATCTCTAAATGCGTAGAGAACCGTTTCAAAGACATGGTCCCCCCCATGTGTTTGAGATGCAATACACATTCATGAATTCTCCATGCATTACCCTGCAGCCCGGGACATCTGCAGAGCTCTAACAAGGCTTTGCTTACATTAACACTTAAATAGAACCCAGAGATAAATTACAGTGACTTGGGCTTGATTAATTAATTCACCAAAGTCTGAATGTGATTGCCTGATTATCTCTTTCACTGGCCTTTCCCACAGTGTATAAACAAGACCACTCACTGTCTACTTAGTCTGTCATGCTCCACAGTCAGCTGCAGTACTCAAACATTAATTTAAGCAACAATGGGATTCAGAACATACTGAACTGAATGTCACTGAGCAGCCACTCTGGGCCTGTCAACGTTTGTGGTTTTTGAAGATCACAAGACGTTTCCCATTGAAAGTGAGACTGAGGCTTTGGGATGAATAACCATTGTCTTCTCAATTTTGAAATGTTTTTGAGCAGGCCACCAACTTTTCTTTAGAAGAATAATGAATCTAAATTGTTTTGTGTGAATGTTTCACTAAACGAAGTACTAAACCATTGTGGTCTTTCACTACAGATTTAAACAGCACACCACAGCTTTTAGATAGTGAGATTTGAAAATATATCTCAGCCGCAATCTCAAACAAAAATATGGCTCGAGACTTTCACATTTAAGTTTAGCTGAGTTGTTGAGATTGTAATAAGCAGGCACAACTTGCTTTGAATCCACTTGGTGACTGCAAATTGTGCTTTTTGCTCGTCAGTGTTTGGCACCTATAAAGTAGGCAGATTTGGACAGGTGCAAGAGACAACTTTCCAGCCTGTACCCCACAGATTGAATGCTGGAGCTAGATATTAATCTGCTCATATGTACAGTTGAAAAACCTCCCTCAGACCTGATTCAGACACATACAGTAGGCTTTTACTCCAGTGGAGGAAAAAACAAATACCTGCACTACGCTTAAGTCTCTTAATCTCTTATGTCCTTTAAAATTGTTTTCAGAGAAAGCAACATATTCACTGCACAATTATTTTAGGAAACATATCCTTGAAAATTGTAATGACATGTAATCTTTCCTACAGTTAGTACTTTCTTTGCAGGAGGGCTGGTTGTTGGGGGACTGACAATACAGTAAATGCATATAACCGATCTAACTGCAATACTACACTAAATACTTCTTCCCCCACTTTCCAATGAACACATTCTTCATCCTGTATACATACCATCTGAACAGCTACAACAAATATTCCTCAACTATATTCAATTTGCAATCTATAGTGTTTTTTTGGCCTTTCCAAAAAAGCTCCCTCCCATCTCAGCCAATCACTTCATACCAAGTGCACTTGGTCCTCCCACTCAGACGAGCTGGTGCTGGCCAGCTGATCGGATATGGAGTCACACTGCGGAGTGTCGACATGGCCTCCCCGTTTGGCATGGTCTCCACTTGCGTCAAGGGTGGCCATGTAAGGTAGTGGGATGGTGTCAAGCCCCACTAGATCTAACTGGGTCGGCCTCTCAGGTACAGCACACTCCTTCTCCTCCATGTTGCTCAGTCTCTGTGAGCAGAAACCCACATCTGCCATCACTTCCTGAGGTTTCCTGTTTTCAGCTAGGACGGCCCCGCCTTTCTCATCATCCTGCAGGCACCCACCTCCGCCTGCATGGAGTGCGCTGAGGTTTGAGTCAGTGTCAGAGGAGGTTGAAGGGACCAGGGTGATACCTTGAGGATTCATGTCGTGGAACCAAGCCATGATGTTGCCTAGCAGGTTAGCATTTGCTGCCAACATGGAGGACGAAGATGGGTCGTGGCTGCCGCATGTTGTCGAATCTATCGTGTCACTGGAAGAGGAGAAGAGGCCTGTTGATGAGTTGCTGCCACCCTGAGCCACTGGTATTGGCACAGAAGCCCTGTAGACACGGTGGTGACTGTCACAGTGCTGTACAGAGGTGTGGACACCAGTGGCAGCGGAGTACTGACTGCTGATGTTGCCAAGTCGAGCCAAGTTATCTCCCAGCTCCAGCAGTTCTGAGCTGCTTAGGGAAGCTCTGGAGAGGACCTCTACACCTGGAGTACTCTGTTCAAGCCTAGAAGGCAGGGAGGTGCCGATAGCACCAAGTGAGGCTTCGTTGGCTAGGACGTCATGGCTGGACCCACTCCCTGCCATCCCTGAGTCCTGGAGTGACAGCTGAATGGCCAGTAGAATATTAGGGTCATCGTCATCCAAAGAACCTAGACCCTGCAAGACACAGTACACAGTGTCAGCGATGCAGGATGAACTAATATCATCCAGTTACAGAGTACCAGCAGCGTCACACCTGCAGTTCAAGTCCAACCTTCCCAACCTATAGGACAGTAAGGTCAAAGCAGCAGCAGGCTAGGACTGCAGGTGTAGACATGCTGTGTGTCACCTGCAGACAAGAAAAATAATAGCTGCTGCTGTTTGCTGTGTGCGTTTGAGGTTTTACATTTTAAAAAACAATGGTAAAAGATAAGGCTTGTGATATTGTGTATTTTTATTGTGGTCAAACAAAAGGAATAGCTGTGTTTGTCTTTCAGTATGTACTTTCCCAACTGTGGCCGTCATCCCCGAGCCTATTCACAATTATTAAGTATTATTTTTTTTAAAAAGGCAAAAAACAAAAAAGAATCATTATCATCTCAAACAGCTACGAACTGTAGTTTTAGCAAACACTAGGAGATTTTCAGCTGCTGTGTCCATTTTGATAGGAAAATGTCACCCAGTGAATGGTGTGGCTCACTGATAAATACATATTTTGTACATTCATTAAATCGGTTTATTTTACTAGACGGATGACAGGTGAGTCCATACTCCTTATTCATCATAATTTGACCAGTAATTCTGTTTTCTTTTCTTTTACATTGTCTGAAAAGTTTCAAACGCTGTAAGCCTTGAGTTGAGGTAAAAATGATAACTGTGCACTCACCGTCAGAGGACCTTGTCGACGTCCACCTCCAACATCCTGTGTGTCTTTGTAGAAAAAGAAATTGATAAAGACGCCCACAGTCAAAATATTGTCATTATACTGAATCGCTACAGCAGTACTTCGACAGCAATTTAACCCATTGATAATTACCACTTTTAGGAAAGTCATCTTAGTTTTAGCGAAGAGTGAAAAAATTATCAAGTAATAGCAACCTCGCAGAGTACATGGTTTCAGCATTTTTCCCAGAAATTCACTTATTTAGTATCTTAAATTAATTAATCCTTGGCACAACAGAACCCATTGCCTGGCTTCAAAACTGCAAACCCCATCCATCTTTCACTACACACAGCCAAAAACAAAGCAGCACGGTGATGGACAAGACTGATGGATTAGAAATATTGGCTTATTGAACTTGAGCAGTTGTGATTTTCCAAAGTTCGGGCCTGTACCCTAATTTGGGTTGTGTATCAATCAGTGTATCACTATCTGAGAGAGGATGGCTGGATCAATGTAGTTTAATTTAATGGATATGTATCATTTTATCATTGATTATAAAAGTTGGCATGTGCACTAGATTACATTTACATATTCATGTTATCTTTTTTTTTTTTGTTCATCACCGATGTTTTATTACAAAAAGGCAAAACTGTGCTATAAAGAAAGTCCATCACTAAGAAAAAGATTAGAAACTCCTGAGAGACAGTCTTGTATGTCTACTCCAGTACCTGAAATGCTGTCACTGTGGTCATCAGGGTCGGGTGTGTTGCTACGGAGACTGGACATGTCACCTCGCCTCCGCTGCCTATGTCTCCGTCTGTACTGGAACTCTGCGTACTCCTTAAAAAGATTTTTTTTAAAAACACTTCGATTAACACTATTGCTTCATTTAAAGAAATGCTCTTATCCTGCCGTTCTCCTGTCAGAATGTCCCTATCTCTCATTATCAACATATCACAGCTGCACATTTTCCTTGATTTATATTTCATTTGTTTTGATACTAAACATTTCATAGGTCAAATCTGTAACTTTGATTCAAGTTGTGAAGCAGTCTGCTTTGCTTTTGCTGTTCCAGGAAAGATCAGCACCTAGAGACTTATTCAAGCCCTTTCATCTCCAAACCAAGCCCTCAGTCATTAGGCGCCAGTCTAGAGCACATACTCACTGGAAGGGAATTAGAAATTAAGCACTAAAATTCAGATGTTTGGAAATTCTACATGTTTAATAAAGGCAAACCTGAAAGTTATGTTATTAAAAAGTAAAGTAAATAAAATACTTATTTACTGAGTGAATTACAAATACATGTTTAGTCCAGGTTATAAATTATGTAAACCTCTACATTTAACTAGCCTAAAAGCAGTCTTACTTCATACTGCATGTTCTCTGCATTGTAAGATAATAATATCTTCGATTATCATGACAAACAAAAAAAGTCTAATTTGATATTTCTGGCACATTGTCACTCCAGGGAGGTTAAATGATGTAGAATCAATTAACACAGACTGTTTCACACAGCCTATCTAAATCAAATTACAAAAAGAGCACTATAGTGCAGTAGGTGTGTACGCATACGTGCGTGTTTCTAATTATAGGATATCTATGTGCGTGTGACGGTTCCTTGTATTAATTTAACAATGCTGTTATCAATGACTGAGATCCAATGATATGATGGCATCAAATAATGATTGATATAATGCAGCCTAAAAGATATCCAGTAAAACAAAGTGTAGGAGGAAGCATATACCTAGTTTAGCCATGTCCTGCATATATATTCTGTCAAACGGAAAACAATACAGTGCATGCATCTGTCATCTTAGTTTAACTTCAAACCAGTCTGAAGTTATTTTGGAAATAAATTCTAGAAAGTAGCAATCTTAATTTCAGGGTTCTTCTCCAACCAGATGGTACCTGTAGTGATAAACCGCAAACTGAATGTAAATTTGAATGTCACTACCAGCCAGTCCATAAGATAGCCCTAAATGCATTGCTCCTATATACTTTGGTTTTAGATGAACATGAAAAGGTTAGATACACTGAATTTTAATATCTGCATATCAATACCTCGGGAAATAATAATAAACTGCTTTCCCCATTCAATCATCTCATACATTTGCAGAAGTCATTGAGTCAGATTCATATAATCAGAAGCCTGTCACCCAAACTCTGTCTTTCATGTTTCCACCGCTCTAAAAATAGCCCACTATGAAGTGATCTGCCGGCATTGTAAGAACCATGGTGCAGACCATCTGTAGCTGTGCCTGTGAGGCAGTCATCAGGCTTTGATTATTACTATGGTGCCCCCATTAACTACTGCAGCTGAGAGACAGAGGCTCTTAATTAGGGGACAAAAAAAAATAAAAAATAACTTTTTTAGAATGGCATGGTGTTCAGCATCTGGTGGCTACATTTAACTTCCTCTTAGACACACGCCCAAAATAATTTATTGACATGCTGATAGAATATTGCAGGCTTGTCTGTTATTTAAAAGGGGGGTAGAGGTGAGAGGAGCGTATCAGCCGAGTTTTACAATGATAATTTGTTCTTTTGAATATAATATATTATCTTTATAGTGTGTGCCTTGTTTAATTCAATATATTCTTGTGGCTTGTATACTTAAACGGTCGTATGTGCGTCAGTTGGTTTGTATACCACATTCGTCTTAAGAATCAGTTACCGTATGTTATAGCACAGTGCAGTAAACAAATAGATACACATAAGGGTCTGACAAAGATGATGGTCAACAAAACTAAATAGATAAATAGTACTAAGACCAACAGTGTGGTAGAACATAAACATACATAAATTTCCTATGTGGAACGGCAGAGAGGAATGATGTCTGTTTCAAAAAGCTGACTGCTCCTTCACTTTTCTTGTGTGTTCAGACTAACAACCAGTGAGTGGTCAGATAACCTGAAACATCATGTCATGTAGGCTTAATATTTTTATAATCGTGAGACAACAGAGGATCTGTCTGGATTACGTAGGAACTGATTTCTGTTACTTTGTCAAAGTACTACATACAAGAAAAAATGCCACATTTTATGATTAGCAGAATTCTAAACAAAAAACACCTGAACTCATTACAGACATCCTGTGCCTGTGTCTGGATTAAAAAGAATGTCCAGTTGTGGCTGTTCACTCAGTAAACTTTAAGTGAACAGAGGCTTAAAAAAGCTTTACCTATGCCTCACTGCATGGTGCTGAGCAGGCAGAGGATTTTCAAAATTAATTTATCAAACTGACAGACTGATCTTGTCATTGGTTTTCCTGTCAGTCGGAAAATGCCTGCTTTATGCTGTTAAAAGATGTGCACAATACCCCGAGAGGCTTAGGTTTGATGTAAGATTTGCATTTTTGTGTCGTGTTTTTAACACTTCAGAAGGACGCAAGACTAAGAGCCTGAGGAGTGATGGAGCTGTTGAGCTGAGTGTTTCAGATGAAAAGACTGTATGTTTAAGAACTGCTGCAGTCTAGTAACTAAACAGTAATGGAAACTAGTAACTGCAGTGTATTGACTTATGCACTAGGACTGAGTGCATGCATCAAGCTGTACAGAAAAAGGAGGCAGGCCAATAATCAAACCATTATGTGGTTGACAGTTTTATGACTTTAAAAGTTAACTACAAACGCCTGTCGCTAATGCACAATGATTGGGAGCAACCTGCTAAGGTGTTTGCCAGAGAACTGTACTTTAAATCATTCCAACTCGGTGCACAGGGGAACACTGAACCATCTGGCTTGCTCCAGTGTGTTGAATAACATGGTGATCTTTGAGTCATCGTGGTTTGTCAGTACTGCTACACAGCATTATTAAAAAGATATAGATATACACACTGGCTTTATAAAATGAAATATAATGTAGGGATGCATAATTTAACTATATTATAATCATGATATCATTTTCTACTATTAATTAAACCTGATTAGGTGTGATATGCCTAGTGGCAGCATTAGTGCATCAAATCAAGCACTCCCTATTGACAGGTAAACAGGCTGACCAATCTGACAGGTATCTGTTTCAAGTACACTGATTAACCAGTTTCAGCCTCAGACATGGTTATTTTCCAGTATACTATTGATGTTAGACTTATTAAATCATATGTCAAAGGCAGTTTTCTGTCACTGTATCATGCTGAAGTGCAATTAAATTTTTAGTCAATCCATCTATGATTGTGATCTGAATATTTAGTAATACAACTGTGATTATTTTAGCCATAACCAGGCACCTCTAATCTGTTCATATACATTATCAGACATGTAAAATCCCAAATAAAAAAATATGCATTTGAGTTGAAATCTTACATCTGTCAGGAAATAAAGTACAGTTTCAAAAGACACATGCACATTTGGTTTGAGTGTGGGGTTCAAACAACACATTTGACATTATAACTAACAAGCCCTCACTGGAAACTAATGAAGCCTTGTTCTGTTACCTCAGGTGATGCAAAGCCTAAATATTCCCAGTCCCACGTTCCGCCAGCAAAACTGTGAGTGAGGAAGAGACATTTTTGTCAGTACAAGAATGTTAGTAATTGTTGAAAAGTCCCTTTTTAATCACTTTTGATCATTTCAAACTACAGTGCTGTTATACCATACTTTTCACTGTAAAGTGAGCTGCATGTCTATATGTTACCTGCGCCTGGGGGCCTCAGGAGAGTCATTGGGGGCCACTCCTCTGGCTACTGAGGCCAGGAACTCCTGCCTCTTCTGCTGTACCAGACACGCCGCACGGATGATCTTGTGGCGTGGTGTCCGCAGATAAGGCCGGTTAACCTTTTGTGCTAGGTCCTCAGTCACCATCTCCAAGTCAGTCTGAGGACAGAAAGAGAGCTAGCTGGAAGATTTTTTTTTTTTTTTTTAACTGAATGAACTATGAATACACAATTTTAAGTTTAACTTTGTCTCATAAAATAATCTGTTCCAAAACTGAGTTGTTCAAGGACAAAGTGACTTTAGAAGTAGTCCTACAAGTGAGCTACTTTTAGGGCTACTGTAACTACTTTACAAGCCTTCAAGACCTTATGTAAGACCTATGGGAGCCTTGCCCATACATTTTACAGTATTTAAAAGGCCACCACATAAAAGATAGAAGGTAAGTACATTACTTCTCTATACCAGCATTCATAAATTTCATAACAGTAGATCTTTATCTAAAAGCTGAGATGTGCAGGTATAACTAGAGCAGATTGTGAAGATCTTGAAGTAGAAAGCTTTCACCCCACACCTCTAATTGCCCATATTAAACTGGCTGCTGTGAACATTTGTCTTTTTTCTGAAGAAGTAGGACTGAAACCTGCATAAGCTCGTAGATCTCTTTCTTTGTGCTTTTGGGCTCCAAAAAGAACCCATATGGATAAGAGCACTTGAGGATGCGGCGAGTCTTTAGTAGTTCTAGGACCGCATCTTCAATGAATGTAGTGTCAGGTGGGCCTCCGTCCCCTGGGGAGAGAGAGAGAGAGAGAGAGAGTGAGAGTCAGATAACAAAAATGAGTATCTGCTTTACTTTTGAAGAATACACCCCTTATTCCAGCCTAAGTTAAATGAAAATCTCCCTTTTACAGCTTGTGAAGGTAAAACAACCAAGGTAAGTGCCATGCTCAAATTGTGATATGCTCTTTTGAAAACAAGAAAACGTCACATCTGAATCCACAATAGTAATTGCAATTTTTGGACAATTAGCCCTGTTTGCAAATGTTTTGTGCAAGATGAATTTTGCAAACTTTGAACTGAGCCAGGCTCATGAATTTCTGCATCAGTTGGCCCTCAGATGTATGTAAGTAACACCACTGCAATCTGAATCTAGTGAAATTGTGTATCAGAACAAAACTTGGCTATGCTAAACAGGTTGTACTTGCCTGTACAGATGGGGCTTTGAAGGACTCTAGAGAAAGACAGCTTTCTGCTAACTTGGACATGCCTGCTGAATAATAACTATGCCATAACTTTCACTGTTGTAAATACATTATTAAAACACCTTTGTGTGTTTCTCCCTCCTGCCTACTTCCAAAAGCTTAATATCAGAGGACGAGATTAAGATGTGTCTGAATGTGTAATGAAGATGGACACTGTTATGGCAGACTGCACACTCACTTCCACTCAGGGCTCGACTGAGCTGCTCCATCTTCTCTTTGGCTGTTTTTAACAGGCGCTGCTCTAGCTATTATGAGGAAGACAGAAGCTGTTACGTTTTATTGTTGAGTGAATGTCTTGAGATGACTGCCCGACAAATTAAACAAATGCCAGAATATGAGGCGAAATAAATTAAGAAAGGTGGAAGCAGCAGACTTCATTCATATTGTAGCTGTACAGAATATAGAAAAATACCACTTTCATCATATTACAGTATATTGCATTAGATAGCCCATTTAAGAGGTCATGTGCCAGGTTTACACTAGATGACAAGTCCCGACTGGTTACATCCATGTCTGTTTGTATACTATGCAAAGCAGACATCATTGGAAGGCAAAGCCAGGCGTGTTTACCTGATAGCTGTGCTCATGGTTCTTGAAGCGTGTGTAGTAGTGCATAAAACGGTCGAGTTCCTGAAAGCTCTTGTGCTTCTTCTCCGCCTGCAAAACCCGTGATGAGACAGCAGTCACAGTCAATAAACTCCTAAACATGTTTTTCCCCCTCACAGAGGAAAGTGTAGGTACTCTGGTTGAGAGCAGTCAAAGTAAGTGAGTAGTGTCACAGGTGAAATCAGTACTCATGATTGGGAGGAATGCAAAAGATGACGGAGAATGACCTTTTTCACCTTTGTTGAAGGTAGGTGGGATTGATTGTGGATGCTCCACGGTCAAGAGTCTAGACAAAGCTTGTGTGTGTATTTGTGCGTTTTCCATCTTGCTTATGTAAGCTCCATAGACTCAAGTGTTTTCCTGTTAGAGTGTATGAGCACAAAAAGACAAGTACTGTTCATGGCTGTTTGCATATGTATATATGTGTGTGTGTTTGGATCAACATGCTAATACAATCCTGTATGTTGTATTCATGTATATATCATGTATTCATCAGTTATATCAATATTATAATGTTAAGTGTGCTGTGGTAATCCATTAGTCCTATGTTTAAAGGACATCCATTGGTTTTACACAATTTGAAGGTCTTGAGGAGTGCATATGTCAAAAAAGTTATACAACTATTTTCATTTATGCAGTAGTACTTCTGCAGCTCCAGATAGAGCCATGTGAAGTCTGATAAATTGCCTCAAGCGATGTCACCTTAGTCAGCATTGATTTGGGAGGAAGATTACAACTTTGAAAATCCTTATCTCTGCTTGAGGCTAGACGCTTCCAGCTACATTACCAACAACTAGCATTTTCAATCCAACTGTCGGTGGACAAGATGCATTGTGGGTAATGTAGGTGCTAAGCTTTGACACAGAAGGAAGATGTTTGGAATACAAAAAGACAATATCTTTTGTTCTGCTGCATTGATTTTGAGTCCAACAGTGTTAACATTTAGAACTAAAATATAATATAAAACAGCTCAAGCTCTGCTCCCTCCAGCATATTTGCTATATGAAAGAACACAGGGTTCCCACTTGAAGAACTCATCACATTGACTCGACTCGTAGCTGCAAGTCTGTTCTGCTTTAAAATGTGATACCGCACAGCTTATCCAAGCAACAGTCAAGCTTCAAACAAAATACACACCTAAATGTATGTAGGCTAGAAGATTGGAGTGACATATTTCCAGGATATTTGGTTTTAATCAATGTTGAGGTGTACCTCTTCAGTCATCTCCTTTGACTGCTCCTCCACTTGCTGGATGACCTCGTAGCGGGTGCAACGATAGTAGCCTCCTGTTGATGAGCTGTGCTTTTTCCACTCCTCCAGACAGATCCAGCAGAAGTCATACTTACACTAAAGGACAAGAATGGTAATATAATACGCTCTGGTC
The DNA here is from genome assembly GCF_905237075.1 of Dicentrarchus labrax. Lineage (NCBI taxonomy): Eukaryota > Metazoa > Chordata > Actinopteri > Moronidae > Dicentrarchus > Dicentrarchus labrax. The sequence continues at coordinate 18,574,044 of NW_026136707.1, read as the reverse complement.
AGCCGTTGCATCCAAAACTGGATAGCCAAATACTAATGCTAAAAGAATATCACTGTATACCTTATAACTGCCATCAGAGAACACAAGTGGTATGTGAAATGATAGCTAAAATCAACCCTCTCCCCCCACACACACGCAGTTGGTTTATTTTAAGCTGATTATTCCTGCCAAAGTAAAAAGACTGATAAAACATCACAACTCAGCTGAGGTAATTTAACTCCTAATATTGTTAAGCATGTACCTTTAAGAATATGACAGCTGAACCGATTCAGAAAGGAAAAAATCTGTTTGTATATACCATAACACTTTTATTAAAAGCAGGGTCCAAAATAGAAGCAGGTCTCCTTTACTAGCCTGGTGTGGCTACATGTTTTGACAAATAAACACAGCTCTCAATTAAAGGGCCTGCTCTGGACTTTATAGGAGTTCTTTGGATGTATGAAAGTACCTGGTCGCTGGCTTGAGGGAGTTTTAAGCTGCTTAGATCGCCTACACGCATATACATGTTTAAAGCTTGCTACCCATCGTTAGATCAGTTCGATTCTCCACAATTCAATCCTTCAGTTCAAGTATCAAATTGTTAAATGAATGATTGGTAATATTAATACTATTAAATAAACAATTTGCTGAGCAAGAGTTTTGTGCGAAAGGATTAAAGGCCTGTCTCATAGAGGCCTGTTTCAAATAAAGGCTGGTTGAGTTCAGTGATTAAATCAAATAAAAGCCTGGCCTATTAATTGATGTTTTACGCTACTTTTTACCACTCTTAACATCATAACAGAATTATAATTAAGGATATCTTTAAGAGTCCCTTAATCTAGGACTTGTCTTTTTTTGTTTACAAATGGCAGAGTTTAAAAGAAGTCACATGCAGTTGTTTGAATCCTGCAGTGAATCCTTGTAGCCTGCTGCCACTAGAAGGCACTCAGACAACATTTGAGATCAGCAAGTCCCAATGGGTGTTGTAGAACAACAAAACCCTACAGCCACTCCAATCCGCAGCCTATTTTGGTGCAAGTGATTTCTTTCCCTGTGCCACAAGTACTTCTGTGGGTGACAAGTTAGCCAGAGCAAGACAAAACCCTAAAGGCTAACACCTCAGTTGTCCTGAAAATAACATGCTTACCTGACACTTCAGAAAAATCAATACAAAATGAAAGAGTGGGAGGGAGGATGAATGGAAGGACAGAGACACACAAAAAGACAGCGTGTGAAATGGAGAGATTTAAGATAAAAAAAGTGTGAAGCCAGACCGGAGGGAAGGAAATGGCAATGAAAAGACAAAGAAATGTTCCTTGGCAACACGGAGTCCTGCGTTTCCAAGCAACAGGGGTGAAGCCATTTCTTACCAGGTAATAACCGGTCAAGAGGCTGGGCCCTCCATGGCCTCTCAGCTTGTGAAAGCTGCTCCCTTCCTCCCAAACTAATCTCCATCTCTAGTCAGACTCTTTAACCAGGGTGGAGACAGTGAAAGTGCTGTCACAGAGACAAAAGGAGCCTGGTAGTGTGACTGCACTGTGTTCCTTTCATGGCCTGCCCTCCAGCAACAGTGGTAGCAACAGAGACACTGTCAGGCAACACGACTATGTGATTATCAGTCTCACACTCTCCCTCCACTGACTGGCTCAATCACCTCTGTATTAGTCTCTTTAGTCCATCTCAATAAGAGACATGTCACTGACTAACTACTGGACACATTGGATGTTTGATGGATTGTTCATGAGCATGATAGTATCCTAAGCTGCCACTTCTAATAAACAAATAATATTTTATGATGATAGCAAAACATGGCTGATAGCAGCTTGAATGTGATTAGACACGTTTTCACCTTCACAATTGCATTACAGTAACAGAGAGCTTCTTACTTGCTCATGTCTAGAGAATAACGTGATTAGCGCACACAACAACTTTTTGGTACTCAATTATTTATCCATAAATATTATATCAGATGGGTCCAAGGTGTAAATTATAACCTGACAGACTGTTGTAGAAATATGACAGCCACTGGAAAGTCTGGTGTAATGAGCGAAGAAGAATTGCCCAAAAGAAACATAACCAAGAGCAAATTCATCAAGAGCGTTGTGAGATGTTTGTTAAAAGTTAAGGAGGATCCAAAGAACAATCCAAAATAGTGCTACAACACAACAACCTGTCCTACAGGAAAATATTTAATTAGCCACTACTTTAGATCTTTTGTTTTAATAAAGCTTCAGAAGTTTAAAGGTAGCAGCTTTTTAAAGAGTTTCTCACTATGTCACAACAACCATCTGTGTGCTTCTAAAATTATATGTGTGCCGTAACTGAGCCTTCAACTTCCCTTCCCTCCCACCCAAGCCTCAGTTAAAGCCTTGGGGAACCTAACTTTTACATTGAGGCATGGAGGAAAATAAAGACGGTCACCAGAACCATTAGAATTCCCCCCGTGAGGATAATGAATATCTTGACAAGGACCAAAGTGTTGCCTTTTAGATAGTGATGCAGTTGCACAATGCAGTTATGCCTTATAATGTTACTATGCTTAAGGGTGTCTCAGTACACAAACTTAATTATTCCACCTAATGTTTTGTTTACACTGATGACAGTTCATAGCCTAAATACTTGTCAATCATATCACTGCAGTCAGTCATGTAAACTATTCTTACACTTATACACCAATGCCCACCCTCCCGCTAACTAATAATTGAGATATTAAAGCAATATACAAACATGGAGCCAAATTTTTAAGCGACTCTGGCGCCTACATAAAATGTAGTCATGTCAAAAGAGGTCATTATGCATAATGACAATAAAACAATTTCTTAAGCTGCTTAAAGGTTCTAAATACAATTTAACCCATTTAACTGATCAAAATCCCTGTGCTGACCACTAAGCTAAGGTCACATGTGCCTGAAACAAAAATATTTGGGCAATTTATTTATGTTTAAATGTTTAAGTGTGAAACCTGGGAATTGTTCATTTAGGTAGTTTGCCCAATCAGAACACAATCTACTCATTAATAACTGAAAACATACTGGTCAGAACAACCTCTGAAATGAAAGAATCACCTAATTACAAATTGAATTAGTAAGACAGGTAAGTCAACGTACCTTAGCACACTGCATGTGGTTGCAGCCCTCATTTTTCTGGATTGGGGACTTGCAGTTGGCGCAGGGTTTGGCGTTAGAGAGCAACCATAAGCAGTTGGCTGCATCCTCGTAAGCTTCGCTCACACCAGCCACTTCAATAGGAGAAGGGGGAGGTAAACAGAACAAATAAAGGCATAATGAGACAGAATGAGAATGGCTATTAACACAGCATTGAAACAGACCACTGCACTGAGTGGGAAATTGTCCTGCCTGACTAATGTGCATTGCTTATATATTTTGTTAACATCTCCCAAGATGCTCATGTACCCCCCCAACCCCCAACAAAACACACACAAACAGAATAATTGGCTATTATCAAAGCACCTCTGATGTGCTGTTTGAAATGCCAAGATAAAACAGAATCTGGGGAAATCGAAGGGGAAGATAGTTCCACAACAAAATAATTGCTTTTATCTTTCAACTGTCACATCAACAAAGTGGCACTTTGGAGCGACTTGGGCCATCTTAAATCATCTATTAGATTGCCCACAGTCCAATTACTGCTTCTAAACATTGTGAACTTTCAATGAGTGGGTTGTTCATTTTAATTAATAATTTATCATCAACATGGTGGATTTTAATTGGCTTAGCACTAAACTGTTTGTAATTACTGGGGTTGAGTTTGAGGCAGTTAAGTTTTAAATCAATCACTTGACTTCAACCCGAAAAAGGCCAAAGAAAGGGGGGATAGGTTGGTTAAAACAAGTTTAATTCAGAATGCTGTACAGTTTTTTAAATTCAGCTGTAACACCGACAGCTGTAGCTGTAACATGTTTGAAACACACCCAAAAACTAGATATACGTAAATTAATATCAATACTCACATTCCTCAGGTCTCATCTCATTGACTTTCTGTAGCCACAACTTCCAGGTCTCACAGTCGCAGGGCTCATGGGCCTCGCCTTGACATTCCCTGGAATAAACGCAGAGAGAGTAAGGTGACGCAGACAGTTGAAATTACCATTTAAAGCTCCCATTCTGTCCCTGGGCTATACATAAAATTAGGACAAATGATGAACACACAAATCACAGTGCTGTCAGAGATGCTGTCAAAACTGTCAACCACAATCAATTGGCCATATCTGTTTTTCACCAATATGCCTTCCTCGTGTCGAGGGAACTATAAAAGTTGGACCTGTGTTGCATTCACTTCCAATGTAATGTCAACTCTTGAGTAAACCTGACAAGTCAACCTAATGGCCACTTTCAAGAAGCACATAGTGAGATGAGGTGCAGTGAGGCATGCAGTGTAGGTTGGGGTGTGGTGGAGATGGTGATATGGCAGTGGGGGAGCTGCTAGGGCATTCTTCAGGGCTCTGGAGTATGAATACATAGGACTGAAGGTGGAGGAGCACACAGCATTTGGGCCCTTCTGCCCTTGAGCTAGCTGTTATGCCAACACATACACAGAGAGATAACATGAGTAGCTACAAATACATGTACAAAGAAAATGAATGGATACCCATGCAAACAAACAAACACATACAAACATCATTTGGAACGCAAGGGCACAGTTCGTCATGTGCATATGGGCGTATACAGTATTAAAAAAAGTTTCACACACGTTTGTAATTTCCACATTTCGGACAGATTAAATTTGTTTTGTGCACCAATCTGCACAAATATTCTATGATGACAAAATGGTTAAGCAATTTAACAGAATTTGTGTATATTTACTACAAGTTAAAGGAATAGTTCAACATTTTGGAAAATACACTTAAAGGCAGGTTTCAGTCATTCTAAAGAAAGATAGTTAATTGATGAGTAAATGGTACATGATAAATGGACTGTACTTATATAGCGCCTTTCTAGTCTTTCGACCACACGCTGTACACTACATGCCACACTCACCCCATTCACACACATTCATACACCGATGGCAGTGGCTGCCATGCAAGGTGCCAACTGCTCAACAGAACGGAAACTAATCATTCATACAAACTCAAACACCGATGCACAGTATGGGGAGCAATTTGGGGTTCAGTGTCTTGCTCAAGGACACTTTGACACACAGTGAGAAAAACCGGGGATCGAACGTCCAACCTTCCGATTAGTGGACGCTCCGCTCTACCTCTGAGCCACAGCTGCTGTGCAGAGTACAATTCCCTGGACGTCAAATGCTGACACTTTGGTATATAGTAAATGGAAAACAAACAAAGTGGCTCGGAGCAAGACACACAACACAACAGATGGCATTCATGCTCTCAGTTTGTCTTTGGGAATGAGACTCAAGAATCAAGACTGACCCCACATTTAATATATAATATATATATATATATATATAATAGTATAATATGAATCTCATGTCTGGGCTTCTAATCAGACTAATCAAAACGTCAAAAAAGTCAAAATTTAAACTACAATACACATAATTACAGAAATGTTCACATTTTCACGTATATGTTGTAGTACTCATTACTGACCAGCAGAAGAGGTGGCCTTTGCCACAATCTACAGCAGGAGCACGAAGTAGGGGAAAGCTAAATGGGTCTGAGGAGGAGGTCCCAGGGCCCTGGGTGTTTAGTCTCACTGCCCTTTCACACCCTGCCTCAGGACACCAGCGGATTGCTGGATTGTTCTCTACAAATGCCTGTCAACAGAAGAAACAGAGAATATTAAAATCAATCTGCAATTCAAAAGGGTTAGGGTTATTTTAGTTAGGGTAAGTCTTTCACTTATTTCTAACACATCATTTTCTGTTACCGGTTTGAAAGTTTCAACCAGACGAGATCAGTGAAACAATCCTTTTCTGCTTGCTGCCAATTTACTTTTTAAAGGTTGCAAAAGTGCACTTACAAGTGACTTTGAAATCTAAAAAGACATGAATGAAGCTAATGAAGTAGGGGGGATCTGGCAAAAATTAATAAAAGAAAAAAAAAATCTGTTTCCAAGTAAAAACCACTTAATTTTGGATTTATTCAGTTCAACTAAACTATACAGTTTAGCTTTCAAGTTCAAGAATATCTCTCTATTCTCATCAATGTTTGCCCTCTTTGTGTCCTTCCATGTCAGCCAACTAGTGTCTATATTCAGTTAAGCCTTTACTCTGAAGGGAAATTCAATCGCAGGAGCCATGTGTTTATCTCTGAAGGTGGCAGTATTATCTCAATATTATGTTGGGAGGCACATCTCTCTTTTTCTTTTCATCTCAGTACCTTGATGTCAAACTGGAGGTAACGCTTGTCCATCTCTCTCGATACCACACTCTCAATGACTTCCACAGGCACTAGCTGGTAGCATTCAAAGGCTGGGCAGAAGATGTTGTGGGCTTCACCCTCCTGGATCTTTAGATTTAGAAACCTGAGGAAACATACCGGTACATACATTGCAGACAATGAAATTAAGTATATACAGAAAAATGGTGAAGATTAGAGTTAATTAGAGAGAAATGAGGTACACACTGATCTGACCCGCAGGCCAGAAAAAATATGACTTACCCTTCCCAGCATCCTCTGCAGAACTCGTGGCCGCAGGACATGTTAACAGGTTCCTCGAAGACGGAGATGGAAGACATACAGATACCACACTGTGACACAAAAGAAAAGAGATACAATTTGTCTTAGGGCCACAGTAAAAATAGTCTCAAATCAGTCTAGATAAATAAAGCCTGCCATAAAACACAATTTTCTGGTTTCTAATTCTTAAAACTCTGTTTCAGAAGGCCCTACAGTACTCGTTATTACAGCACGATTTAAATGAAAACACATACGGCCTTGGAATCTTGAGAATAGGCAAACTGGGCCATCTTTTCAAAATGTGGTGTAGGTGGCCTAATTTTTAATATTCAATGGGATGAGGTTAGGAAAACTATGCTTTAATAAGATGATATGTCAGTGTATGTTAACTACACACAATGGTGGTCTTTGATTTATGAAAAAACACTGCCAAAGGCCTGCCCAAGCCAAGATGATGACCTCCCATTACCACAAATCTCACAGCTTACTATTTTGTCTTCTCACATCTACAGAAACTTTACACAAAAAGATACAAGCAGTAACAAATCACACACACACACACACACACACACACACACACACACACACACACACACACACACACACACACACACACACACACACACACACACACACACACACACACACACACACACACACACACACACACGCCTTGTTACAGTGAAAGACTGACCCTAACAAAAGACATAAAGGAGGCAGTGTGCTTCAACAATGTAAGTATTGATTTGCGAAAGAGCAGAATGTGATATAATCAACTGTAACCTTTAAACGGGCCCTTGAGTAGACCCAGTCGATTGGCACAGTGCAGTTCAAGGCAGGTCCTTTCAGAGCCATGACAAAAGATACTGTCAGACAAACACAACCTATAATTTCTCATAAAGTACTTTATAAATCAAGTCTGTCAGCTTTTACTATTGTCAATCAACAGTAAAGTCCACATACCTAAACAAAAAAGGACAAATCACCAGTTCAACAATTCATCCAAAACGATTCCTGGTCCCCAATATCAGCTGTCGAAAACATTCTAGAAATGTCTAATGCATAACCTTTGTAGCAGGGATTTACTGAAAGCATCAGCTTTCCACCATTATTGTGTATATCATTTTCAAATATACGTTATAGCCAAGGAAATGCCGTTGCGACAAGTCACAACAAGAGCTATGTTAAAAAGCTTATGATATAGTTTTCTACACTGAAATCTAAAGGTGGAAATAAACTGATAAATCACCTGGATATTTTTTTAAGAAATAACTTCAGCAACAATTACAAGACAAGACTTTGCCTTTTCATGCTCCCGGCCTCTTCTGGGACGCCCTGATTGTTATCAAATACACTTGATACCTTCACTGGCAGTCTTCTATAGTAAGTGGTCAAACAAGACAAACTCCCAGCAGTGTAAAGGACATCTCACATTCCCTTACACAATTTCCATCTTGACAACTGCTCACAAAGAAGACTGCTAAGGATAATGTCAGAAATCTCAGACAAGGTCAGGATAATGGGAGGGCAATTAAGGAAGGGGGGTGTCGACCCTCTTGCAGCAAGGGATCAAAAAAGGCTCCATATTAACCTTGTAGACATTCAGGTTCACCTTCCATGCAGGGTTTACGTTTGCCGGCAAATGCAGGCTTTTGGCCGATATCATGTGTAGTTGTCTAAATATAATACTAATACTAATAAATACATATTTTCATTAACAGCATACTAAATAGCCTTATATTGTGTGACCTAAAATATATGTTTCAAGGACAACTTAAATGGAAACTTATATGCAAACATGTTTTTTGCCTCTACTGTCATTGAGAGATTCACCAAGTAGTCTCTGTCTGAAGCCTATGTGTAAGTATGTGTGTTCTTCACTTTTCACGACAATCATTCATCCAGTTGACTTCACACTTGGTGAGTGTATTTCTGGGGACCTAAGGAAGTGTAGTGTCGGATTTGGTGCAATTTGGACATGGGACATGTTCAACATGAATAAACTTTGAATAAACAAGCGAACTGCTCTCTTTGAAGCAGCAGGGCTTCAGTGCAGCACAGAGCCTCACTCCTGCCAGCTGCTGACAGTGCTGTCAGCTGAAAAGTCGATCACACAGCATGGTAGAGGAAGATATGAAAAAAGACGTAGTGACGCTATTGTCTGTTTAAACAGGAGTTCAGCCAACTTTCCTGCATGTACTGTAACACCGAGGCTGGGAGCAAGAAAGTGAGAACAGTTCATCTACGATGTGCTGTTCATCCCTCTCTGTTTCTGTCACAGTTATGTATTTAGGTCACAGCGTTTGTGTTTTTTGTGTATTATTGATGTTTAAACGTTGGCTATTATATGGCTATTTAAAACAGATGTCCTGTAGTTGTTATATTTGGCCCGAATACTGGAATATTAATGGCTTTATCGGCTGGCAAAAATAAAAGTCTAGTGTAAACTTTGCTTCCATGACATTTTGACAGCAACGGCTCTATGAGCTACAGTTGTTGCAAGCTAACAAAATTCCTGTTTCATCTTTGTTATAGTTACAAGGTGCTCAACTTTTAATTTGCAAACAGCACTTGATACCAGTTAACATTAGCTGTAGAATGAAAACAATCACCAGCAGCTACAGTGACACTTATAGCCTTGCATAAACATGGCCAGTTCAGTATTTCCTCTGCTCTGTAGATTCAGCATCCTGTCAAGGGTGTAGCACGGTGAGCGTGACATTTCCACATTGAACAAGCAAATCTGGAGGTCTCAGTTTGATTACTAATTCATTCATGTTTGACACAGAAGCAGAAGGTTGCAATGGGATGTTCTGTCAACTTATTTTTGATAGTTTCACTAATTGGCCTATGGACAGCTGAATTTTGTACACTAATAACATTTATACAGTATTTTAATATTCTCTCATGTTCAGAGCTTGAGCTTCAGCCCCAATTAACAAACCACTTGTTCTCCTAGGAGTAAAGGAAGTCCTACTTGTGTTCATGATTGTAGGGAGACCACTGGCATGAATGCTAATGGCTGGTAGCAATATAATGCTGGGAAGTAATGCAACATTATGCAGAAAGACAGGTGTGGCAGTGAAAATTTAAAGGACTCAGCAGAAACACTTCAGGAAATCTGTGCCACCGTAGGGACTTGATTTAAATAAACATTAGTGTACAGTTTTTATGAGTACACTTCCAGTTATTCTCAGTCCTATACTGCTGTAGCAGCTTTTTGGCCGGGAAAACATGCAGCTCGCTGGGGCTCAAATGGTTCTTCACTACTTAGTACAGTTAAATGATAGACATCACTAAAATAATTAAAGTTTTCTTCAACCTTTAAACCTGCAATTTCTGAAAACTAAAATAGAGTTTGAAGGCATCTGCCCAACTTCTTTTTGGTCAAACACCACTTCAATCTGAATTGTGGGACTTAGCATCAATTATATTAAGGAAGATCTATGGCTGAAGGGAACCCAGAGACATCTCTCACCAGAGAAGACTCCTCATCCGTAGGCATGAGACTGATTTGGTCTGGGGAGGTGATGGAGGAGCGGGTGGTGCGTGGCGTCCGAGGAGAGGGCAAGGTGTCCCAGGCATTGTAGCCACTTGGAGGAGGGTTGTGCATCTGTACCCCTGAGCGTTGGCAGCATTCCTCAGCATTACTCATCCAGGCCTCTAAGAGCTTCTCTCTGTCCCAATCTGATGCAAAAAAGTGCAGACATACTTAACAAGAGGTAAATGCTAAGAATTTATTTTTTTTAAACAAAAACAAAAGCACCTAATGTTTTTTTATGTATATATCTACACGCCCCATGTGATAAGCATACAAACCATGCATAGTTCCAGCTTAATTGTGTATTTTGTGATATTTTATGGATCATGAAAGTCTGTCACCATTCAATCTGATGAAACAAGACTCAACTAAATTCTCATTTCATTCACGCAAAATGTATTCACATAAAAACATTTTTTCCAGTCCATCCTGTCTTATATTTGTACGAATTGGTATTAAGCACATGCTGAATCCATCAAAGCCCACACAAATTCAACTTCTGTGCCAACACTAGTACCTAAGCCTTTCAAACCGCTAACAACATAGACCTGCTGCCATCTGGTTTTCTGTTTTAGAATAGCTGTTCAATCTCACATTAGCACAAGAACAGGTTTGAGAGGTTTTCAGTATAAATATTGTATGACTTAAGGACTGTGCCTGAATCCAAATTTTCTCTGACGAAATAGTACGCTCCTAAAATAAGGAACATGACCCGGTCAACTGTGCAATTAGGTCATTATCAGCCCCGAGACACGTTTCACCACCAATCAAATGCCTCAGACTCTAAATGGCCTCGTTTAGATAATGAATATTGCAACTTTTCCCCCCATCTCCATTCAATTAAAACCCATCAATGAATATGACCCTATCGTCATGCTTTTGGCCATTAAAAAGAAGTCTGAAATTAAAAGTCTTCACATTGAGTCTTAAATATCCAAAATTAGCAGGGAAATACACATTTTCAGAAGCACAGACAGATTAACAGGCTGGCAGTTCAATAGGAAAGCACCAATAATTGTGATAAGAAAACTGAAAAAGACTAATATGGAAATACATAAGTTAGGAAGTGTGGAAATGTTTTAAAGGTTTCAGAAGAAATCAATTATATATAAATCCCAAAAAACTTCTCTCCATGAGATTACCAAAAATCCTGAAATGTCCCATCCCTATTAAACAGACAGACAGCATTCCCAAGATAGAGGTGAATATATATAGCAAGAATCTGGGGTCACTGTCCCCTCTAAGCTCCCAAAAGTATGTCTAATATGTAGCCCACACATCTCAACAGCCAGCCACTCAGCCCACTGAATTAATGAATGGAGTATTTAAAAGACTGAAAATCAACCCTAAACTGTGACATTTTTTGAAGTACTCTACTAACTTAATCTAAGACAAGTTAAATTAAGAGGGGTAATGGTTTTCAAAGGCTGTTTTGAACATGTGAAGTTTGTCATACACATTATCTTAGCTAGATTAAGTGAAGTTAGTAGGACAATTGGTAGCTTAAGGCTGCAGATCAAATCAAAACCTTGACACTGTTACTCAGTACATGGCCAAGACTATGTTTTACGAGCATCAGTGGAGTAATTCAGGCCAGGTGACTGATGTCTGCGGACATGAAGAATGTAGCTACATGAAATTCTTTCACAAGCTTTCATTGATTTAGCCTGCTGCTAACATACACCTCTTGGATGCATGCGTCGATGGGTGTAAAGCCATCAATGTGATGGCTTTACATCGACAGGACAGAATCATACCATCAGAATCATCTGTACTGTATTCCTGCTGATCTGTGTGGATGTGTACATAATGTTTGTTTGAAGAATATTTTAGTCTATATTTTTAATGTTTGCTTCAATTACCTATGTTTAGTGTATGGCTTGTATTTAATGTGTATGTGTATAATGTTTGTTTTAGAAAGTGGATGTATTATACACTCATACCCTTTATACAGCTTATAAATTGGCATTTAAATTCATAGCTACCAAAACTTCACGCAACACATTTAAGGCAACTTAAAAATCTACTCACTTAATCTCACACTTTCCATTTCTTCTCTGATTAAATCTACACTGCAAAGACAAACTGTTTGCTTGAAAGCAAACACTTAAATTTGCAAACATACTCATTTGCTTTGCTAACATTTTACATTACTTAAAGTACCAGTGTGTAGGATTCAATGGCAGTGAAACTGGAGATTGCAACCAATGAAATAGAGCCTTCTCTTCCAAGCATGAAGAGAAACTACGGTGCCCATGAAACGTGCAAAAAACGCAGAAGGCCCTGTCTAGAGTCTGTTTTGGGGTACAGTAGAAACATGGCGCTTCAAAATGGCTGACTCCGTAGAACAGGAATCACTCGCACTATATATATATATATATATATATATATATATATATATATATATATATATATATATATATATATAACGGCTCATTCTACAATAATAAAAACACAACGATTCTTATATTCCATTTCTGCCAACAGGTCCACCTAAATGTTACACACTGGACCTCAGTGTCAGCATGCTATAATGTATCTCTGATGGACAGATGTTAAGCTACCGTCTATTTAGGAAAATAAGTTAACAAGTATTACATACTTTTAGTCATGATGTATGATGTAGACCTGCTCAAGCAAGCACCATTCCACTGCACACTATTAAACAGAATGAGACTGAACAAAGTCTAGTAATAAACAAGGGCAAATGTGGGAGATACAACTCTTTTCCGATGGTAATACAAACCTACATTTGCAACAGCAATATAGGCAAAAATATATGTATAGATATTAATCCATGGTTCAGTCTTTTTGTGTACTTGTGTGTTGTGTTGTGGACAGTTTTATTTACAGTAAATGCCAAGTGTGTAAGTACTGCAATTTGTGGATGTACCAGTGTATTTGGTGGAAAGGACAAGCTCACTATAATAGCATTTAGAGCATGTGACAATGACACTCTCTACTGTGAGCAATACAAGTGAAATAAAAAAGGCTGTTCACATCTTGCCACTGATTGTGAGGAAGCGTTAAGTTTATTTGAGATATGGCCTCTCTAATCCCTAAACAATTTAACACAAGACAAATTTAAGAATATTTTTTTAAAGCATAGCTCTGTTTGAAAAGCAATACTTGTGTATAGCCTTGAATTTTGGTGCATTTTTTTCATTTTAGCTTTTTTGCCGTTGTTGCATAGTGTACAAAAAAGAAACATGGGGAGAGAACACAATATGACATACAACAATGGTCCCTAGCCAGAATCAAACATGAGATCTTGCAGATATTTAGGATCTGCTTTAATTACTAGGCTACCATTTTAAGGACCAGCAGATACCGCATGTGTGCGATTTCGTGAGTGTGTGTGTTTAATAGTACCATGGGCACGTAGCAGCGCCTCTGCAGTGAAAAGAGGGGCCTGCAGCATGTCAGCTGTCTCCACTATCAGCATGTCCTTCAACCTCCGTAGATCCTGAGGCCGCAGGCCCTCATACAGCTAGAGAGGAGGGCATGGGAGAGGAAAGAACAGAGACGAGAGGAGTAATGGAGGGTAATGACAAGAAGAGAATACAAGAGGAGAGAATGAAGGAAGGTAAGGTGGCAAAAAATGAATAGGGCAGGTTAGCAGAAAAAAGTAATGAAAGATTTGAGGGAGTGACAGAGGGTGAAATCAGGGGAAGGAAGGAAGAGAACAAGTATTAAAAAAAATCAAATATAGACGATTCCTGACGCATGAGTCAGGCCCAATGAGCTAACACACTGATGATGATAGGAGTCACATGCCTTGTGACAGATTATTTTGTTTGACTCCTTTGTGTGTTTGTTTGTGTCTAACCAAAGCATCTGCAATGTGAAGTGTGTGTGTGTGTGGGGGGGGGGGACTAAACACACTAAACACTGGACTTATAGTCTCTGATTCCAAGAGAAAACAGCAGACCTACAAACTCTATGAAAATTTCCGCTCTTACAAAATATATCCCTCCTATTAAATACTTAATTAACCTTAAGCATAGAGATTATCATTTAAAAAAGTTGCTCAAGGAAAAATAAGTGTTACAATTAAACCTGAGTGGGTCTAGGGCCGCTTACTCAAAAGAGTTTATCTGAAACAACAACAACAACAACAACAACAGCTATAGCTTCATTAGATTTTTTTGATAGGGACTATATAGAAGTTTGGTATTGGTAATGCTGTAGGCGACAGCAGTTGAGGGTGACAAATTAAGAGCTGTATCTCTTTGTATGTTATTCTGTACCTCTCTTCGGTCAAGGGCTGCGTACTCCGCCTCTATACCCTCTGCCTCGGGGGCAAGAGAGAAGACCATCTGCGACTCCAGGCACAGGGCCAACTCCTTGTGGTGCTGCTTCTCTGCACAGTCACATGGAGTCTCGCGGTTTTCATTCTCCGCAAACAGGTCTGCTTCTCTCTGCACCAGGAACTGAGAGGGTGAAAACAAGAGGAAAATCTGGCTTTCAATAATGGGGCAGGCTATACAATTATTGCAGAAATGCTAATCCCAATTATTCTTATATATACTGTACTGTGATCATTACTTACAATTTCTGTTTCAGAACCCCTAAGTAATTTGCACTTAATACATTTTCACTCCGTCACTTTTAGAGGAACAGTCTTTCTGAAAAGTAGCAACAGAAAGAAAGTGTCCTTCTGATTTTTTATATTGTGGCACGAAAAATTTAACTAAGTGCTCTTTCAAAATGGCAATGGCTGTGCAGGACCACTTAAAGAAAAAAGTGTTCCCACAAGTATGAATATGCAATTTGAGCTTCCCTAGCATTTGTTAAATTAATTCTTTTCCACTTTGCTTTTTACTACATTTTCCAAAGTTCTATTTAGGCTTTCTCTCTTTCTATCATAACAGAACTGCCTGCATCTAAACTCTGCAAATACACATATTTATATATATTTATTTATTTAGCACACTAGGAGTGTGGCTATTTTGTCCCTGGACAGATGTTACAAAGTCAAACTAAAATCAGAATATAAGATTGAAATTACAAGGTTATTAAGATATTAAGATCACCCGTAAGCATGCAAGACAATTATAAAAACATAAGAAAACAGTTCATAGAAACATCATACTGGACACCATTATACTACTTTTTCAGGTACTATTTAAAACACTCAACCCAGAGGCTCATAATGCAAAAGAAACATACAAAACAATAAAATAAGGGATATTAATCTTAGTAGTATATAGATTAAATAAGACAAGATTGCTTTAAATTTCATTTTCAGAGGAAATAAAATTAAAGAAAAAAACAATACACTACAACTATTAATTATGAATCATAGAAATGCATGATACAATGCACCACAATTTGATTATCTACACTCAGTTGCAAAACCGTACTTTAATCCATCTGATAATTGTGGTTGTTCGTATTCTATCCTAAATCCTTCATCATGGGGATTACACAGCTAGGTTCTATACAAAATCCATTTCAAAATTAAACTCAGACATTTACAAAGGCAGATATTAAGAGACACAGATAATTTATATCTGTGATGCTTCCTGCCCCAGGGATTAATAAAAGTGTTTTGTGCAGCATGGCATCTTCCCAAAACTCACAAGAGAGTGGTTTGATCTAACTTAACATAATGGATGTGATCATGCAAATTATTGTCAGCCACTATTCTACAAGTTTTTATAGTAGAAAAGGGCAGACATTGAATAATTTCTGTTAACATCAGGGTTACTCTGACCCCTTTTATCTTCCTTCCACTCAAATAACTTCCTGTTCTAGAGACGCTCTTCAGTTTGAATCTATGGAGCCTTTGATCTATACCTAAAGTGTCATACTTGAGAATATTCTACATTAGCCTTTACAGAAAAATATCCACAGGATTTTGGGAATCTCACCTCAACACAAGTCTTCATGCCCGAGGCAGCAGCATAGTGCAGGCAGGTGTTTTTCTTGTTGTCAATGGCATTGATATCCGCTCTCTCATACTCTCCGTGGTCCAGCTTTGCTCCGGTCCATGCCAGGATGATCTGTAGACATTCTGCCCGACGCTGTTTGTCTTCATATGGCCGTGAGATCCGGGGTTGCAGTGCTCCCTCGGATGTCATGATCTGGGGCCCCATGCAGAGAAGGTGCAGAGATGTCTCATTGTGTACATTACGCTTGTTAGGATTCCCATCTTTGCTTAGGAGAAAATACCTAAAAGAATAAGACAGGGGCAAGAGGAAGAGTTATTTCAAACATTTGCTCAATGGCCCCTATCTGGCAGTGTGTATAAATATCTGGGGCAAGCGAGCACATTTTAGTTTAACTTATTTCAGCTTTGGTCAAGAACGTATCTTAGTAGGGTTTACAATTATTAGCCTGTATTGTTTTGTTTTTCTATGCAAAATTAGCTTGGAGATAGATTGTGGGATGGGAAGCTCTTCAAGCCCCATCCTATTCCACCCCAGCATGTTGCATTCCTGAGAGCTGCTAACAGATGGCTATGTGGAGAGACAGATGGGACAGAGACATATAGAGACAAAACATGAAATATTTTCTTTTACAATGCAGCAATACAGTACTAGATGGGACCAGCTGATCAGCAACACAGTCCTATAAAATAAACAATGACACTTGAAATGTCACATAAGAAATATGAATAATGATTGAATTAATGAATATCTATCAACCCTTAAGACAGACATTTCCCCCTCACTGACAACAGCCAGTCCAAAAAAATGCAACTCTGAATTTGTACATTATGTCTGCTGGCTTGTTTGATTTTATCTGGGCCGTATTCTGACCTGAGTAGGCGTGTCATGGCGTGCCGGGCAGCATAGTGCAGTGGAGTGTTGTGCTGGTAGGACTCTCCGTATGTAGAGTTAGGATCCAGAGCCTCCTTGAACTGCTGGTTGCTCTCATACAGTTGGCAGGCCAGCACCTCGTCCCCATTGATGAGAGCCTTGCGGAACTTGGTCGCTGTGTTTCCCATCTCTTCCCCTAACGTAGGTTCAAGGTCTCACTGACTCAAGTTGTCTTCAGTCTCTTCACGTCCAAAAGGCCAGCATACTGAATGTCCTGAAGAAAAGTAGAAAAATAGGGGTTAAGTTCCTTTATGGCTGAGTCCAACAAGGACAAAGAAAAAAATGGTGACGGTGGTTGTCTGTCATTAAAAGCTTAAGCTGATTCTTCCCATAAGCCAAAAATATTTTCACCACTATTTCAAGAAAAGCAACCCTGCGTCTTACTGAGTATTACCACTCCCTCTGGATCACAAGGACGAGAGTTGCATCTCCAAGGTTGCTCAGGCTGCTCTGCCACAAGCCCCTGTGTCAGCATCCCCAATGCACTGTAAACTACTTTCCTGGGTTTCTCTTTTTATTTTTTGTTTTGAATAACGAAACATAGCGCCAACAAAGCTCAAACAGAGAGGAGGACAAGACTTCCTCTGGCATCACCAGGAGTTTCCGCCTCTCCGTGCCAATGCTGCCCATCCCACTGAGGCCAGGAGTCATTGTGAAGCAAGATATCCACTACTCAAGAGCAACATGCAGCGAGTCAGCATTTCGCCTCCACCAGAGCACCATATGGTCATGTCTGTTTAAGCAATGTGATGCTTTTATGTATTTTTGGTCAGCTACACAAAAGACTATCTCCTATAGCATAAATGAATTTCCCCATGCAACTCATTGCCTTGATGTAGGCAAGTTATGTACACAACAGAGGGAAAAATTGTTCCCTGAAAACATTTCAAGTGTGCACACCAAATGCCCGACATATTCACTCTCCAAGAAATGGTACACAAATGTCGACAATCCACTTGCAGGAAAATTGACTATTATTTATGTAAACAGAATCAAGATTATTCTAATCTTTACACAATATCAGTAATCTAAAACTACATAAGTGACTGTGTGTGTCACGGATAGGAGTGGAAAAGCTGGGAATGCCAGCTCATTTTCATAATGTTTGGTCAGTTTCTAGTAAAACGTATTACTCACTGTAATTTGGGGAATTTTCAACATCATACTCAAACAACAAGAACAGATTAAGTAGTGAAAGAAAAAGAAAAAAAAAACATGTACATACATGTAGACAATCAGACTGCTGTTGTGACTTAAGTTATTTAATGCTACCAAAGCAACAGTTATACACTCATTTGCTATAACTGATGTCTTTTACAACAGTCCTACAAGAAATCCTACTTTCATGAAGGTTATGATGTTCTGTTTCTGTTGAAAATGTTTTAGAGAGGTGCTGCTGATTCAACTTTAGCTAGGTGTGCCTAAAAAACTGGCAACTGAATGTATATCTTTAGTAAAGTTATCAGGTGCTCACATGTTACAATCAGTAACAGTACAGAAGCAGATACCCATTTAGTTTAAAATATGGCTATAATTTCCATCCTGCCCTGTTTGAAATCCTGTATGAGAACATACATTTTGGAACGGAGGCCGGTCGGACTAAAGGATGGGACATCAGCTCCTCCTCACTCTACTCTCTGTAACAGACTTGTAATAATGGCAAGTTCACACTACATGATTTCAGCCCTGATTTCCCACACGCAGAGAGGTTTGGGAAATCGCGACAACTGCCCCTAGATCAGAAGCAAATCGGCACTTGCTCCTGTGAGGTTGATCACCATGTGCGAACTGTTCAAAGAGCTTGCTGATGCCCGTAAAATATCTAGCAGGCAAAATATCTGGTCATGTCGGATGCCAAGGGCTACAGCCAGTGAAAGGAGCTTCTCTCCAGCACCAGGCAGGAAGCAGCAAACTAGGTAGTTCCCTTGGTAACAGATGAAACAACGAGGCTAGGCGAGTTGAGGCGACAAAATGTACAGTTTGTATGGTATACAGTTTATCTTTATGGATTATTTTGATGCCAAATTGATAAAAAGAATGTCGACACATAAAGCACTTTAGGTTGTGTTTTTTATGTTTGTTGCGGACACGTAAGGAGTCGTTCAAATGTAATATTTCTTCTTCTTGTCACCACTACAGAATCACTAGGTAACAGCTAAAGTAGGATAAGGTTGTCTGACACTGACTGTTAATTATTAGCTTGACTAATGGTTTAATAAAATATGTACTGATTACAACTTATTATACGCAATTTCAAATGGCAGTATGCTGTAAATGGTTGCCCTTTGTGCATGTTTTTAAATTACTTTCCTAATTAAACATGATGTGCTTGGTATTTCAAGACTCCTGATTAAAAGACTGATTGTAATGTAGTGTTGACAGTACAGTGATCTCACGACAAGTCATGTAGTATGGCCCCCTCCAAAAAACAACATTTACATCAAATGTGATGTGAGACACAAACACTGTCACACTACCAGGCAGGCTACTAGGGGTTATCTAGTTAAACAAAAACTTTAAACAGATGCAGTGTTTAGACCTGTAATGTGTAGAGCCATCACAATGTGGAACAAGTTAGCAGCTATCCTAATTGAAGCATCCAGTAAGGCAAGTTAAAGATTTCTTTAAATACACAATAATAATCCTAATGTTATTTACTGACCTGAACAACTAAGAAGAACTGTAACTGGATGTGTTGAGATGTTTAGTTTTATTTTACTTGCCTTTTACTGGTCTGTATATGGTCTCATTTTAATTTTGTTTTAACACGTGTCTTGTTTTCTATTTATGTTTTGTTGTGTGTGGACCCCAGGGAGAGTAGCTGTATCCAAGAATAAAGACTACATTACACACACAGACACACACACACACACACACACACACACACACATACACACACACACATACACCACTAACGTATTAGACAAGTATACACCATTTACATAATGAAAACCAGGTGGCACTAGCTAACTTGCCTTGCATCACTAAATCTGTGTCAAGCTTGTGCCATGTAAGGGCAGACAGCCTCATAACCACAGAGGGAAAGACAAACAGACAATGTCCCACCCTAGTGAACACTTGTAAACACTTTATCTTGGGTTATATAACCTCATAGATGGTAACACATAGTGCTCGATAAATATATAACTAATTAACCTACCTGACAATTGTTAACGGGACTTCTCCACGACAGCGCCAAGCAACATCTAACAGTGGCGGCTATGGGAATAAAAATGTAACAGTTTGTCTGCGCAGCTTGCCACTTGTCACTAAACTCCTTCATGCAGGCCTTTCCCCATGTTGTGTGGTGTTTACCGTTTGCGCTAGCTCCGACCGACGGCAGTATGTTGTGTTAATGAACGCTTTGTTACATGTCTGCTTCATGAAAAACACTCACCTGCCAACTGACCTTAGATAACGTGAGCTGCAAGCCTTGCCGTTTGTTAAAAGAGACTATTTTAATCACAATACACAATACTGCTTGCTAGCTGTGTGTTATTCAAAAACATAAAAACATCATGACGCTACCATCTGCGTTGGCTAACGTCAGTGCATACGATAGGGGGTCAGCTAGCAAGCTAACCGCGCTGCTAGCCAACTTAGCTAGCACAGTTGATAAACTCACAGTAAACAATGAGTAACAAGTATTCAGACTTACACAGATGGTACATCTCGTTGTTGTATGCCCTTTCTTCTCAATTAACTGTCACTCGCTAGCGCAATAAACAAAGGGTTTTTCTTGTTAAGTGAGGCAACCCATAAATAATGTGTGCACTCGGCGCAGTGATGTTGTTCCTGTCAACTCTCCGTTGACTCTCCGTTGGCTGCTACGGGGGTTGCCAGGTTTCAGCACAACCCCCGAAACAGGCGGAGAGGGATATGGTTTATTTTGTAAAACGATGGCATTGTGTGTGGGGCTGGATACTGAACATACTGCTAAGACACACACCGACGCAACTGATTACGTTTTAGATCCTGAGGTTACAACATTGGAATTTTTTGCACATGTAAAGTGTGTGTTTTTTTGTTCTGTTTTTTTGGAAAACCCCTTTATCCTGGTTTTCATATATTAATTGTGCCTGTTTGTAGAGGAAGACAGGAATATGAAGGACTTACAAACCTATCCAATTCAACGTGTGCCAAATCTAGAGATTCTCATTGACAGAAAAAATAAGTATACATATATATCCATATTTCTTTAATTAAAAATAAGAATAAAAAACTGTTATGGTCTAATTATTATTAATTACTGGATACAATGGAAATTGAACTGAGTGAGTGTTATGTCAAATATACTGAAGTTCCATCTCAACTCAACAGGCTACTGTGGTGACTGATTGTATTGCTGTGAGTATAATAAAATGCCACTAGAGTGCGACAGAGTCCACGAGAAAAAAAATACTGCTTTTGATTGACATGAAGTTGTGCTTTTTATCCTTTGAACGGTCCCGTTTTAATCTTAATAAGAACGTTTGAATGGGTGTTGACTTTGCATTTGTTGTACATGACAAAAGACAACAAATAGCAGTCTAAAAGTTGTGTCAGCTGAATGTAAGTGGCGGTATCATCCATCACACTCCTGTGCTTGCTGTGGTTCTTATGTGTAATGAACCAATCATAATGTATATAGCATCAAACATAACCTTGTGAGTAATTACAGACAGTCTTTAACTGATGCATTTATACTTCAAACAAATGCAATATTAAATGTGAATCCCAGCCTATCATATGTACAGTATGCTCTACGGACAAAGGTGCATTAACTTGAAATAATCACTCTGATATTCAATAGAACACATATGTCTTTTATTATCAAATATCTCAACATTGCCATGAAGGTATGTACAGCATATTATCCTCACATTGATGAGTGCACAAATTTCATATCAACAGGCCATCAATAAATAATCTGTAAACACATAACCTCAATGTGAAGGCAGACACAGTAATGTATGCACAATGAAACATACATAACACTGTTAGAAAATATGGGGCATCTTAAACAAATGCTTTGGCACTTTCAAAATTCCAGATACAGTTACAGAAATGGGTTGTTCAAAAATATAAAGATGGACTGTATAGAACGGATGGAATAAGGATGCCGATGCTTATCACACACCACATACACACCTTGACTTTTGATTCTTTGATATTTCCTGTGACCACATAATTAAAAAAAACAAACAACCATTTAGACAAAACTAATTCCAAATTCTGGGTGTCCACATAACAAAAAAGAAAAATAATATTTCTTATTCATGGTGGCAGATGAAGAACAAACAAAAGGACAAAATAAGATACAAATACAATTTCAGGGTTCACATTCAAGGGTTTGTGTAAAAGGAATAGTAAGCTGCCATGCCTTTGGATGAGAGGGCTTCTTTGCTATAGGAGCTACTGTTGGTGGCAGCAGAGGCCAAGTCCTCACACTTGATGTCAGCAGGTGAGTCTTCTGTGCTGGGACCATTCAGAGACAAGCGCCTTCGTTTGCAGGCTGTGGAATAAGATTCGGCCTTGTCTAGGGACAGAGCTGATGACTGTGTCTCTGTCCAGGAGGAGATCAGGCCTGCACTGCCGTTCACCTCCTCTTCTATCTGTGGTTTAACTTTGTTTGAGTCCTCTGGGAAACCAGCAGTGGGACTGGGTCTAGGAGACCAAGGCAAGCTAGGTGTAACCTTTCTCTGGTATGCTGCTCTGGACCCCCACCCTGCAGACATGGTGGTGAAAGGAGAGTCTGGGTAGTAGCTGAGAGCGTGAGATGTTTGCATGGACAAGGATTTGATCCCATAAGGAAGCAGGGAGCTTGAGTATTCCCCCTCATAGGGTGTGAGATCTAGCTTGTTGTTTGTGTTTGTGCCATTTCCTCCTTGCTGCATTGAGGTGACAAACCACCTCTGCGAAGCTCCGTCTTCTGTCTGATGTGAGAGGAGGCTGTTAGTCTGTGGCACTGCTCTCTCGCTGTTGTAGAAGCGACTCTGGGGGAGGTTGTTGACAAACTGGTCCTGGAAGAGGGGCTGCATGGTGTAGCGGGCGCTGGGGACAATCTGGTGGGCACGGGGAGAGTCGGTTGGAGATGGGGTGAGGCGGTCATGCTCTGGAGCTGTGTACATACTGAAAAAGTACATGTACTTATGAACTTGAGGTCAAGGAAAGTCTGTGAAAAAAATCGTGGTGTGAAAATGTCTTTCAAAATGAGCAAGATTCACACGCGAAAACAGATTCACAGATGTGAAACAACAGAAAACAGAAAATTACAACACAGTAAGACAGTGGGTGCAATACAACATATTATTTGATATTCCTGTGCTGTAAAATTGTGATATTCATACTAATTTATAACCGGTAAGCAATGCATGACAATTGAAGTAAAATACTCACGAATCATAATTATCTCTGAACCCTTTGGCGAACGGATTGTGATCAATTTTCAGCTGTGTGATCTAAAAGGGAAGAATAAGGTTGGTAAGTGAAGAAAAAGAAATAATACATGTAAAGAAGCATCATGCAGTTACATCTTTATTAACCATATACATGTCAAATTATACAAAGAAATGGCACACAGCTGATTAACATTAAAAATTAAATTCATGTCCATTCAAAGAGTTTTAACGAATACAAATTACAAATGGATCAAAACAATATGTAACATGCAATTTATACGTACAAAGCAGGAATATTGGTCTAAGCAGTCTATATAATAATAGAAACCATATCATGGCACAAAGGAGAAGTTTTTCATGCTTACATCAGTGTTCTGGTAGGCAGTGACAGCTATAAACTGGGTCTCTGGAAAGGTGTAGCTCTGGGTCTTTACGTCACTCCCAATGTCCTCCACCCCATCCTCCGTCACCTCCACGATGTGCAGTCTTGGCTGGTACTTATGCAGCGATTGCAGGACAATCATCTGCAAATGAACAATAAAAAATAAAAATAAATAAATCATCCATTATTTTTTTTAAATTAAGCACTAAATTGTAATTTTCGAAACGGAATTTGTGCGTGCGTAATTTTCTACAAAAGGTTAGAACTACTGGCACAAAAACGATTCTGCCTTAAACAATAGCGTCATCGATTTAACACAGTGTAATTCATTTTATTTCGTTTGCACACCTTTTGTTGAGAAAAAAAGCTAAAGCATCATGTGAGAGCCTGTAAATGAATTTCCTTCCAAACATGAATTTAATAAAATTGAAAATGACCCCCAGCTGTGCTCCTGGTTTATGTAACACTATTGTGTAATACTTACGTAAAACTATTATGCAACGAAAAATTGTGCTGAAATTTTAATACAATTTATTTAAATCCTCGGAGGTGGTTAAAGGCGTTTAGCTTTATTTATTTACTGGTTTGGCATACCTGTGAAGTATTGTGACTGGTTCCTTTGTTGTTGGTGAGCTTCAGTTTGCTGAAGGAGATTTCTTGTCTCATCCAGTGGGCCCCCGTGTTTGGAGATTCTGGGTGGATGTAGACTTTGTTCCCTGAAATAAACACTAACATCAACCTCCTGTAGTCAGCCCTAAGCAGACAATTTGGGCTACATTCTCTAATGGTCTTGCCTAGAGGGGTTTTAAATTGCACACCCATATGTCAAAAGATATGCATTAAAAAAACATAATATTGTATCGAATTATTTAATTCTTGCAAATAAAAATAGAAAATCTGCCAATTAGGCAGAGATAATCTTACTATTTTCCTATTTCAGTTAGTTGAAAGTTTCTTTAAAATATTATGGTAAATTATACATATATGACACAAAATTCAATGTGAACAATTGTCAAATATCGACCTGTTTCAGTACCTTGGCTACTGTTGTCCGCCTTCCCACAGGTGACCCACTTGCCACCTTGAAATCTCCAGTGGTTCGGATCCGCCAGCACCACCTCCACAAACACATTGTAGTGCGCTGTCAGGTTGAGACCAGCTATGTTAAAACTGAGGAACGGGAACATCCGTCTGCAAACACAAAACAAAAAAAAATCAAATATAGATTTAATAATAGGTATTGGAATATAAACAATATCTTTTATCATGCTTAAGGCCCAAGGACATCAGATCTTTCTTACAGAAAATAAAAATGCCACCCACGTGAACTGAGGTATGGTTTCATTTCCCATATCACAATCATTCTTAGGTAAAGTTACATCCTCTTCATTGTCTTTTCCTGCCAACTCACCTGCCCTGCTTGGTGATGATCATCTCGGTCTGGTGCCGGTGGAACTTGAGCCACAGTGGCCGGTTGCAGAGGTAGACCTGGGCCCTCATCCCCGGGCCGCCGCCGGGTAGAGTAATGTTGCTAAGAGCGGACCCTGAGCCAGTGTAGGGCGGGTAGATGCAGCCGGGGCTCTGCCCGAGCTGGTAAGCCGAGCTGAAGTGAGTGCGGCCGGCGGTGGAGGGGGGAAACCCCGCGGGAGGCAACACGGAGCCCAAGTGGAGAGATGCGGAGTACCTGCCAGCGCTGGACGGGGTGTACACCGTCCCACTGTGGGTATAAGGGATGAAAGAGCAAGGGTTCGGCGTTTCGGGGCTTTGTTTAGAAGCCGTGGGACTGATGTAGTACCGGTCAGCACCCATCCCATGCTCTGTGTACCTGCTGCCAGCAGTCGGGTCTTCCCCATCCACAGCCGGAGACTTGCATCTCTCATCCACCACTTCCTTCGTAGAAGAGAAGGTGCTGCTCTCTCCTTCTCCGCCGAGCATGGTTTCTTTTCTCGTTTTGACAGTGTGATAGAGGCCGATTGCGTTCTTCGATTCCAAATTAGACTGCTTTTTCAAGGGGCGGTCTTCCTTCACCTCAGGAATCACAAAAGGTATTTTTAAGCCCGGTGTCTTCTGATAAAAAAAAAACTTCTTCTGGCAGCATCCAGTGCAGGCTGAATTCAGACAGAAACAGATCATTGTTAAGAGCAGCCTAGTCACTGGGCTACCTGAGTCCCCAGCACCTGGCAGGCCTAGTGCAAGTGTCAGGCTGGCAACGTGTGCGTAAAAGAGTTGGGATGGGGGTGGAAAGTGTCAGTCATATCAAAGCTGAAACAATCTCTGTGGGCGTATCAGGGTGTGGCTGTGAATTTCAGTCATTGTTTTTAAGAATTCGTGGCTTTACAGTAATTAAAAGAAGTCATCTTTTCTGGGTGCTCTTCTACTTTTCATTTCTCTCTTTCAAAATCACGTGTAGGAAAAATATTCCATCAAAATCACTGCAATAAAACGCGATATTCAGGTCAAAAGTTCAGATATAATAACTATGACGGATTTGTAACTAATGCAACAGTCCTGAGTCGGTCAGTGGCCCGTGGTTAAAGACCAAAAATACATTAGAACTGTTGACCTGGATGTCAGCAGTTCATTTCAGTTCTGTTTGGGTGATAGTGGAGGGGAATCGCCTCCAGGTGAAAGTGCATTTCTTGTAAATCATATGACAAACTTGAAGTAAAGCACAGATTTTTGGGGGTAGTTTCTGTGGTGTAAAACTGAAGTGAAAGCACTCCCCCGATTCATGAAATTCATGGCACATTCTCAGTCGAATGTACCCAAAACCCCACACAAAACAATCAAGTCCTATATCGTATTTTCATATTTTATAACAAGACAACCCCACGTTTGTAGCCTATATAAAAAAAACTAAGAACAATCAAAATGTTAAAAATACCGTTAGAAATTATTTATCTTTGGAATAATATTTTTGAGGGTGGTAAAAACAGTAATAACAAATTTAGTTCGTTTTTAAGGAATTAGCCAGCGTGCTGGTAATCCTATATATTATTATTCAGAGTTAATGAATTTGCATTCATTCAGTTGTGGTGCGGCTCCGCGTCCCAACGGGATACCCGGCGTGAAAAGGGGAAATAGCCAATTATTTTTCCGTTTGAAGAAACCTGTGATGTTTCATGGATCAGACAGTCCGATGTGAGAAACGACAACAAACAAATCTAAACGATCCTATCGAGTAAAAAAAGAATAAAGAAATACAGATAGATTGTCAAATAAAATTATTTCCCATGCGTTAATTCCCGGTAAATTTCTTTTAAAAAAAAAAACTGGATTGAGTCATGTTTTAATTTATAATTTATTACAATAGTAAATGAAACAAATTGGAGTAATACCACGTACATATTCAAATGCAAAAACCCCATGTAAAATATATTAAAGTATATATAAACTTACCAAGCGGTTCTCCCTCTTGTTTCTGTGTGCAAATCAAGTCTCAGACACAAGAAAATGATTGCAACTCAATAGAAACTATCTCAGTCAACATCAACACGCGAAATAACCTGCGAGGCTGAGTCCATACCAGTACATGACATGATGGTGTGTTTGGGTTGAGGAGGGAGTGTCAGAGGAGGCGGACTGATCGGAGTGTAGAGGCGCACTCCCGCTTTCACCGCTGCTGCTTACTGACGCACAGATAGCAGCCTATTACCAGATTCTCCTCTGATCTCCAGGGGAGGGACAGGGGATCCTCAGCATCACAGCCAAGGTGTATAAGAGCGAGGCTGCTCCCTAGAGCCATCTGTGAATTGTTTACATCTCATCGTCCTCAAAAAGACATCCCCAGAATAACACTGAGGGATTAGAATGTGTTTGTGAGAGGGGGGTCAATAGAGCAGGTAGTGTTCACCTTTAATTGTTACATAACCTAGATCCCTCCTGTCCTCTCCTGAGTCATTCCTGTGTGAAGGCTTTGTAGAACCCTGATGTCGACGGATCAAACACTCTCCTGTTTGAACAGAAAGAGAAAATAGCATGAATGTGCAGATTTCTGAAAGGTGGTGCAGATCTGGAGTTGGCCTCCTGATTACAGTTTTAAAAACGTTTAGCTTATTGACAAAATGTGCCTCAAAGGTGCATACAAACAGCAGTATGAAAGGTGCTGATAATCTGAAATACAAGAAGAACCCAGGTAAGTCAGAGAGATAGAGAGGAAACCATTGTGATACTTTCTACAAGAACATGTTGTACAAAATGTGTCAGACTGTGAAATAATAACTTGCAAAGTAAACATGCTCACTGACAATAAGACACAAAATATAAAACAACACAATTCTTTAATTTTCAAGTCAGTTTTGATATAATAGCTGCCCATGTGGAACCTGTCATGACTGAAACTCAGCTGTATCGACTAGTACAGATATACAATCAATATGATCCCCCGTAACAAATAGGACGGTTACATTGCTGCTCTGTGATTTTGCACTTATTGGTCTGCAATGAGTAAACTCTCTGAAGAAACAGATCTGTCTTCCTGTTTATCACCAGTGACACTGACGTAGAGAAACAGAAGACAATTTATTTCAAATATGCTTATATCTTCACACCAATGAAAAAGTACGGTGCTGATGATGAATGCTGCCCATTAGCTGCTCCAATATACATATTTGTCATCTTGTTTGAGGTACAAAGAATTCGCAGATGATTTTGTCTCTTAAAGGTGCTCATATCAGACTGTTTCCTCCAAGATTATTTCTACTTCTTCAGTTCAAAGGAAACCAAATTCCGACTTTAATTGTGCTGAATCACTGTGTTAATGGGGCACCTTTTAGCAGCTTAGAGACCAGCTCTTCTCTTAAGACCAGACGATGCTCAGCTGCTGCTTGCTTTCTTGAAGAAACGTTTACATGATAAAGACAGTGAGAGGATTAATGAAGCAGCTCGCCACCTGTGAAATAAACACACTGCACATCAAACAGGACAGATTCATTATTTGGGTAAACTATTTGAACGGCGAACAGTCTACAAACATCTCGGCTGATAAACTAATTGAGTGGTTTGATTATATCAGGAAGTCATGAATAGAGAGCAAGGCGCATGTGGTTTCAGTGCTCCTAAATAAAACAAGAAGTATTTCCCCCTGCTTCTCTGTTTCCCCTTTCTAATATGTGATAGGCTTTTCTGTGCTGCAGTGTGTATGTAAATGTGTTATGTATCAGATGTAATAAAGTGCTCAAGAGTCAATTTGTATTGGACTGAAATCCAAGCACATTCAACTCTCTCTCTCTTCGTCTAGCTTTCTCTTTCTTTATTTAACTACTCATTTGACACACACAAAAACACATATGGTCACATGCTTTGATGGTAAAACCAGTGAGTCAGAAGTGAGAACGTGTAGAGTGTCGAAAAGTTTCTATATAAGCTTCTGTTTGTCCCAGCAGCACAGGGGCTCGCACACTCACTCACACATTAAGCTCACTGTAAAAAATGTATTTATTCTGAAATATCCCACCTGCCTCCTCCAGTCAAAAATATGTTTTGTTCCTTTACTTGGATGTTTGAGCTTCACTGTGCAGAATGATGTATGTGCAGAGTCTGACACCTGAAGGCTGTTTTCACTTTATCTAGGGTTACAATATGCAGCTTTGCACAAGTGTGATGTTGAAACTGCCAGTGCACATACACAGAGAATGGATTTTTTAAATCATATGTCCAGAAGTTTAACTCTAGAAATAAGCATTTGGATATTTATAGATTCTGGATGTAGACACAAGTTATTATTTAAAACAGAGCATTTTTAGAGGACCTACAACATGTCTGAAAGGAGATCTTTAAAATGAACTTTCGAAGCATTTGCCCTGTTTGGATTCTATCGCTCTGTTCAGTTTAAACTTGTTGCTTATATACCACTTTTTTTTTTAATTCTACCTTGAACCTTAAATGAGCTTATCTTATAACCACAAACATACCAAAAAGAAGAAAAAAAGCACTACTACTATACTACTATAAATCACATAATGCTGTTTGGTTATCATGTGTTTACTGGGCAGCCACGCTGCATAATGGCCTCACTCCTCTCTCTGTCACGCTCGATGAGCAGCTTCCCCTAGCTGTGCCTGCTTTTTGACACGTCTAAAGGGCTGTTTCTGACATCTTGCCATCCTGCCGGCCACCCCTCCTGCAGTGCTCATGCCAGGCAGGAGGAAAAAGCTGGTGACCTGGCCATCGCTGCCCTGCCCTAGGCCACTGCCATCCTGCTGGCAGCAGAAGGTCTGTTGGTCTGAAGCCATGCCAGGAACTCTGCCCGCCGCAGCTTGTGATGTCACGACAGACACGTTCTCAAATGACAGTTCTGAATGGTTCTGAAGGTTTGCCTTTCTCACTTCCTGGGAAATGCCCCCTCAATAACTTACAGGCATACAAACCTAATTAGTTAACCTTTAATTGAAAGTTATGTCTTTCTCTCCTCCTAGCTGATTAGATGCCTTCACAAAACACGCAGGAAACCAGAAACACGTCCTCCTATTTTCCAATATAAATAATAATATAAATATTTCCAATTAAAATTAAAAAAGTCATCTTTTTGTTAATTAGTTATCAGTGAACAAAGAAAAAAGTTTATTGGTGCAAAGGTTTTCTTTCCAGATCAAAACTAAACATTAATGCTCTGATACAGAAGAAGTGTTTTGAAATCTGTATGTATATATGTATGTAGTGGGTGTAATAATATACATTTGTAAATGGAAAAAATGGAAGCAGTCACCATGTACATATCACTAGAACACTTTGATAAATAACTGATATAACAAATACGACTGGGATCCTTATTCCACAAACTAATGGTCACCAATGAGAGACGTTTTTTTTTTTTTTGTTATTTTTTTTTGGTTTTTTTACAGCAGGGCTTCAAATGGCAGAAGGTGAGGGCCTCTAGTGACCCACTTCCTTGTCTCCCCCCCACGCTTACATTTATGGTTTGGTCCTACATCCTGTTAAGAGTAGCAGCAGGAGTGGACCATCACATTTGGTGCTCAGCGTGGGGGCAGTTGGTGAGCTGTCATGTTCCAGCCATCCCATTGAGATACACTTCTGCCTCTCCGTGAAGATTTGGTGTTTTCTCATTTGCATTTGCTAATGAGATCCTGTTTGCATAACTTTATATTGGAAGGCTATCTCTCCGAATATCTCTTTTCAAATACAGGAGGCGGATTAAGTCCTATTTATTTAACCACTATTAACCAATTAGTCCCATTGAGATTATGGATGTCTTTTTCAGGAGAGATCTGAACCAAGAGAGCAAAATTCTGGTAATGCAATGTTGCATACAAATACAAATACACATTCTGAAAATACTTGTTAGTTAGACTAAAATTGTAGGTATTTGTGAGTGGTCTTCACATTATTTTAGTTTTGGATTTTCAAGTTTAATGCAGCACAGAATCCACTTTTGTATTCTGAGGTATCACCCACACTGTGAGTCACTAGTGGAGCAACAGTTCTAACAACTTCACAGTACTGTAAAAGCTCTTGTGCTGGCATTCAACAGAGGCAATGGATAGGTTCATGCAATCGTTTATTTCTTGATTTTTTCTGTCTTTGCTACAAGAGAGCATACAGTTTCACTGATGACCAAGTGTCGGCCCTCGCACCCTGGTCACCCTGATCACAACTTCACACAAAGCTAGAAGCTTTCCTCAGCCAAGACCCATCACTCCCAAAATTAAGGGAAGTTCTCAAAGTCATAGGCCAATCAGGGCCTGTTTAGAGCACTTCCTTGTTATCACCCAATCTGTACTGTCAAGAGTTCCTGCCCACCAATCTGCCAGTGTCAGCAGTTCCCAAAAACAATCCCAATTCGATCTAAGATCACAGTAAAGAGCGATAGCATGGATAAAACCAAGTTGGTCGTCAGAGACTATTGCGTTTAAGGCCATATAACAAGTGATATGAACTAACCCTTAAGAAGCTTTGAATGTGGGCTGGGGTTAAGTTACAAAGCAGGATGGAGAACGGGAATTCCAATGACTTCTAATGCACCATCTGCCATTCATTTGCATACTTACTGACCTCCCTAAATATATGATAGATAATATTGTATATAGTAGGTGAAGTATTCCCTCTCTCCCGACCTTGTCATAATCTTTATAAATATATATAAAGAATACAAATTAAATGGTGTCTCAATCACTGTAATGTACCAATTATGTAATTATACTGCTATGTTAAAAAACTATGTTTTTTCTCATACAGAGAGTACATGGAAATTTGATAGACCTATATGTTGACCCAGCAGTAACAAAGCCTCAATATAATAACCTAACAATAGCAATAGAACAAATACATTCTCTGTATT